>NW_027493510.1:0-378613 GCF_021521415.1 Bidens hawaiensis | reverse complement strand
ATATGAATTCGTAGCAATTTTATATCCTGTTTTTACTAGGTTATGAAACATAAATAGATATTATTTATTTAATTGGATTTATATTACCTACGGAGCCTTGATAGAAATGTTGTGAGTAATATCTCGAATATTATATTCTATCTGTAATGTGGTATTTGTCAGCAGCTAGATAAGTTATGCAGGTGAGCCCTTTCTAAAATAGTCATAAGTAATACGTGTTACCCATATATTACCAACGAAGTATGACACAATTTATGGTTAAAAACTCAAAATCCATTATCACCGACAGAATTTTGAATGAACATTCGTTGGTGTTACTTATTAGTTTAGTAGCATGTATGATATCAATATTATGGTGATGACCAACGAATCCAGTGGGTCAACAATGACTAGAACTTGATCGTGTTTTAGGTGAAGTTACCAAATTGGTAATTGTAAGTACGTGACTTGGTATAGTGTGGCTTTTTTTTTATCCCCGTGTGACAGGTTACCAAACGAGAATGAATATATTTTTGTTTTCTTTATGTTTTGCATCTTTATAAAGGTTTTCAATTTTCTATATCTTTTGGTTTGTGTGTGTGTTTTTTTTCAATTATTATTTCATAATATAATTAACATTTATGTAATTATGTCATCATTATTAACTAATATACAGTATCTTATCTTAAATATATATATATAGACGAACCCTTTAAAAGTTTTCTGGTTGCTCCCTATATTGTTTCAAACCATAAAATTGCTTTATTTGTAAATGCAATCTTCTCATGTATTTTATCAGAATTCATGGGTATGAGTCTTTACCAAACCCCAGATAGCCCTTAAACGGGTTATAACATCTCATTAAATTAAAAATTAATTTCACCAAATATTTGATACGAAAATCCTAATTAAATAGGGATATACTAAAAATTAACATCTGATTTTTTTTTTAAAAAGATATTATTTATAATTAATAAACAATTTTATAGTATAAAAAATAAGTGGGTCATGGTCTCACTAAACCCAGATAGCTTTTAAACCGGATTATAACATCTTATTTATTTGTGAAACCCTTTCATCATCAAATCCTAAGTACACTATTAATTTTCTTACAATAAATAAAACTAAAATCCAAAAAATATATAAAATTTATAAATAAATAATGTAAAACAACTCTGTAATACGAGGGATAAAAGCTAGTTAAATGATAAAAAGTATCAAAATAACCAAATGACATCGTGACTAGGGTTGTCACTTTTTACCCAAAACCCAACCTGAGAAAACCCGTACGCGAACCCGAATTAACCCGACCCGAGAAATCCAAACCTAAGAAAAGGCTAGCCCGAACCGAAGTAATTCGGGTTGGTTCTTGAGTTAGAATTCTTGGTTTTGGGTCAACCCAAAAAATCCGAATAAACTTTTAGTTTTAAAACCATATATATTTTTAGGTATTATAAATTAAGCCTTAGCCGTTGATGTTATCAGTTGTTATTCCAAATCGACTGTTCTCATTTCACCTATTATGAATCGATTGTTTATTGCTTCTTAATTTTTCAATATATGACTAAAAACAACTATAATCCAATACCCTAATCATAGCATAGTAAAGACGATTATGTCAGTTTTATTTATTATGGTTGAACTTGCAAAATTTTTACTCTTTTTATGATGATTTATCGTTTTATTATTGTTTTGTTATTGGTTTATTTGATTACGAATAAAGATGTTGCATTTTAAATTTAGCAACGTAGTTTTTTTCCTAGGATACTCAAAACCCGATTAACCTAACCGAAAAAGTCCGAACCCGAATTACCTAAATCTGAAGAAACCGTGAGAGATTTGGTTAGAGTTTCGAGTCTGAATTTAAAAATTTAAAACTCAAAGAACCTGATAAAAACCCGAAACTTAAAAAAGTAACATGAAGAACACCCTTAATCGTGACAACTAAATTATTTAAATTTGTCATCTTTTTTAGGACAAAAGTAACAATACATTATTTATAGTCAATGTAGAAACCCCACTTTATAAAACAATTTTTATTCTCTGTTGTTGTTTTCCTCGTCAAAGTCAGACTAATATATCTAATTTTATTACTACAAAGAAGTACTTCTTTTTGTATTTATTAATAATTTTGGATTACGCATTATTAATAGTTCATCTAACTTTCTCATCTTCGGTAACGTCCCAATCATAATTAATCAACACTCAACAGAGCTTAAAAACGTGGCTTTGGTGACTATATTGCAAAATGAGTACAAAGCTAGCCATACAAGCATTTATTTTAAAAAAAAAAAATCAACAAAATGAAATTTAACCGTTGATCAAACTTAACAAAATGGAATTAACCAAAAGAACCATTTAACTTGTTTACATGACATGCGAATAGCACTGGGTGAACAATCCGCCAATAACACAAAGACCACTAAAAAAAACTCACATGGATATAAGTCCTACGAAGGATATTAACCTTTACACGTATACGTCAGTCATCTAAAGCCCACATTACAAGTTTTGAACTTTTTTATTAGATTTTTTAATTGGTAAAGCTTTATATTAGTTTTTTTTATCTGTTTTTTATTAGTTCATCTTCATCACAATAAAAATTTATATTAAACTCTAAACTTGTAGTTCAATTAGACTCAAAACTAGCAGTTAATTAGATGTTGCTGGCACAACATGCCCAAAGATAAATTAATGTTGGCGTATGGTGCCCAAAGATCCACCATATTGTTCTCAAAGAGACCAAGCTACTGACTTATTGTACCAAAAGATCCATGTGGCTCGTTTTGAGTGGTCATTGTGTGATATGCAAATTGTGCACTCGGTGCCCACTTCTTGTCAGATATCAAAATATTATTTGGTTAATGTATATAGAGGAAAACAAAAAACACAATAACGTTTATTTTTGTTAATTTCTGACTGTTTAAATATTCGTTTTTGATGACTTTCCTTAAAATAGTTGATCATTCTTTCTCCAGATTTAAACATGATACAAAAAAAGAGTTAGGCGCGAATTGAAATTCCTAGTATGCTATGTGAGAACCTTATTTATCTTCATAAACATAATCTCACAAATGTTATTGCTAAATTGAATTCACGTAGATTTTATCCAAAAGACAAATACCATTTTAGATGTCTTTCTTCTTGGAAGAACTTGCCCTAATAAAGCCAAGACATAGGAGTGTGCCCTATAGTCCAGTCCCGTATGATTGATACACACAAAAACAAATCATCATAAAGGGAACTTCATTTCAAGACTTTCTTACAACTTTGCACCAACTCTAAACATCACTAGACAGTAAAATCTTTTTGGTACCCACAATCACATCCATTTTCAAAATAGTACCATAGGAACTACAAGTTTAACAAATGACAGTCATCATCTCCACAGAAAGTGAAAAAACAATGGGAAAAAGAAAAGCAATCAAAAGTTTTACACCGAATTAGGCAAGTGTACTTTGCAAAGTTTTGTTTTTTGCCATACCCCTCAATATACAGACAAAGAATGCTTCCTAACCAAAGTGTCATAAAGAGCATATTACCTGTTTGAAATATATATTGTTAGTGGTTAAAATATACATAAGCAAAAGGTGCTATCCCCACATTGCTAGTGCAAAGTATTGGAGAATTATTGATCCTTTTCATTAAACGTGATTATATACAAGAATGGGCATGGGACGGCTGAGATGGGGAGGTAGGGAAATACGTGTAACCACTTTTTGTAACATTTCGGTTTTTTATTTTCCTTATATTTGTAATCTTTACCCAACCCCGGATTATGGTCGGATATTTCATCAAAAAAAACCCCACAATTTCTGAGTGTATTTTATTTATTTATTTACTTGAAATTTAATTGATAACAACTATTTAGAATGTGCATAACATACCCCTAAACTAACAAATTAACAACTGGCGCACCCAACCACAAAGTTTGAGGACAAAATTGCAAAAAACTACCAAAAAATATGTTTTCCCTCCCCTTCCGTCTCACCATCGGCCAACACAAGCATACAAACCACCATTTTCTGGCTTGTCCTCAATTCCTCGGCCACATTAAACGAAATTGATCACATAAAATCGTTAGTTACCAAAAAACACGCACCACACCCGACGTTTTAATTGTAGAAAATATTATTGAATTGACAACTGATTTGATTAATACCAAATCGCGGCTTAACCGACCCTAAAATGTTATATAAACACAATCAAAATGCAATTAAATGATACCACACCATCTCTGTAACACCACGACACTTAACCCTAACACAATTTTGATATATGTAGCTGGTTAGTCCCCTAACGATCTTTAGCTCAAGTCGTGAAGGACATTTGGTTGTTAGCCCTCGATTCGTGATCATTGCTGGTACTTAAATCATGCATTCAGTTCGTTTTTGATCCAATAACAATAACCTCAATTTAATTTCAATCAACACAAAATAAGTAATCCGATTGAATCATCTAGGGTTTATGTTTGAATTCGGGATTCTGACCTGCTGTTTACATTTATATTTTTCAAATCGCTTCCCATTCACAAGTCAAAAGCACCAACCCAATGGCTGGTACGCCACGTTTAGAACTCAGAAAACATTCAGTGCACGGTTTCGAACCCCCCTGACCCGTTTTTGTTATAATTTTTGTTTTTTTTCTTTTGTTTTAATCCATTAACAAATTATATATATATATATATATATATATATATATTATAAAGAATAAGGAACTAATATTCTTTTTTCACTCGCTTAATAAGCCAAACTTGTCTCTTTGATCAAAACACACACACACATATATGTATATATTTTGTAAAAAAATTAAACATAAATAACAATAAGTAAAAAAAAAATATATGATAATAATAGCAATAATAATATCATAATAATAATAATAGTAATAGTTTAAACTCAAAAAGTCTCCAAATTCCTTTTAAATTGATTAGTAACCATTATATCATGTTGCATTATTTTTAATTGTTCATACTCTCTAATTTATATTATTTACAAATAGTTAAACTAATTATATTAATTACAATTTCAAATAAACCCAATCGAATCCCGTATTCATTATATGCCTTGTTAATATTTTATTATAATTAATTAATATTATATATAAACAACTAGGAACTCTTGTCGACATTTCCCGAGGAGCTCGACCACATTTAACTTAATTTTTGCGCCGTCTCATCTTCACATATCCTACTCTATAAGGTGAGTAATCGCAACCCCCTTTTTACCGTTTTACATTCTGGGGCGTTATGCGTTCACAACTCAATTATTTTATTTTCTTTTTACACTATAATTCCATTATTTGCGTTTATATGATATTGCTCAATTAGTTATACGTGAGACTGTGACTATGCGTTTATTTGTGAGTTTGCTGGTATCTCATCCTCATCCTCATTAGTATGATTATACGCTGTTGGAGTAGCTTGTTATCTGTGTGATTCGGGTGAAAAGACAACTTTTTATACTATTGCTATGCTAGTTGTAGTAGTTATTACAGCTAAGGCTTTATTTTCTGACTCATACATTTTCTTCTCATCTTCCTTCATTTTACTATATGTTTTGACTTGCCCTATTCCTTCCCTCAGAAGTGGTTGTGGGTTATGTGTGCCCATCCTCAATACACACCCAAATTTTAGCATATTTTTCATTTAATGTATTGTTCAACTCTTTCCTTCCACTGGATGAAATATGTTCCTTTTCGTCATTAGGATCTTTGGTTGCGGAACCTGGTTCTAATTCCACTTCAACTAACTTAGATATATTAATTTAAGTCATTTTTATTGTTATAGAGTTCCTCGTTAAGATTATGGTCAAAACAATACTCAACTTCGCCTAAATCACAGTACAAGCGAAGTTAAGAGAACTTCTCCTGGTCAAAATATCTGGTCAACTTAACCTGTTCGAACTTGGCCTGCTCTAACTTCGTTGATTATAACTTCCCTGTTATAACTTCATCGGATCTATGGAAACCTTAGCGACAACTTCGTTGTGATGGCCGGAAATTTTGGTTTTTCGTTTTTCTGTTATGTTTTGTAGTGTAGTATTGTAAGGGTTTTTGGAGGGTGATGGTAGGCTAAGGATGAATTATTGGGTACTCTGGAACTTAAAACTTGATTCAAAGTATAACACACGTGTGATACTCCCGAACCACATAATTTAGAGCTTCATGCTCTGATACCAATTGCAGGTCTTTAGAATGGATCAATCATTAAAGTATCACAAACTCTAAGGGTGCGGAATCCCCTTAGTGTTTGTCTACGAGTATAAATATAAACACGAATCAATAGAAACAAGGATTTAACAAAAGAGATTACTTACAGGGCTGGCCGAACGATTTTGTTGGCCTAAAGAGAGTAAAATATCGGGGGGCCTTTTTCTAAGTGTAAGACCCCGAATCCCGGGAATCCTATAGTTGGTGATCATACGAGAAACTTAGAAAATTCTTAAACTCAAAACAATTCATTTCATTTCAAAAATCAGTTCAGAGTATAAATCAGCGGAAAAATCGTAATTATTAAAACAAGTTCCCAAAACCCGGGAATTATGCCCAAAACCAAATTTCAATGTATTAAGTATTAATTGAAAAGGACAATGTTCATTAATAAAACTTTCCGACTAGATATGCCTTCAACCGTCCCAGTAGCCTCGAGCACGTCCAAGCGGTAAGCATCCTCCTCCTAACCTGAAACTCACACTAACATACACACAAAGTCAGCTTGAACTGAGTGAGTTCAAGTTTTAATAATTGACATTTATAATAATCATTCCAAGAGTTTTAAAATAAAGCGGGATACGAATAGTTAGGCCATCATCAACAATAAGTAGTCATACTTATATATATGTACATATATATAATTATATCCCTATAAATATCATCCAAGTAATAACATCAGGGTCGAGCACACGTACAACCCAAACACGTAACATCTCATCCAACGTATGCAAACACAAAGTAGGCATACGTAAACATCCTTAGTCGATAACGACTAATTAACATCGCCAATTATTGGCTATACAATAATATATGTATAAACATACATCCAAACATACAATAATATCATCCCAAGGCCTACTCTATACAAGTAAGTCCATGTAAAATAATTTAAACTGTTCATCAAGCAAAATCGCTTAAGTGTGTATGCTAGCCCAAAACTTGAAACGAGTAAAAAGGGGCATCATGAACTCACTTGACACAAGGCACGAATTCACCACGAGCTAGAGAACCCCTAAGTGTCCTCACAACTCAAACGCCTGTTGGTTTACATACAATCATTACTAACGACACCGAAAGGACTCGTTTATCCTACGAGATGTTCTAACATGGTTCGAGTTACCTAAAGCCTCGACCTCATCAAACTCAATCATAACAGCCCCCGCGGCCTTACATTTACCGACACAACCCATAGATACTCCCAGGTATAAAGAATTCCCAAATTACCCCCGGAAGCACTAGGTGAGACCCATATGCGCGTTTTAGAGTTGTTTAGGCACATGACATCCAACTCAGCCCTGTGTGGTGATGTGCTAAAAGTAGTTTAATATTTATTAACTAAATTAACTAAAAATAAGTACTAAGTAATACTCTAGACTCTCTAAAACTCGACTAAACTACTAACCGGCAAGTGAACCGATCGACTCTAGTAAAGCTAAGTAAGTCCGGATATCGAACCCACGAGACTCTTTAAATTACGTTTATTAACTAATTAAACTCGACTACAAAACACGAATTATTAATTATATTTGTTTGGGGGATTTTTATTTAAAATATTAATTTAATACTATTATTAAGAACTAATTAAGAAAACAAGTAATTTAAACGAAAGCAAAGTTTGTTATGAAAATAAGATGATGATGAGAAAACTACCTAGGCTAGACTCCCCTAAATTTCAGTAATGAATTGACTCGGGAAAATATTTAGTTATGGACTGGGATCATAAAATAGACACTTAAAAGAAAACCCGAACAGGACCCCTGACCCTTCTAAAGAGAAACCTATGGATTTCTAACAAGTTTTAACGCACACCAGTATTAAAAATCAAGTTCGCTTACGGTCACCCAATTGTTTATAACTTAGTTCCTTTATACGAAATCCTACCTTACAGCGCGGAAATCAAAGACAATTTACTATACTTAATTGATTTGATAAACAATAATAAACAATCAACCCTAGACAGACTCCTTACGAAGAACTAAATCTAGCAAGATTAAATAGTAAAGACTTATCAATAACTTAGCACTTTACAGATTTTAGGTTAGCAGCACCTTAGGTTTATTTGACAATATTTTTCCTATGATCTTATCATGACATCAATCATAAAATAATCAAAAACACAAAGTAATTGACCTAATAGCAATCCTATCATATGACAAACAATAATCAAGGAAAACTATGGAGCAAAACTCATCAAACAATCCTAAGTATCCATATGCATCAATTAATTATAGATAAATCTTTTACTAAATCATAAAAACCATAACGATAAACAATCCCAAAGTCAAATCAAAACATCAAAATAAGTTCTACATAACCTAGGCAGTTCATGCAATTTAGCCTAGCATCTTAGATTTAAACAAAATAAACATATAAGAGTTCATGGCGATAAAATAATGAAAACGTAAGAAACAAAAGATAAAACTCGTGTTCTTCGCCTTCAACCAATATGCGCAACACCAGCTGATTCTTCGAGTCCAAAGCTGCCGGAAACTGCTCTCGGTTGCGTCGGAACTCACCAAATTCGTCTGGACTTCAAGGTATGATTAAGGGTGAGTTTAGGGGTCTTTTTATAGGAAACAGGGGTCCAAAAATAAGTTAAGTCGGCCTAATAAACAAAGGATCTGGAAGCTGGCACCGCCGCGCCGCGCGACGGCCTTCTCTCCCTTGGCCGCGCGGCGCTCCGGCCTAGGGGGGCTGGTTCATCCTAGCTGGTCTGGTTCACTCCTAGTTCGGTCCGGTTCGTTTCCTGATGCGTCGGTTCTCCGTTTCGGCTTGTTTATCGCCCTCTTTTCAATGGAATTAAAACCCGAAACCTAAAACATAAAACCATGTTAGTAGTATACAAATCTTACGATAAACCGAACTAAATTAATAAAATATTAAATAAAATGTACACGGGATTAATGTGTAATAAACATTATATCAAATATCCCCACACTTAACCTTTTTTCGTCCCTGAAAAAGTCTCATTGCAACGGGATCAGAATCGGAGAAATACAGTCTTAAAAACATATAGGTTATCTTAAAATTTTAAAACAGCGCAAAAACTGCGATCACCGATATTGTTGTCCACCTAAACCCATGCCTTTATCTTTACCAGGACAAGTAAGATCCAAGTATTATTATTATTATTATTATTTTGTATATAATCTAGTAGAACCCACAGTCAAAACCCACTTTATTTTAGATTTTACCGGATCAAACCACCCCAACCTGACTTAAACCTCATAATAGCAGATTAAAACATTGTTGTACACATTTTTTATGAATCTAAGATGATCAAGGATATTGTTTATCCACCTAAATTTAAACATCAAAGTATACCAAGCAGCCATTAGATGCGATTAAGGTTCAATTATTCAACTAACTAGCAAGTGTTCCCCACTACATGACATACCCCCGTTATCAAGCAATACGTCGGACCCATTACCACACGTGATTTTACAAGTTTCCATCTGTCGGTTTACATATGTCGTGTCTCTAGTTGATCCTGTTCTTAATGGTATCAGACGCAAGTAAGAGGACCACGTATGACTAACAACGGGACGATCACTGGATCATCAAGATTTTACTTCACTGTAATTGATGTAAGTGAGTGTAATGATTGCAGTAAACTGCGGGTTTATGCTTAAAAGCTTTTATGTGTTTAAATATCCGAAGATACCCAGATGAACAACCGTAAAAAGACCCGTGGTTTCCAAACCCGAGGCATCCCATCAATACAGAATTTAAGGCTATAAAACCATACGCCTATGAAGTGTTAACCACTAAAACTAGAAGTGCAAGTTTTAAGTTTATATCACCGGCTACATGGTATACTTTAACGTTTAAACCTACCCAAACATCGTATGATAGCGTATTCATATTTCTTTTAAAATTCATAATTTTCTACAATCAAACTAAAAATGAGGCTTGAGTATGGCAGACATTTCATCTCGTATTTTATACAGACTCAACATGTTTCCCACTATAAATCATATTTTATCGTTTATAAACCAACTATCAAACTGCCCTTTCATTCTTAAGGCTGAGCCTACCGAAACATCCCAAGTTAAGTGCGTGTTCTTTAATTATATAATTATTATTATTAGTTTAAAAAACTGATTCCCGATAAGTATCCTCATTTCCCATTTATACGCAAAAAGAAACAAAATCAAGGGACATTTTTTCAAAACTTTTTAATTTTTTTATTTTTATTTTTAAATAAAACAAACTTAAAGACATGTGTTCCTATCCCCACACTTAAATTTTTCATTGTCCTCAATGCATGGACAAAAATACGACTCAAAAATTTAAAAACAAAGCCTAAAAATACAAAAATAAATAAAAACAAAACAAAGCTAAAAATTAAAACTAAAAATATAAAAACTAAAAACAACGTAAAAAGGAAAAGAATTAGCTGGTAGTTTGCACATGAAGTATGATGCTAAAGTCTTCTTCCATAAATGCCCTCTAACTCCGAACGTGCTCAACAACCAGTAGCTCCTTTCTCTCGTACACGAACGGAAACGCCAACAATACAAACAATATTTAAAAATTCATCTTATCGACCTGATAGATATTAATCTTTCAAAGTATGGAACCGGACCAACCAATCAAACTAATAAATATGGATTAAAAACAGCAAATAAATAATCAGGAAAGTATACAGCTCCTACTGCTCCATCCCCACACTTGAGTGTTGCATTATACTTCAAAGGGATCTTTTCTCTATCTTCCTTCACAACTTACCAAAACTTAAAAATAAAGAAAAACTACAAAAAACTACGTTAGTGACTCAAGAAAAAATAAAAATAAAATAGAAATAAAAAAAAAAAGAATATACAAACTCTACACTTGAGTATTCACTCAAGAACCACGTGTGACAATTCAGTGCGACAGATCGAGAGGAATTTCCTCCATCTCTATTGATTCCTCCGGTCCTCCAAGATAGTGCTTTAAGTGATGACCGTTCACCTTCCAAGACGTTCCATTTTCCGAGTTCTCTAACTCCACCACTCCATACAGGAAAACTTCTTTCACCAAATACGGTCCCGACCACTTTGATCTCAATTTTCCTGCAAACAACTTCAAACGAGAGTTAAAAAATAGTACCTTATCGCCTTTCTTGAAATCCTTTCCTCCTTTCAACCGTCGATCATGTAAAGCTTTCGTCTTTTCTTTGATGTTCAATGATCGAGAATATGCCACATCCCGAAGCTCTTCCAACTCATGAATCTGAAAATATCTTTTCCTTGCGGCTTCGGTAAGATCGACATTTACCGTCTTCAACGCCCAGTACGCATGATGCTCCAACTCAACCGGCAAATGACAAGACTTACCATAAACAAGCATAAAAGGTGTAGTATCCAACGGAGTCTTGTACACCGTTCTAAATGCCCACAACGCATCATCTAACTTCTTCGACCAATCCTTCCGACTAACCCCAACCGTCTTTTCCAAAATCCTCTTCACCCCTCGATTTGCATTCTCGACTTGACCATTCGTTTGAGGGTGATAAGCAGTAGAGGTACGATGAGTAACTCCATAACGAGCCAGCACTTTCTCCATGACGGTATTGCAAAAATGAGTGCCCTGATCACTAATAATAGCTCTCGGAGTACCGAAACGAGTAAACAACTTCTTAAGAAACTTCACAACCACCCGTGCATCATTCGTGGCCAATGCTTGGGCTTCCACCCACTTCGACACATAATCAATAGCCACCAAAATATACTTATTACCGTTCGACGTGGGAAACGGTCCCATGAAGTCGATGCCCCAAACATCAAAGATTTCAAGAATTTGTATGGGGTTTTGAGGCATCTCATTCTTAGACGATATATTACCTGTTCTTTGGCACGTATCACAAAGCTTCACAAACTCTTCAGCATCTTTAACAATTGTCGGCCAATAGAACCCACTATCAAGCACCTTCTGCGCGGTAGCATGCGCACCATGATGACCTCCAGTCAACCTTTCATGAACATGCTTGAGAATATCCCAACCTTCCTCTTTCGTCACACATCTCCTCAGAATCCGATCTCCACCAATCTTGAACAAAAATGGGTCATCCCACACATACCTATTCACATCCAGGAAGAACTTCCTCTTTTGTTCCGTAGTCATACCCTCCAAAATAAAACCATTAGCCAAATAATTAGCAAAATCAGAGAATTATGGCATACCTTGCTTCTCGGCCGCAACAAAATCGATCGACTCGTGGGGGAATGTATCACCAATCTCCTCCTCATGCAACTCTTCTCTCCTCGGGTCTTTTAAACGGGATAGATGATCGGCTGCTACGTTTTCCGTACCCTTCTTATCTTTGATCTCGATGCCAAACTTGGAAAGTAGAAGAATCCACCATATAAGACGAGGCTTCGCATCTTTCTTCTGAAAGAGGAAACACAAAGCTGCATGATCGGTAAACACGGTGGTCTTGGAAAGCACGAGATACGAGCGGAACTTGTCAAATGCGAAAACAACGGCTAACAGCTCCTTCTCGGTGGTGGTGTAGTTCTCTTGGGCATCATTCAACGTCTTGCTAGCATAATAGATGGGGTGAAAATGTTTATCTCGCCTTTGCCCCAAAACCGCTCCAACCGCATAATCACTGGCATCACACATGAGCTCGAACGAGAAACTCCAATCGGGAGAACAAAGAATGGGAGCACTTACAAGCTTTTCTTTCAAAAATGTGAACGCCTTCACACATTCATCATCAAAAACAAACGGTACATCTTTCTCGAGGAGTCAGTTCATCGGGCGGGTAATTTTGGAGAAATCTTTGATAAATCGCCGATATAACCCCGCATGGCCCAAGAAACTCCTAATCGCCTTCACATTTGTTGGTGGAGGAAGTCTACTTATAGTATCAATCTTCGCCCGATCCACCTCAATACCATCTCTCGAGATCTTCTGACCCAACACAATCCCTTCCGTCACCATAAAATGACACTTTTCCCAATTTAACATTAACTTCGTTTCAATGCATCTCTTCAACATCTTCTCAAGATTAGCCAAACATTCATCGAAAGAATTATCGTAAACCGAAAAATCGTCCATAAACACTTCCATGGACGTCTCTATCATATCCTGAAAGATGGCCACCATACAACGCTAAAAGGTAGCCGGAGCATTACATAGTCCAAACGGCATGCGACGGTATGCAAACGTGCCATACAGACATGTAAAGGTCGTCTTTTCTTGCTCTTCCGATGCAATGGGGAACCTTCAATTGAAGTTTTATGCCCTAAACTTGGCTGCTAAAAAAGAAAAAAAAAGGGTGTGGCTGCTGCTCTTGCTGCCGATCGGACATGGAAGAAAGGGGGGGTTAGGGTTTTAGTTTTATGTTATAATATAAAATGTTACACCCTTGCCCCTCCAAATTGAAGGATATGGAAACTTGAAAGAAATTTTAAATGATTTAACGTACCGGGATGACGAGAAGGTTTCTGAGGAATGTCGGATAAATCCCGAGAGATGTACATACTCTACAAGCTTTAAACCATGGAACTGAAAATTAACGGGTGTTACACTAAGAAATTTAGAGTTGTACTATGCAAAAAAATTTCATCCCGCTTCACATTTAATTAAATGAATAGGTTAATGTTTTTACTAAGATAGTTTTAATTCTCTTTAGGTACTCATAACATAACCTGGTACATGATTTTTCTTAAACGAACAATAATGTAAATATATTGAAACACATCATGATGCGACTTGACTAGAGAATACTGTAAAGCATCATGTGGACAACAACACAAGAATTGGTCCTTTTCAATCTTGGAATTTACAATTGTGATCCGAATATATCATTTTAATTTCGAGAAAAAACGAGCTGGATAAGTTAACGTCGAATATTAACCTTATGAACTCGAAATTAGTTTTGATCGCCAATTAGGAACCATTGCATATGCTAGAATTGTCGTCGTTATCATCATCATCATCATCATCATCATCATCATCATAACATATACTTAGGTCATTGAACTAATCTATAATTTAACTTACGAACTAAAAAGAAAAGATAAAAGAAGAAAAAAAGAGGCTACCGAACAAAGTAATCATTATTGTGAGAAACAGTAGAAGGAATTTTACATACTACAGTAGGGATGATTTTTATATGCATTTTAGGCTTTAATGCTTTTCGATTTCTTAGGATTCTAAAAAAAATTGTCTGAGAAGCATAGCACGTGAATCCAACTATGGTCATAGTTGCAATGACAAGGAAAACACAGAGTTACTACCACCACAGTAAAATATTATTTTGTGTATGATAAAAAGTAAAAATTATATATATATATATATATATATATATATATATATATATAACTCTCTTTAAAATGGGGACCTTAAAATTTTTTTTTACGGGGGGGCAAAGCCTTAGCTTTGGTTTAATATACAGTTGGGCCGGTCCTGATTACTGGTATTGAATAATAATCAATACACTGTAATACACGCACAAAACTCACTGCTTAGAAGTTCAATCTACAAAACCTAGCCAAAGATATGTTTATATAATACATATCTTCGCCTCATACAGACTAGGCGAAGTTATCATAACTTCACCTCTATCTTAACTTCGCTTCTAAGCAACCATATTAAACATAAACATAAGCATAACACAATCATTATTTATAGACAAGAATCAGCATTAAACATATGGACTACTGACACAAAATGCACCAACAGTAAGTGTATCATCGGACACATATGTGAATGAACAAATGTGTAAGTATAACTTGTTGCTTGTTAAGCTAAAACTCACTCAGTGCAATTGACTTTTAATATGCATGCATGTTATTGATTAAAGTGCGTGAAAGAGCTTGAAATGCATTCGTGTGATAATTGGCATCCAAGAGAATGCTTTACATAAATGTTAGTACAACATGATTGACTATTTGTCTGTTTTTCCATGAATGTTCTAATTAACTCTGATGTTTGGACTATGCTGATGAGTAAATTCAGCATGTATTAGGTGTTCAGGTTTAGGGCCTTGCATATTTCAGTTTGCCCTTAGATGAGAGGATGCCTTAATTCCATATACCACTAAGTATCACTAGGTTCCAAAGTAATAATATAAAATGTGCTTCTCATAGCAACATGGTTAAGTGCATCATACTCAACATTGTTTTTAAGTCGTGCTGGTTTTCTGGATCACTAGACCGGTTGCTGAAAGGTTGGTTAGGTCCTACTCTTGGCATACTACACCCTTACTGAGTTGGAAAGGGGCATGGAGGTGATGATTAAACGATGGTTCCACATGGTCTGTGATTTCCCCATTGGTTGTAGATCGATGATTGGACTAATGGTCCACAACTATTCTGATTTGGAAGATACCCACGTCGGTTATGGTTGTCTCGATGGAGAGGTCGCTGATGTGTAGGTGATATAATGTGCCTTTAGTGTTTAATATCGTGTGTTTTAATTGTTTATATCTATCTAACACGAGTACTTTGATTGGTTTAATGATTAAAGGTGCTCGGAGCTTAAAGGAGCTAATTTGAAGCATTCAAGATTACTAGGATTCAAGTTATGGATTAAGGAAGCAATCGAGTGGTCTGGATGCCAAACGAGCATCAAGAAAATGCAAAACGAAGAATCAGGTGTCACATCTGTAACATCTCAGATTTTTCAAACCCGTATTCATTTACGTATAACCCGACCGGAAATATTTTAGATCTTTAAATGATAATAAAAAACAAATATTTATAACTTATTAAGTTTATAATGTTCACTTTAGTCCCCTTATACTTTATATGTTGTTCAAATCTTAAACTATGCATAAAAAGTTCGTTAAATGACCTAAATCCAAACTATAGGGACTAAAGTTGACAAAAACTGAAATTTCCATTTTTTTGGCCGGAGCACCACGTGGTGGGGTGGCCTAGGCCCACCACGCGGCGCCATGGGCTACATGCATAGCTCGTTTCGTTTATTATTGATTCCTAGTTCATTTTTTGCCCAAAATCGCTTATTTTAGGACATAATCGAGTGAATTAAGCCCCAAGAAATCCTCCAAAGCTTAGATACATGTCCATATTCATTAACCCATGTCCAAGAACGAGTTTTATAGATTTTAATATTGATTTGGTCATTAAAACTTGATTCGGTTTCTTAAACGAGTGAATATACTAAATATGGTTCATTATTCCCTTTCCTATATAAACAACCCCTAATGTCCTGCCATAACACTTTACACAAACCCAACGGAGCCTCCTCATCCATCCTACCCTCTGTGCGTCATCATTCTTCTCAGTTTTTGCTTATTCGTTGAAGACTCAAGCTTGTTCGTTTGACTTTGCATGCGTGTGGACCATTGACTCATCATATCTCTTGATTCTTTCGCTTTCCGGGTAAGTTGTAAACTTTAAATCATTCATATACCCTAGTCAATAACCTTTGATGAGGCTTAAAATATACATAAAATTATATAAATATTTCCTACATGTTGAATAGTTTTTGGGTTAATAATTACTTTTAATGAATTCATATTTGAAATTTAAAACGCTTAAGGGTAAATGAGGTAAAATATGAATTTTATCATATCACAATAAATAATTTGAATAATAATTAATCAAATTGTAATTTTGGTAAAGATCTCATGAGTTTTCAAAGAAAATTAATTAAATAAGAAAACAAATAATATTGTAATATTTCTAATTGTTTCATACAATGATTTAATCATAAAACCAATGAAGATATATTACTTATTCTATTTATGTCTATATAATCAGGGACAGTTAAGAATTGAAATATTATATGGGCTTCACTTCCAGAATCTTCCACGATTTTTAGGGTTTGGGCGTGATATTTACCTATTTAAAGACCCCTAAACTCAACCTTAATCATAACTTGAATACCCTAAACGGTTGGGACGAATTTGGGAGCTCAAAAGGTGATTTTTTGGAGGATTTGGAGGCTTGGAATAATTCGGTGGCGTGCTTATCAATCAAGAACGAAGACCCCGGGTTTTATCACCTTTAATCTTTCGTTTCTTTTGTTTTCCACCGTGATTTCGTTTATCATTGTTTTGTTTTACTTTAAGATGCTAGGCTAAACATTATTGACTGTCTAGGCTTATGATGAACCTACTTTGACGTTGTGTTTTGATTTGGGATTTATTTACCGTTATGGTTTTATGATTTAGTAAAAGGTTTAATTATATTAAATTGATGCATATGGATATTTAGGATTGTTTGATTAATTGTTATTATTCCATAGTTGCCTTGATTATTGTTTGTCATTATGATAGGTTGCTGTTAGGTCAATTACTTTGTTGGATAGGTTGTTGGCGGATTGGCTGAGGTCTGGGTGGCGGTAGACGACGAGGTTGAGTTGTTTGAGTTGGTTGGCTCACAATTTATGTACCTGCTCTGCAATTAGGGGCATAATGCCCAGTTCGACCACATTTCTGGCATACCGGCAATCTGCACTCTCCCACATGATGGTAATTACATCTGTCACACTTTCGCAAGGGTCCCTTGTACCTGTCTTGCCTTGTATCGGAACCAGTTATAGCATAATTTATTATCGTCGGACGTGCACGCTTGTTTGATTGTCCTCCTTGTGATCTCGTCCCGTAGTCAGTTCGTTTCATACCTACTGATTCTCCAGCCCTTTTCAATACACCACTTCTTACTAAATCAAAAGTCACAATACCAGCCTGAGTCACGACATTCTCGAACGATGTGTGACCCACGGAGTTCACCAAACTCCTGACTTCCGGGGCTAAACCCCAAATATAACGTTCAACTCGTTTATCTTCAGGAGTTACTAACCATGGTACTAAGCGGGCCAGTTCATTGAAGCGGTTCGTGTATCCCAAATGATCCGCTCCTTTCATTTCCAAACTCCAAAGTTCGTGTTCTAACCTTTGAATTTCGTTCTTTGGGCAGAAATGTTCCAGCATCAGTGTTTTGAGTTCAGCCCATGTCATGCGATTCACCGTATCTTGACCTTTTATCTGTACCGTAGTGTTCCACCACATTAATGCGTGATCAGTAAATGTAGAGGAAACATACTTGACTATGTTTTCCGGTGGACAATTACTAATATTGAGAACAGATTCAGTCTTTTCGATCCATTTGATTAACCCGTTTGGCCCTTCAGTGCCCTTGAAATCAATCGGTTTACAGGACATAAAGTTTTTGATCGAATATTCCCTTCAAGGGGGATTAGGGTTGTTATTGTTATTGTTTAGGTTCGGTGGGGGATTATTTGCTTTGGTAGGGGCATTTGTATTAGGTGGGGGATTGTTATTTGTAACTATTTCATTGTTGGTTGGGGGAGCATTATTGTTTTGTTGCTGGTTTGTTTGTATATTGGCATTAACGCCAGCAGTTACTTGTGTTACAATAAGTGGGATTACTGCCTGTATTTGCCGAGCAATCATCTCGGCTATTTCTGCCTCAGTCATAGGGTTTGCTTTCTTTGGGGCCATTCTATAATGATAAACAAATATAAGCCAATTAGTACTAATTCCAGTCTACGGCACTATGTAATAATAATCACAATAAATGTTGTACAGGTAAACCAGATAACGTACTGACATTTCACAAATTTTTCCGTACATTGATATCAAAAGGTACATAGACTTAGCCTGATAAAGGCTAGTGCTTGCATGTATATATCAAAATCTGTCACTAAGTGACGGTTAGACTTAACCCTATAAGGTTCAGTGCTTGTAATAATGTACAAAATTGTGCCCCATGTTAACATAACATACTACTATATACATACATGGAGTATCAAAAGATCATGTACACAAATCTGTAACATTCCGCATCTATCCATACAGACTATAGGCTAGCCACAAACAAAAAAATAACAGCACCGTAATCACCCAGTAACAGTTCCACAGCCAAACTGTCACCCTATCCAAACACCAGTGGTGGTAGGCATCTGACTGCTGCAAGTTCAGTACTATCTGATGTAACGTCGATAAGTACTGGTCACATCCCTCCTCTCCTGGTTAATGTTAGCTATGGCTATCGAGTGGTCTATCACACGGTCAGTCAGGACAGCCATCCAAGAGTTGTTTCCTGCGTTTGGGAGGTCAGGGCGAGGGGTAGGTATACTCAATGAACGGGAAGATGAAGTATCTACCCTAGGGCGTGAAGGTCCTCCCCGGTCGTGGGTAGATCTGAATGGAATCGAGGTAGGGTCAATCGGGGTTACCCTAATACGAGCAGTCTGTCGGACTCGCGCGGTAGCTGAAGTCGTCGGCGACAGGTGTATAGGTGGAGTGGGTAATCTGGCTACTCTAGCAGGCGAACGATACTAATTGTTAACTTCGTCTTGATCCCTGCGTGATGACCTGGGTGGATACCTATCACATCTGTAACCGGATAGATCAGGCACATTCCTGGGTAGCTATCTACAAATAACTTCTTCTTCTACATCTTCCTCCTCCTCCGATTCCTCTTCTGGGTCCTCCTCTTCTGGATTCTCCTCTTCTGGATCCTCCTCTGATTCTTCCTCGGGATCCTCCTCAACAGAGATTACCAGTTTTTCTTCCGGTACGTAGTCGTTATTCCTTGACATGACTCTGCACAAAGGTTAGTTATAAGAATAATAACTATTGGTAGCGCTAACTATCGTCGAAAAGATTAATTAGTTAAGCCAAATTTAATATTAATTATATTAGAATATAATATTAGTTTTATTAAAATTTTAATTATTATTATTATTTAAATCAATACTGAATATAAATGAATATAATATTAATAGTAAACTTTACCGTCATCAACAGTATCGTACGTACATATATTCATACACCTTGTTTCAGATAAGCAATTATGAGTGTTACATATATATATATACTTTCACATTACCTTTTATACACATATATTGCCACTTTTACCTAACCACACGTTCCGCGACTTCTCCCAGACTTCCCTCGTACAAGCAAGTATGTTATTATGTTCCGGGCCACAATAACTCACTTGCCCTACAAGTTCATCCTGACATTCATCAGTATATTATATTAATTTATTATTTAATTATTTTCCCAGAGTTAATCGAGCCTACGGTTATATTTTAGGTATCCTAAGGGATAACCTAATCCTTTATAACCAATGGCTCTGATACCAACTTCTGTCACACCCCGACTAGCACAATGCGGAAGCGTAAAACGGGAATGTAACAGACACTTCTGATATCAACACATTGTTTATAAAGAAACATTACAAACTAATTTATAATATATTACATTTCTTTGTTCTATCATTGTTTTACAGTCTAGGTGATACAAACAAAACTAGTTCGTTAACTATACATTCTTGCTACTAACGCCCTTGCTTCTATTCACATAGCATCAACCACAAACCTCAGGCAAGTAACAGATCACCAAATCATTCCGATTTAGGTATACCTGAAAAGCAGTTTAAAACGGGTCAACTACTAGAGTTGGTGAGTTTCACGAGTTTCAAGAAAACAGTAATGAGTATTCACAAGTCAACACTTGTAATCATAAAATAAGTATGTATGTATGTAAACGATGTATGTGATGTAATTATGCTAAGCTACAGTGAAGCCTGGACTGTTCGTGCTGCGTGCCTCCATTTCCTACGCTCAATCAACCACTGTGGCCCCTTTCCGCCCACAACATGCCCCGGTAGCTATGTCTAACACTACATAGCTGGTTCGTAAAAATATGGACATGTGCAAACGGGATAATGTCTTAGCAACCGTGTTGGCCCCGCCTGGGTTTGTCAAACCAATAGTACTATTCACAAGCCACCGGCTCGAAGTTAATCACTGTGTTAGTGGGGACTTTCATGTGTTAGCACTTAGATAATTCACATCATCACATGTTTCCGATAAGTATATAGATATAAGCAAACATGCTTTTCACCCCAAAAGTTCGTAAAACAGTTTAGAAATGGGGTCATGAAACTCACGGTTTAGTAGATAATCAGTACTGTATCAGCTCGTGGTTTGTTCATTCTGCTATCAGTAGTTCCTATAATCAATATTATAATAATATTAATATTTTAATATTATTATAATCTCAATACTAAACTGGTTTGTATAACTAATCTGGATGTAGCTGGAACGCCCAGAAAGTGGCAATAGGCTCAGGTTGTGATGTTGTTCAATGTCTAATACTTAAAACTGAACTTGGCTCATATTCCCGTTTTCCCAACTGGGCCAAGTTGTTCGTTTACGCGTTTAGAAAACAGTTATGGGAAAATAAGCTTGGGTAAATGTATTGGTTAATAGCATGATTAAGTTATAAAGAAAGATCACATACTGGGGTCCCGGATTAGCCACGGGGCCCGTTTCCGTTTATTCAGTTTGATTTAAGAAGAAACGCGCACAATCCACCCGGATTGTCCAGGTTTCTCATAGAAAAGTTCGTTTTCACTTAATTAGTCCAAAAGTATGATTTTTGATCACTCTTGGTATTTTGATATTCCCGCAGTCGCTAGTCGCGAACTTGCCGGTTTTTATAAAAACTGAATTTGTTTAATATTCAAATTAACATAATTAATTAACCGTTAATCATTAAATTATGAAAATTTAACCACTTATAAATTAAAATATGTAGATTTTCATAAAAATATTTCTGGAATTTATTTACTGATTTATTAATTTATAAAAATTCATTTTATCAGCTATATTTCGCCTGAAAATCATCCGTTTATCCCAAACAATTTCCAAAAATTCCAAAAAATTCCTAAATTCTTAAATCATGTCCCAAATCAACCTGTATCAGTTTCAAAATGTAAAATGTTCGTGCGATATTCTTTTCGGCCCAAATTCGGCTATAAAAATTCACACGAATGCATATAAAAAAACACCTTTAAACTTCTCCAAATGATCCCAAAATTCATATGTGATCAAAATACATCAAATATGAGTTCTCAGAAAAATTTCATAATTTTTGAAGTATTTCAGCTATTTTTCCCAAATAAACGTCCTAATTCGGTAATAAATTCGCCAAATATTCTCGGATGGTCGAAAAATTACTTAATTTTAACAGGGACTCATTGACATGGTCCCTGATGTCTTTGCAAAATTTCAAGGCCTAAAAATATGCACATCACAACCTTAACCTAAATAGCCCGTAAGCGAGTGTTTCGGCATTACCTTAGCGGGTTTGGCTCGTTTCCGACTTTTTAGTCAAGTTTTCAGGTTCTTGTGCTTCTAAGCAAGCTAGGTACAAGTCCTATATCACAAACCAAGAAATTTTTCATCAACATAACAGCCCTTAACTTAGGGTTTAATCCGTGGGCCCTTGTTGAGAAGTTTTACAATGGGCTGAATTATGAGACTCAGGCTCGATTCGACACTGTTGCTGGAGGTAATTTAATGGATAAGAAAAATGTAGTTGAATGTAATGAATTATTTGAAAGTTTTTCCAAATCTGAGTTTGCTAAAAAGCCACGTAACGGGAATTCAAATCCCGTCACTAGTACACCCTCATCCGTCCGAGGTGTGCACTAGGTTAATCTAGATACTAGTGTGGCGACTGCCTTAGAGAGTCTAGCCTTTGAGATTAAAGAAATTAAGGCTAAGGTAGATAAGTGTTAGTTGTGTAGAAGAGGGCATGGGACTTTAGATAGTCCGTTGATGAGTCAGGAGTAGGTAGAGTTCATAAGAGGGCAGAATTGGGTTCCTAATGCATTTAATGGAAATAATATTTCAAATTGGAACAATTATAAAAGTAATAATTATAACTCTAATTGGCATTCCCCCGGTGCACCCCCTAGTTTCTAATCAAATTCAAATGTTAACCGGGGGCAGGATCAGTCGTTTAGTGGGGATCAAAGTAGTCAAGGTGGGAGTAGTGGGCAGGACTTGGGTGGTAGTTCCAGTAGGTTAGAAGAAATGATGAAACAAATACTGGTTAGAGATCAGGAAACTCATAAGAAAATTGTCGATCATGATTTGCTAATTAGGGATCACTAGTCCGCACTTTTAGATCTTCAGAGAACCATAGATGATATACCCTGACGTTTAGATGAGAGACCCTCAGGTCAGTTTTCGGGTTCCACTCAGCAAAATCCGGCTGCTCAGTTAAATGCCATTTCTACTCGTAGTGGTATGGTTTTAGGTCCGGAGAGAGAGATTGAGGTAGAGGAGAGAGATGAGTTAGTTGATGAGGAGATAGTGATGGAGATTCCTGGGAGGGTGCAACCTAGGATAGGCTCAGCAAGTATCGCACCAACCAGTGATCCCATAGTTAGAGGAAGTGAGGAAAAGAAAACGAGAGATATTAGGCCTTCACTGCTTATATATCATGCTCGTGTCCCGTATCTAGCCCGTCTTAACAGTCAGAAATTTAGTAGAGAGTACGGGAACTTCTTAGATATGTTTTGGCAGCTTAGGATTACTTTTCCGTTTATCGAGGCCCTCCAGCATATGCCGGAATATGCCAAGTTTTTTAAGGATCTTCTTAAACGAAAGGAAAGTCTGGAGGAGCTTTCGACCGTTCCATTGAACGGAGAGTGTTCGGCATTAGTTCTCAATAAGGTACCTGAAAAATTACCCGATTCCGGTGTTTTCACTGTTCCATGTTTGTTCGGTGGGGATACCTCGTGCAAAGCATTAACGGACCTAAGAGCTAGAATAAACTTAATGCCATATTCGTTGTTTGAGAAGCTAGACCTAGGAGAACTTACACCCACCCGTATGTCATTATCTTTAGCTGACCGTTCGGTGAAGTATCCTAAGGGAATCATAGAAAACCTGCTCGTGAAAGTCGATAAATTGGTTTTCTCTGTAGATTTTGTGGTTTTAGATATGGAGGCCGATGAGAGAGTTCCTATTATTTTAGGTCTTCTATTTTTGCGTACTGCTAGGGCACTCGTTGATGTATTTGAAGGTAAGATTACTCTTAGAGCCAGCGGCGATAGTGTCACTTATGTTGTTAAATCCATGAGACAACCGAGTGGTCAAGACGGTCTCATTGATCCATGTCATCTTGTTTATTAAGTTGAGTCTTTTATTCTGGGCATGGATCCACGTCTTGTTCACCCCTGTTTTGTCAGAGTTTGTTTGGAGGATGAGAGAGAGGTCACGAGTTCTCGAGAGTTGATGGAGTTGGATAGAGAGAGGCGGTGGACAGCGAAAGTTTGTGGAATTTGGAGAAGTTGGAGATAAGCGAAATAAGATTGGTGAGTGGTCGTATCGTGATGCAGTATCATGGAGGACCATGGAGTTTTACCGTAGTAGAGGAAGCTCCACTCAAACAGCCGAGTAGTTCACATAGGAGAGTGTTTTGAGTGAAAGCTCAAGTGTAGAGTTTGTATATTTGTCCTATCTTTATTTTTGAGTCGTGTCAATTCACTAATGTAGATTTTTGTAGTTTTCTTTGTTTTTGTTTTTAAGTTTTGCAGGTTTTGAGCTAGAAAAATGACCCCCGTGAAGTATAATGCAAATTCAGTGTAGGGATGGAGCAACCGAACTATATACTTTTTATTATTTGCTGCTATTTATTCATGTTATATATATTGGGTTGGGTTAGTTGGTCTGGCGTAATACTTTGAATGTTTAAACTCTATCAAGTTGATAAGATATGTTTTAAATATTGTTTGTTGAATGTTTGCCGCTTCCGTTCGTGTGTGAGAGAAAGGGATATTTGTTTGATGCACACGTTTGGAGTTGGGGGGCAGCTTTGGAAGAAGACTTTGACATCATATCGTCATGCGCATATTACCAGTTAAGTTTTTTCCATTATTTATCTTGCTTGTTTATTTTTATTTTTCCTTTTCTTTTTAGCTTTTTGTATTTTGAATTTATTTTTAGTCATTATCCTTGCATTGAGGACAATGCTAAATTTAAGTGTGAGGATTGGACATTTGAGTCATAGTTAAAGTTTATTTTAATTATATAAAAAAAATTGAAAGATGTCCCTTGATTTTGTTTCTTTTTGCATTTAAATGGGAGATGAGGATACTTATCGAGAATCGGTTATTCAAACTACTAATAATATGAGATAATTTAAAAGAATGCGCACTAAGCTTGGGATGTGTCGGTAGGCCCAACTCGTCTTGAAAGGTTTCCCATTGCATATTCTAAATAAACCTAATTAATCATAGATTTTGTGGGTTCTCATCCTAAGGGGGGATAGTGAAGCTGAAATTCGATAAGGCATAGAGAGTATTACCATAAGCTGATTACCCTAAGGTGGTGAGAATTGAATGCACTTTAGGATTAGCACGCCAGTCCGTTTTAGGAAAATAAATAAAGAGTGGTGGCGCCCCGTAAATGTCCAATTTTATACGAGCTTTAGTCTTTAGTTATATATTTTTAGGTTAAATATGCCTAAGTGCACAATGAAAAAATAAATAAATATAGCATTCCAAACATTGATCTGAAAAGAAAAAGTGAGAAAAGTTATGCAATGAAAAATGCCAAAGAAGCATTCTCAAAAAATATAAAAAGAGGCCAAAGTGCACGTACTAGACGAGACTGAGTTTATGTGTTACCAAGGGGATGGCGACTCTGAGGATACACTATTGGGGCCCGAAAGTTTCTAGTCAATAAATATTTTCTTAGGGAATATATAGGACAAATTCCAATAATATTTAGGACATGCTCGTACGAACTCACTTGACCTATCATCCATAATTCCATCTAAGTGTATTTTCTTCTTACCATGAAGGGGTTATTATCTTACGGTGATATGTTGAACAAATTTGCGTCAACTCGATTATTTTTAATTGTCTTTACTATGCTTGAAATGGGGTAGGTGGATCTTAACTCCAAAGATGTGAGACCCATAGGTTTTTGGTATCACATGAACTTAAATGCTTAATGTGCGTGGGGGCTTGATAGGCTAGTGGCTGGGTTTAGGTGGACAACAATATCGGCAATCGTGGTTTTTACGTTTATCAGAGCTTTAAGATAACCTAATATGTTTTTAAGATCGTATTTCTCCGATTCTGATCCCGTTGCAATTAGATTTTTTCAGGGACGAAAAAGGTTTAAGTGTGGTGATATTTGATGAGGCTTAAAATATACATAAAATTATATAAATATTTCCTACATGTTGAATACTTTTTGGGTTATTAATTAATTTTAATGATTTCATATTTGAAATTTAAAAAGCTTAAGGGTAAATGAGGTAAAATATGAATTTTATCATATCACAATAAATAATTTGAAGAATAATTAATCAATGTAACATTTCGAGAAATACCCTATTTAAGCTTTGGGTTAAAAATGTCAATTTTAGAACTTAAAGGGTATAAAATAATTTTTTTTTGTTTTTAGACCCATCGCGCTACGCGATTGGTAGGTTATATAGAGCATCGCGCTACATGATGGAGTTTCCCAGAAATTAAGAAAAAAGGGGCGTCGCGCTACGGGATAGTCCGAGATGAATGTGGTATCGCGCTACGCGATGATCACGTTAAGTAACTAAGGCCACGTGTAGGCCTGTAAACGAACCGAACGTTCGGTGAAGTATCGTGAACCGTTCGACGAGAAGTTCGTTTATGTTCGTTTATATAATAAACGAACGAACATGAACAAAAAAATTGTGTTCGTTTAATTAAATGAACGAACATGAACGCATGTTCCGTTCGTTCATTTATGTTCATGAACGTTCGTTTATGTCTGTTTATTTATGTTCATTTATGTATTAATATTAATAGAAAATAATTAAATATTATCTGGATACATCATCTGCTTAAAGGTTTTATATTTGTTAATTTGTGTTCATTTAAGTTCGTTTATATTTGTGTTCATTTATGTTTGTTCATACATGTTCATTTATCTTTCTTCAGTTATGCTAGTTTAGATTTTAAACAAACAAACACAAATGTCCATTTTAAATAAACAAACATGAACATAAATATTTGTTCGATTAAGTGTGCGTGTTCTTTTAAAGTTAAATGTACGAACATGAACATGCCCTTGTCCGTGTTCTTTTCGACGTGAATACGTGTATGTACTCTCTTTTGATGAAAGATATTTACTCTTATAAACTATGGACTGTTATCCATATGTAAAGAGTTATGAAAGTATTTGCATGAGGGTTGGTTCAAATCCTCTAAATCGTTTTGATACAAGGTAGTACTAAACACTCAGGCTAAAATACATGTGTCTGGATCCTTACATATCTGTAGTGGGCACACTACGAACATGACCATGAGTCAAGTGACTGTCTCTAGGGCGAGTGAAGTCTGATTATGTGGTCCATGGGTATTTTTAGTTCCGATGAGATGGGATTGAGACCCACTGAGTCGTTGAACACTATTGGTGTTGTATCATAACGAAGGTGATTTTGCATTAATGATTGTGATTATGTTATGATAAATTATGAAAATCTTTTTTTGAGTCAGCGTTATTCAACAGCACATATCTGTCGTATTTTCCCCACATTTCAGGGAAACGGTAAAGGTTAGAACAGGCAAGTAAGACAGATTAGAAGATTGGGGACATAGTCATTAGAGGTTATCTGATGGCTCAGATATTTTAAATATTGTGAAGAATCATATTTTTAAAATGACAGGTATTTGAAGTATCAAAACGGGTATTCAATTCCCTAGATTTCAATATAATTTCCAAAAGACTTCTGATAAAAGAACGTAGCTCTGATATATTTACAAAACATGTACCAATATTGGTCATACGCCTAGGCCCTAGGTAGGTGTGTGACAGGTTGGTATCAGAGCCATCATCTTAGCAAATTAGGTATTTTATTATACCTAGGCTTTGATCAGAAGTCAGTTATGATGAAATCATTAGATATTCAATTGGGAATATCAAAAGTAGATAATCATGGAATGATTAAAAATTCTACGGATAAGATTTGATCTTGTTATTTTAATATATTGGTTCTAGTAAATTAGGTACTTGATTAAAAGTATCTAAAATGCAAAAGGATAAGATACAACTGTACAAAGTAAGGATAAGATAGGAACGTACACCTATCCTTAATGTAACCTCGTACAGATGTCCGATCGTCAAAACTAGTTAAAAATCATTTTAACCTTCGTTGTGAAAAAGGAAAAGGATGAATGGGGACGACTTTATTCTCAATCCCTGTATCTAGTAATGAATATTCTATAACAGTGGAAGAATAATCAAATTCCTTCGATACTAATATCTCATTAGTTGAGGTTATTCCGAATTAAAAGATGCATGGAGCAGGATCAAATAGATCCAAGAAAAACAATGATGTAATGACCTATCCTGGAAGAAATTCCTCATGGACATGAAAAAATTTAAGTTTTCGGTAATCTAAGATCCCTACTTGATTTACATTCAAGACGAACGTCCGAACATGAATTATAATTCCTTAAAGGGAATATATAACATCAAGGATGATTATGAAGTCGATGTTACTTAATCAGTCGAAGTAACACTTAAGAAAGAAATAAAGATGGAGGAAAAAGGAAAAAGAAAAAGAAAGACAAGAATACTAAGAAGGACAACAAGATCAAGAAGTTGATTGTTCATTGGAAGAAATAAATAAGGAAATGTAGTAGTGATGTTACACACTCATATTCCCCGAATACTGAAATTATTTTCTTGTAAGTATGACAAGAAAAGAAAGTGCAACCCTAAGAATAAATCCAATAAAGTTAAAAGTAAGGAGAGTATTACTAAAAACAAGGAAATTTCTGCTCAATAAAGAGATGAAAGATGATTAAGGAAGCTATGACTCCAATTCTTGAAGTGATCAAGAATATTCTGCATGTCAAAGCCAGTCAAAGTAAGACTGTCCATTCAAGAAACAAAGAAGCTTACGATAGCTTTACGTCTGATAATAATTTAAGAAATCTGTAAAAAGCTTAAAGGAATGCAGCTTTAAAACATTTAGGCTTATATCCTAAAGAATATTATGGTATAATCACTCAAAAAGATGACTAAAAGAACAATAAGGAATTGTCATCATTAGTAAGTGTACAAGTGAAGAAATCATCTAATATTCTTTACACATGTTCAAGGGAGAAGCTCTTGAATAGTAGAATATCTTGATTCAAGATAAAGATAGAGAAACAATGTACAGTTCAAACAAAGAAATGTTCAAAGAGCTTATTCAAAGAAATTTTGTCCATTCTACGAAATGGATCAAGTTCAAACCTAGAATCATAAGATTGTTAGTACAAATCTCAAGGAATATAATACTGAATTCCTTGAATATTGTTGACTGGTTCCACATTTAGTTACCCTAGACCATAATACAGTAACTTGTTATATATATGAGTTACCAAGAGAAATAAGGACTTGATAAAGATCCAGATTGTTGAATCGGCCATGGAAGTAGCCGGATATTTAATTAATATTAAGATGAAAATAAGGGGAAGAAAAGATGGAAGGAAAAGGAACCAAAGAAACCGAAAGATTTCAAGGAAAATATTCCCAAGTCAGCAAAAAAACTTGTGGAAGGAAATGTATCGGAAAGTGCCGACTAAATAAGTGTGTATATTGCAATTAAGCAGGTCACTAAATAGATGAACGTAGAAAGAAACTAAGAGCATATTTCATATATGGAGAAACGGGTCACTTTAAAGATTGCCCGAAAAGAAAGGATAATTAAGAATGAAATATGGCAAGATACTAGTGACAAAAGAAACTAGAGATATAAGACAACAACCAAGAAAAAAAGAATAAACATGATCATATCAATGGAAAGTCAGATAGACTAGTTAACTCTTGTACATATTTGAAACTCATGGTTAAACAAGAAAATTTTGGCATAAGGATTGTGTCAATACACGAGAATGCTCATATCGTTAAAAGAAAGATAATCGAGTATCTAAATTTGACAAGCTTTTCCGACACTAAAGAGCAGATATCATGTTAGTGTAATTTATTATTTTGAAGGAAACGAGAAAGGACAAGATAAATTTCATGTCATAAGATATGAAGATATACAAGGATAGTATATCATTGAAAGAAATTTCTACCAAACCATAAGATATGTAAGAAGATACAGCTGATAGGACATCAGCTATGGTTGATCAAAAGAAAAGAACTCGAAAATATATTATTGATAGCATATCAAATATAATTAAGTAAAACTACAAAGGTACTATCGGAATATAAGGAAAATCAATTATTGGGATCAGAAATGGGAGACTAAATCCAAGAAGTAATATAACTAAACATCAGTAAATTTTGGAATGCAAAAAGTAAGGTAAATAACTAAACACAACTGATCACTGTGTTTAGTAATTTACAATTACTTATGATATTCTGAACTATTGACTGATTACATCATATGAGATGTAAAGTTAGCAACAGACCCGAACAATTCAATCATTCTATAGTTAAATTTGAGAATGAGATTAGAAAGAATTTAATCATAAAAATGTCCACGCCTAAGACAACAATGACTAGACTCATTTCAAGGTGGGGAGAATATAACATTTCGGAAAATCCCCTATTTATTTGGCCCTAAGATGTAAATCTTGAAGGTTAAGGGACCAGTAATATTTTCGAGATAAGTAACGAGAAGAAATGAGATAAAGAAAAACAAAAGCATATTATGTTAGGTAGATAAGGAAACTCCATCCCACATGGGAAGTGGGAAAGAAATGAAAGTACTTTATAAGTAAGAAAATTTCTAAAATAATGTTCTTAGGTATCCGATCAAGATAATAGATTTACGTCTCATTTTTAAAAGTTTTCAACAAGCGTTAAGAACTCAACTGAATCTTAGTACAGCTTATCATCCTCAAACTAATGGGCAGAGTGAAAGAACAATTCAAACGCTCGAAGATATGCTCCGAGCTTGTATGATTGATCTAGGAGGAAGTTGGAATGATCATCTTCCTTTAAATGGAATTTTCGTATAACAATAGTTATCACATGAGAATTAAGGCCGCACCATTTGAAGCATTGTATGGAAGAAAATATAGAACGCTGGTACATTTATTTGAAATTGGAAATGATTAAATGTCTGGACCAGAAATAATCCAAGAAACAACGGATAAGATATTACAAATCCGTGAACAACTTAAGAAGACAAAAGATCGACAAAAGAATTACACTGATGTTCGCCATAAGCCATTAGAATTTCAAGTAAGCAATAAAGTTTTGTTAAAGGTTTCACCATGGAAAGGTGTTGTACGATTTGGTAAGAAAGGAAAGTTAAGTCCACATTTTGCAGAACCATTTGAAGTATTAGAACGAATCGGTACTGTAGCTTATCGTTTGTGTTAGCCAGAAGAGATATATGATGTATTTCATGTTTCTAATTTACGTAAGTGTTTGACTAACGAAACTTTAGTCATGCCTTTAATAACTTCTATAAGTTGAAATTTTCCAAGTTATGAAACTTAAACGACAGAAGCTAAAGTTAGTCAGAATAAGAGGGAACTCTCAAAGACGACCATAATTTACTTGGGAAATTAGAATCGGAATAGAGAAAGAAGTATTCACATCTGTTCTAGCGAATCTCGAGGACGAGATTCATTTCAAGGTGAGGAGGATGTAACATTCGAGAAATACCCTATTTAAACTTTGGGTTAAAAATGTCAATTTTGGAACTTAAAGGGTATAAAATAATTTTTTTTTGTTTTTAGACCCATCGCGCTACGCGATGGGTAGGTTACATAGAGCATCGCGCTACGCGATGGAGTTTCCCAGAAATTAAGAAAAAAGGGGCGTCACGCTACGCGATGGTCCGAGATGAATGGGGTGCGTTAAGTAACTGAGGCCACGTATCTAACCACGTGTCAACACGTGTCGGGATTTTTTATATTGCTGCGCCGCACTATGCGATGGCATATGAAAAGGCCCATCACGCCACGTGGCGGGAATACTCTGCCTATAAAAGGGGGCTACGGGTTTGAAACATTGTCACCCCACATTCACCTTTCCTTACACACACATAACATTGGGAAGCGTGCCCGACCATTGTGAGGTTCCGAGGTCCTGATTTCTCATGATTCGTGCAAGTATTGGAGTTTTGATGATCCGTTGATTGGTTAAGCGAGTTAGAAGCAAGGTCCTGACAAGTTAAGTTTCAATACGTGATACGAAAGTAGAGGTGCAAGTATTGGAGGTTTCGAGGTCCTTATATCTCGTGATTCGTGCAAATAATAATCTTTTTTTGTTTTTAGACCCATCGCGCTACGCGATGGGTAGGTTATATAGAGCATCGCGCTACATGATGGAGTTTCCCATAAATTAAGAAAAAAGGGGCGTCGCGCTACGGGATAGTCCGAGATGAATGTGGTATCGCGCTACGCGATGATCACGTTGAGTAACTAAGGCCACGTGTAGGCCTGTAAACGAACCGAACGTTCAGTGAAGTATCGTGAACCGTTCGACGGGAAGTTCGTTTATGTTCGTTTATTTAATAAACGAACGAACATGAACAAAAAAATTGTGTTCGTTTAATTAAATGAACGAACATGAACGCATGTTCCGTTCGTTCATTTATGTTCATGAACGTTCGTTTATGTCTGTTTATTTATGTTCATTTATGTATTAATATTAATAGAAAATAATTAAATATTATCTGGATACGTCATCTGCTTAAAGGTTTTATATTTGTTAATTTGTGTTCATTAAAATTTTTTTCATTTAAGTTCGTTTATATTTGTCTTCATTTATGTTTGTTCATACATGTTCGTTTATCTTTGTTCAGCTATGCTAGTTTAGATTTTAAACAAACAAACACAAAAGTCCATTTTTATATAAACAAACATGAACATAAATATTTGTTCGATTAAGTGTCTGTGTTCTTTTAAAGTTAAATGTACGAACATGAACATGCCCTTGTTCGTGTTCATTCGATTCGTTTACAGGCTTTCATTATTCACATTGATGAATGCATCAGTCTCAATATCTAGGCTCTGCCGATTTTATTTGTGTTCGTTTGTGTTCGTGAACCGTTCGTGCACACATTAATTTCCATAATGAACGAACATGAACATAAAATCGCATTCGGTAAGTGTTCGTGAACTGTTCGTGAACTGTTCGTGAACACATTATTCACTTAACGAACGAACATGAACAAGACCTTGTTCGTGTTCATTCGGTTCGTTTACAGACGTGTCCAACCACGTGTCAACACGTGGCAGGATTTTATATATTGCGGCATCGCGCTACGCGATGGTTTATGAAAAGGCCCATCGCGCTACGCAACGTGGGGCAAAACTATGTCTATAAAAGGGGGCTACTTTGAAGCATTTTCACCCCACATTCACCTTTCCTTACACACACAAGATTGGGAAGCGTGCCCGACCATTGTGAGGTTCCGAGGTCCTGATTTCTCGTGATTCGTGCAAGTATTGGAGTTCTGATGATCCATAGATTGGTTAAGCGAGTTAGAAGCAAGGTCCTGACAAGTTAAGTATCAATACGTGATACGAAAGTAGAAGTGCTGTCGTACAAGCTTAGGCAAATAAACTCCGAATACCCGCTTAAGGTAGGGGTTTTGCGTAAAGTATTATTTTATTATTATAATGGCTTACACTATAGTCGGGAGTATAGCCCGGACCTTGATTATTGATAAGTATAATATATCTTTTTATAAGTAAAGGATATAGTCAAAGTATCGTTTCTTTGTGATTAAGAAACGTAATAAATAGAATAATATTTCTTTATGATTAAGAAATATATGCAAAGGTTATAGTTAAATTAGCATTTCTTCTTGAATAAGAAACCCAATATAGATGTTTCTTCCTGAAGAAGAAACAAAGTATATGATTGATAAACAAACAAAGAGACCAAAGGTCCAAATGTTTTACAGAAAGAAATGATTTGTCAAGGTTAAGCTATACGAAACAGACTATAGGTGTGAAGCTAGATCATTGATCTAGATATTTATACAAAGGTTGTTCTCGTACTATAGGTCCGAGATAGAAATAATGCATAAATCAGTAGGATACACTGATCAAGAACAAAGGTGAGTACGCCCTAACTTTTTAATAGCGTGAATACGCTCAACCTTTTTATAGTATATGTTTTCGACGTGAATACGTCTATGTACTCTCTTTTGATGAAAGAAATTTACTCTTATAAACTATGGACAGTTATCCATATGTAAAGAGTTATGAAAGTATTTGCATGAGGATTGGTTCAAATCCTCTAAAACGTTTTGATACAAGGTAGTACTAAACACTCAGGCTAAAATACATGTGTCTGGATCCTTACATATCTGTAGTGGGCACACTACAAACATGACCATGAGGCAAGTGACTGTCTCTAGGGTGAGTGAAGTCTGATTATGTGGTCTATGGGTATTTTTAGTTCCGTTGAGATGGGATTGAGACCCACTGAGTCGTTGAACACTATTGGTGTTGTATCATAACGAAGGTGATTTTGTATTAATGATTGTGATTATGTTATGATAAATTATGAAAATCTTTTATTGAGTCAGCGTTATTCACCAGCACATAGCTGACGTATTTTCCCCACATTTCAGGGAAACGGTAAAGGTTAGAACAGGCCAGTAAGACATATTAGAAGATTGGGGACATAGTCATTAGAGGTGATCTGATGGCTCAGATATTTTAAATATTGTGAAGAATCATATTTTTACAATGACAGGTATTTGAAGTATTAAAACGGGTATTCAATTCCCGAGATTTCAATATAATTTCCAAAAGACTTCCGCTAAAAGAACGTAGCTCTTATATATTTACAAAACATGTACCAACTATTGGTCATACGCCTACGCCCTAGGTCGGGGTGTGATAATCAAGTTGTAATTTTGGTAAACATCTCATGAGTTTTCAAAGAAAAATTAATTAAATAAGGAAACAAATAATATTGTAATTTTTGTAATTATTTCCTACAGTGATTTAATCATAAAACCAATGAAGATATATTACTTATTTTATTTATGTCTATATAATCAGGCATAGTTAAGAATTAAAATATCATATGGGTTTCACTGCCATAATCTTCCACAATTTTTAGGGTTTGGGCTTGATATTTTCCTATTTAAAGACCCCTAAACTCAACCGTAATATAACCTGAATACCCTAAATGGCTGGGACGAATTTAGGAGCTCAAGAGGTGATCTTTTGGAGGATTTGAAGGCTTGGAATCATTCGGTGGCGTGCTTATCAATCAAGAATGAAGACCCCGGGTTTTATCTTCTTTAATCTTTCGTTTCTTTTGTTTTCCACCATGATTTCGTTTATCATTGTTTTGTTTTACTTTATGATGCTAGGCTAAACATTATAGACTGCCTAGGCCTATGATGAACCTACTTTGACGTTGTGTTTTGATTTAGGATTTATTTATCGTTATGGTTTTATGATTTAGTAAAAGGTTTAATTATATTAAATTGATGCATATGGATATTTAGGATTGTTTGACTAATTGTTATTATTCCATAGTTGCCTTGATTATTGTTTGTCATTATGATAGGTTGCTATTAGGTGTAACATTTCGGATTTTCTAAACCGTATTCGTTTACTCATAACCCGACCCGGGAATGTTTTAGATTATTATTTATAATTAAGAATCAATTATTTAAGTTTCTAATGTTCATATTTTACCCCTCAAACTTTAGATAATGTTTATTTCTTAATTATTTCATAAAAAATTCAATAAATGACCAATTATCAAACTTTAGGGACTAAATATGACAAAAATCACAAATCTCACCCTATGGTGGCCGGAGTGCCCACGTGGGCAGCCACCCTATCCCCACCGCGTGGCGCTATTGAGGACCTGCACCAGAATTTTGTTCGATCTCGTATTCCTAAGTCGTTTATGGTATAAAATCGATTATATTAGGTATGTTTGAGAGAAGTAAGGATCAAGTAATCATAATATAACTAAGATACAACTTCTAATTCGTTTCCCTCTACCCAAGATCAGATCTTTATGAATCTTTTCATGATGCTTTCCTTTAAATCGCATATACTTGCCTAAATAAGTAAAAAGCCCATAAATAGTTTGTTTTGGTGATCACTATATAAACAACCTTTAATCTCCTGCCATAACACTTTAACACAAATCCTAGAGGAGCCTCACAGCCGTCATACCCTCTACCCAGCTCGTCTTCTCTCAGTTTTTGCATATTCGTTGAAGATACAAGACTTGTTCGTTGACTTTGTTTGCTTTAGGACCTTTGACTTTCGTTTCTCATCGATCCTTTCACTTTCCGGGTAAGTTGTAAACATAGGAATCGTTCATACATATTCCCTAGTCAATAACCTTTCGGTGATTGAAGGGTGTTGATTGGTCAATTCGTTTAAAACTCGTTAAAGGACAAAACAGTCAACAAGTTTGACTTAACGTTTTCTCATACTTCTGATCGGATTCAACTTTCGGTCCAGAAGACTTTTATTATCATATTGTGATTTTAAGGCTACTGACCAAAACCCGACTTCTGACTCGCTGTTCGGATTCTAGTCTGTACCAGCTCGCTTAAATCTTAAATATAACATAACTTGAGTTCTACTCATCCGTTTGGATTGATTCCGGCGGTATTAAGTTCTTTTTTATTTATAGTTATATATCACAAAGTTTCAGGTTCTGATTAGTTATCTCGTTTGATGCGTTAGTGGACGACTCACTTAAACCTTACTCGTTTATTCGTAATTATATTCACTTGCCTTTAATCTAAGGTGAGTTTTATCATTCTCCTATTTTCCTCAATTTTCACAATGTTTTGGGGACATATGCGTATATCATACTATAAATATATATATATATATATATATATATATATATATATATATATATATATATATATATATATATATATAACAGCAAACGTGTAATTATGTGTGATTAATCAATATAGTTGTTATGTGCTTACTTGTTTATGTGCAATCGTTTGACATATCTCCTTGGAGATAGTTCTCATATTATTGACCACTGCCCGATTCGCTTGGCAACGGTCTTTTCATTATTTGCTCATGGTTGATTACCGGCGCCCGATTCGCTTGGCAATGGTTTAATCGACAACTTATTTGCTCATGGTTTGATTTCATTACCGCATTTATTACGTTTTGCTTATTTTTCTTATTTATTATATTAACATTATATTTTATTGCAAAATTGGTGATAAACTCACTCAACATGTTTGTTGACAAAACTCCATTTTCTACGTATATGCAGGTTGTTTGTAGTGAAGATTGAAGTTTGGACACGTATATAAGACTTTAGGATATAAACAAGTAAACATTATTTGAGCTTACATTCATGTACTTATATTGTTTGCTATATTTGAATATTGTGTACGCATTTGAAATAAAATAATTAAACAAATATTGTCACATTTATATTATGATAGTATCTTCGAGCTGCGAGCAATCGGATCATGCCCTGGCATTTCCGCCTTAGGTTGGGGTGTGGCAGATTGGTATTAAAGCCGAATGTTATAAGATAGGTCGTTAGAAATGGACCTAAACATATGTTAGGAACCCAATACGTGCTTATCTAAACTGCCTTATGTGCTATTTAATTGTTTACAGCTTAATTAGATTAACTATTTTATTGTATTGTATCTTATTTATTTATTGCACGCACACATGAATTCCGAGGTTACGCCTCACTTTCAAAATATCTTAAAATCCTTTTATTTTTGGTAGATTGCCTTTTATTGTGAGAAATTCCTTAAGAATTCTCATGTTTTAATTTTGCTCTTTCACCTTGAAGCATGGGGGTATGACAAATTTCGTACAACCATAACTTTAAGTGTTACCCGTAATCGGCTAAATGGTTGCGTGGTAAATATAACCGGCTAAACGATTATACTTCCAAATTGTGTTTTTAAATTATTTTAAATGCTTAGTTGGGTGAAAAATCCATGGAAATCCATAAGCACTCCAACTATCCATTTCTTAAACCATTTTTGATTTGATTTTTTTTTTGTTGGAACGTATCGTCCATGGTGGTTCCCGAGATATACCAACCACTTATATTTGATTCGTTGATTCGATATTTAGTTGGGACGGTTAAATGCCATGTAACGCTCATGGTCCGAACAACTCCATTGATTTGATAATTCGTTAATTAGTTGGGCCAGTTAAACGCCATATAACGCTCATGGCTGAACAACTCAATTGTTTGTTTCTCATTATTTGAATTGGGCTAACAAATTGCCATGGAACGCTCATGGGAGGCCAATTCACAAACTTTATGTTGCTTATTTAGTTGGCCCATTCAAATTGACATAGAAAGCTCATGCGAGACCAACTCATTGAACATGATTCATTATTCTAAATTGGGTTCTTGAGCTACCATGGGGAGCCCATAGAAAGCCCAACCCAATAACATTTTACTTTTGAATTCTTGTAAACATTATTTATTAAATTAAATATCTCAAGAAAAATTATTCACATTATTTTAAATCCCAACTCGTCCTCGAGTCATCACTTGCACAATTTTATTTAGGTACACTTCTCTATTATCTCACATCAACTTATTCACACAACTTACCCATCAACTCGTAAAGTTTCATCTTTGGTCCTCCTAGAATGTCTTCTCTAAGAGTTCATCATTGTAACCAATGTCGTTCATCTGCTTCTCACGACCACCATACGACTACTAGAATCGCCAAGGAGTTGCTGCTGTATGCCATCAACCGACCAACCGCCAACCTGGACAAAACTAAAATACCTCGAACAAGAAATCTTATACTAACTATATCTGTTATAATAAATTATCTACTCTCATTTATTCCCTTAAACTATAAAACTACCAAGTTCACTTAAATCAGTACCCTCAAGTGCCTTAGGTTAGGGTGTGACAATAGGTCAATTACTTTTTGTTCTTGATTATTTTATGATTGATTTGTAATAAGATCATAGGAATAATAATTATTAATTAAATAAACATAGGTGTGCTGCTAACCTAAATATGTAAAGTGCTAGGTTATTGATAGATCTTTATTATTTGATCTTGCTAGATTTAGTTCTTCGTAAGTAGTCCGTCTAGGTTTGATTATTTAATTATTGTCTATTGAATCAATTAAATATATTAAACTGCCTTTGATTTCCGCGCTGTAAGGTAGGATTTCGTATAAAGGAACTATCTCATAAATAATTAGGTGACCATAAGGAAACTTGATTTTAATACTGGTGTGCGTTAAAACTTAAAAGAAACCCATAGGTGTCTCTTGAGAAGGGTCAGGGGTCCTTTTCGGGTTTTCTCTTAGGTGTCTATTATACGATTCCAGTCCATAACTAAATATTTATCCGGTTAATTAACAACTGAAATTTAGGGGATTCTAGCCTAGGTAGTTCTCTTATCATCTTATTTAGTCAAACTTGTGTTTTCGTTTAATTTACTTGTTTTCTTAAATTAGTTTTTAATAACAATTTTAAATTAGTATTTTAATTAAGAAAACCCCCCTCAAATAAATATAAATTAGTAAGTCGTCTCTGTAGTTGAGTCTAATTAGCTAATAAACGTAGTTTAAAGAGTCTCGTGGGTTCGATATCCGGCCTTACTTAGCTTTACTAGAGTCCATCGGTTCACTTGCTGGTTAGTAGTTTAGTCAAGTTTTAGAGAATCTAGAGTATTACTTATTGTCTACATTAGTATAATTTTAGTTAATAATATTAAACTACTTCAAGAACATCAACCGTCATTCAATTTCGGTGGTTGAAGGGTGTTGACTGGTCAAATCGTTTAAAACTCGTTAAAGGACAAAATAGTCAACTGGTTTAACTTAACGATTCTCATACTTCTGGTCGGATTAAATGTTCGGTACACAAGACTTTTATTCTCATAACTTAATTTTAAGGCTACAGACCAAAACCCGACTTCCGACTCGCTATTCGGATTCTGGTCAATACCAACTCGCTTAAATCTTGAATATAACATAACTTGAGTTCTAAATGCCCGTTTGGATTGATTCCAGCGGCCATGAGTTCGTTTTTACTTATATTATCATATCTCCAAATTCCAGATTCTGATTTGTTCATATCGTTTGACGTGTTGTGGACGACTCGCTTATTCGTTAGCTCGTTTAATCGCATTTATTAATCGCTTGTCATTAATCTAAGGTGAGTTTGATCATTCCCCTTTTTATCTAATGTTTTCAAACGTTTTAGAGACATATGCATACTTACTCATATTTTCTATCATATATTATATACAAACTCGCAAACATAATCATTGTGTGAACATCAATTAAATGCTATTTGCTTATGTGTATATTCTATCATTGTCGAAGAGGTCCAACATATCCCCATGTATAGAGTTCTCATTAGTATGATCATACGACCGTCTTAGTAAGCGGATCCCGATTCGCTTGGCGAAGGTAAAACGACAACCTTAGTCATCGTAATCAATGCCCGATTCGTTTGGCAACGACTCATTGGCACACCAGCAAGTCTTGGGTTAGTCTTTGTTGTGTTTGTGGTTGATATATGCTTTGTTATGATTTGATTGATTACTATCACATGTGTTGTTTGCGTATTTAATATTTATCATTTATTATTTTTTTATTATATAATTATTTGTTGTGTCAAAATTGGTGATCATCTCACTCAACTTTATGTTGACAAACTCCATTTTCTACGCATATGCAGGGTGTTTGTATTGAAGATTGAAGTTTGGATACGCAGACAAGACCTTAAGATATAATCAAGATAATCATTATTTGAGCTTATGTTCATGTATTTAAATTGTTTGTTGTGATTGAATAATGTGTGTATACAAAATAATTAATTAGATATTGTCACTTATATTCATGATAGTATCTTCGAGCTGTGAGCAATCGGATTACGTCCCGGCATTTTCGCCTTAGGTTGAGGTGTGACAGATTGGTATCAGAGCCGAAGGTTATAAGATAGGTCATTAAAAATTGTCCTAGTCATATGCATAGGACCTATACGTGCTTATCTAAACTGCCTTATGTTCTATTTAATTGTTTACAACTTAATTAGATTAATTATTTTATTGTGCTTTATCTTATTTATTTATTGCACACACACGAATTCCGAGGCTATGCCTCACATTTAAAATATTTTTTCTAAATCTTTTATTTTGATAGATTATCTTTTATTGTGGGTAATTTCTTAAGAATTCTCATGTTTTGTTTTGTTTTTTCACCTTGAATCATGGGGGGTATGACAAATGTCGTACACCCATAACTTTAAGTGTTACCCGTAACCGGCTAAACGGTTGCATGGTAAACATAACCGGCTAAACGGTTATACTTCCAAATTGTGTTTTTAGTTATTTTAAATTTATTTGATTCGTTAATTCGATATTTAGTTGGGTAGGTTAAATGCCATGTAATGCACATGGTCCGAACAGCTCCATTGATTCGATAATTCGTTAATTAGTTGGGTCAGTTAAATGCCATGTATACGCTCATGGGCTGACCAACTCAATTGTTTATTACTTGTTATTTGAATTGGGCCAACAAATTGCCATTGAACGCTCATGGGAGGCCAATTCACTAAATTTATGTTGCTTTATTTTAGTTGGGTCATTCAAATTGCCATAGAAATGAAACACTCTAAATTTTTTTTTTAATACTTTTTCAAAATACTTATCAGAATATGTCCCATATTACATCCAAAATATGTCACTCGTGTTGACGTATTATTTTATGAAAATATATATTATACAAGAAAACATATATGTTTAACAATAAACTTTATTATAAAAACTATTAAACACGAGAGTGTGGTTCTTTTTTCAGTCCAGTCACGTCTATGAAGCTTCAACCATCTAGGGGTGCTTTTCATGAAAATATTTTAAAAACATATTTTTTTAGCTTTCGCTAAGTAAGTATACCATTATATAAAAATATTTTTTTATTTTCATCTGGAATTTAACACCCAAATTCCTTTGGATTTCAACACCCGAAATCCTTATTTTCACTCCTCATTATTCTTTGGGAATTCAACACCCGAATTCCTTATGAGATCATTTTTAACCCATAAGGGTTATTAACTCCCCCCTTTTTATTTGGAGTTCAACATCCGAACTCCTTCAGATTTCAACTCCCGAAATCTTTTTATATATATTATCAAAATTTTGGAGTTTTAATTACTAAAATTCTCGGGACTCGTAACCCATATATTTTTATTGGGGCTTACCACCGTATTTATTTCAAAACTATAGCCCCCTTTTTAAGCCACCAATTCATATACTTGGAACCAAAATCTCATTATCATCTTCCAAAAAATCATATATTTGAGTATTAAATAAACACGTATAGCAAGCTATAAAATAACATGATTATGGTTCCGTATACTTACCTTCTACTTAGGGACAATACTTGTAAAAAATCCGAACACCTAGCGATCACTCCGGTCTATGTCCGACTAGTATGGTTCACAACCACCTTCGCTAAATATTGTTTTACTTATTCTTGACATTGTTATTATAAAATCATTCCTTCCCTATATTTCTTTTTTTTTATCGTTCATGTATGTAACAGACATGAGATTTATAGGCTTACAAATCTTCAAGTTGAAGATTCTAACTTTCTATGTTTATCTTACTAGCTACGTGGCATACGTATATCAATTTCTTGCATACTAAGGATGCCACTTAATTCATATTTATCCTATTATTTTCTTTATGTTATTATTATTATTATTATGATTATTATAATTATTTTTTAAGCCACTGTACTTGTTCTTTCTAATCTATACCTCCCCCCTTTTTTTATAATATAATAATAATAATATGCCATTAATTAGTATCTATTTTATATTTTAAACGTCATTAAAGTATATGAACTACTTGTCTAAATACCTCATATTTATATGAGTTGTTTCACTCGTCGATTACTCATCTAACAATATTCGAAATATAAGTTTTAAATATGTTATTTATATCCACAAAATGAAGGTTACAGGAAGCTCATGGGAGGTCAACTCGTTTAATATGTTTGGTTATTTTATTTTTGGAAAAAATTTTATAAACATTGTTCATTTACTTAAATGCTTCAAACTTATACACATTATTTTGAATTTCAACTCGTCCTCAAGTCATCACTTGCACAATTCTATTACACTTCTCTATTATTCCACATCAACTCATTTCCACAACTTACCCATCATCTTATACAATTTCGTTGTTGGTCCTCATAAAATGTCTTTCCTAGGAATAAATCATCATAATCAACGTCGTTCACCTGCTTCTCGTGATTGATGTTCGAGTACTAGAACCGACAAGAAGTTTGCTGCTGTATTTTGTTAACCAAACGACCGCCAATCTCAACAAAACTAAAATACACCGAACAAGAAATCTTATACGAACTCATATCCGTTAATATATATTATCATATTTTCTTATTTATATCCATATTCTCAAACTATAAATTTCTAAGTGCATTTAAATCCTTACTCTCAATTCTAACTATAAATATTTTATTACTTCCTGTCTTTCCTCAACTTCATGTTTGTTTTCACAACTTACTTTCTGTTTTATAACTCTTTATTATTAAAATTCAATTATGGTAAATTTTATTATTATCCTCTAAACTTAATTTTCATTTAAAAAAAATCATCCATTAATTCATTTAAACTTTATCATTAAATTGACTTTTTGATTAAATCCCCATAGAAATCCATTTAGTGATTATGATTCGTTATTTAATTGAAATTACATGATGATTCATAAATACTTTGATATATTCAAAATTTTTAACGTTTTAATGATGAATTCGTAGTTAGAATAGTCATGGTGGTTCATGCATTTATAGCCTCGCGTTTATCTTATATACTTCACATCTTATTTTTGGAATCATGATTAATTTAAAATTTGTTATTTACTTTAATTTTCATTATCGATAATTTAATTTACTTACTCCCTAATATTTATAACGATTTTGTGAAAAAGGAAAAAATCCACGAATTCTCAATTTAATCTAATTTAATATCTTCAATTATCCACTTTATATTTTATCTAATTTAATTGGAATAGAACTATCTCGGTGATACGGGAATATCCGCTTTCCAGTTTAATCAATTAACAATTTAATTCAAATATGTATATCTTTGCATTATCATTAATATTTAAATTATTAATTATTAACTATTATAATAATTTTAGAATATTTTAATCGAATTAGTCTAATCTCAAAACCACAAACTTGAAAAGCTATGAATTTATATTAACTTCTCTTTAAGTTCTCAAACTAACCAAATTCGACTCACCAAAATTTTCATTAACTATGTTTAAACTTATACTCTCGATCTTAAGAACTTCATTCCTAAAGAATACGATCTTTAAAGACTTCACATGCTATTAACTATTTTAAGATTTGTTATAAATTAACTATTGTGCATTTTATCGCCTGAATAAAATTCCTTTCATCAAGGTAGACTTATTAGAATCTTATAACTATACTTCAATTTCCTTAGTCTCGATTATCATGATTCATAAATAACATTTATTTCACGAAATTTGTTTCCTTCATAAGAAAAAGATATTTTAGAACTTATCTTATTTTATTAATCATACATGAATATTCTTCTGAATTTACACTTAAATAATCAAAACATTTGTTTCCTTCAAAATGATGGTTTTAAATGTTTTATAACCCACATGATGAAACGAATTATGCAGACCATCCGACGATAAGAGTAATTATGGTCGCAAACATAATTATCCTAGTCCTTGCATGGAAATCATAATATGTACAATTATGTGTCATGATTTAGAACCTAAGGTAGCTTGGGTAACAGTACGAATGTTAAGATGATAAGGACATGGTGGATACGCCGCTGGTACATCCTATATATAAGTGTCCTTATCAGATTGTCATTTGGAGCGTTGCTTCGGTTATTAGAAGTTCTATGTTATGATATTTTCCTTAAAAGTTTAAATTGTTTTCAAAACAATGATATTTTGGTTTTCCTTAATTTCGGGACGAAATTCCCTAAAGTAGGGGAGACTGTAACATCTCAGATTTTTCAAACCCGTATTCGTTTACATATAACCCGACCGGAAATATTTTAGATCTTTAAATGATAATCAAAAACAAATATTTATAAGTTATTAAGTTTATAATGTTCACTTTAGGCCCCTTATACTTTATATGTTGTTCAAATATTAAACTATGCATAAAATGTTCGTTAAATGACCTAAATCCAAACTATAGGGACTAAACTTGACAAAAACTGAAATTTCCATTTTTTGGGAGGAGCACCACGTGGTGGGGTGGCCTAGGCACACCACGCGGCGCCATGGGCTACCTGCACAGCTCGTTTCGTTTATTATTGATTCCTAGTTCGTTTTTTACCCGAAATCGCTTATTTTAGGACATAATCGAGTGAATTAAGCCCCAAGAAATCCCCACAAAGCTTAGATACATGTCCATATTCATTAACCCTTGTCCAAGAACGAATTTTACATATTTTAATATTGATTTGGTCATTAAAACTCGATTAGGTTTCCTAAACGAGTGAATATACTAAATATGGTTCATTATTGCTTTTACTATATAAACAACCCCTAATCTCCTACCATAACACTTTACACAAACCCTATAGGAGCCTTCTCAGCCGTCCTACCCTCTGTGCATCATCAATCTTCTCTGTTTTTGCTTATTCATTGAAGACTCAAGCTTGTTCATTTGACTTTGCATGCGTGCGGACCGTTGACTCATCATATCTCTTGATTCTTTCGCTTTCCGGGTAAGCTGTAAACTGTAAAATCATTCATATACATTCCCTAGTCAATAAAATTCAATCAATTTCGGTGGTTGAAGGGTGTTGACTGGTCAAATCATTTAAAACTCGTTAAAGGACAAAATAGTCAACTGGTTTGACTTAACGTTTTCTCATACTTCTGGTCAGATTCAACGTTTGGTCCAGAAGACTTTTATTCTCGTAACGTACTTTTAAGGCTACTAACCAAAACCCGACTTCCGAATCGCTGTTCGGATTCTGGTCAGTACCAGCTCGCTTAAGTCTTGAATATAACATAACTTGAGTTCTAAACGCCCGTTTGGATTGATTCCAGTGGACACGAGTTCGTTTTTACTTATATTATTATATCTCAAAATTCTAGATTCTGATTTGTTCATATCGTTTGACGTGTTGTGGACGACTCGCTTATTCGTTAGCTCGTTTAATCGAATTTATTAATCGCTTGTCATAAGGTGAGTTTGATCATTCTCCTTTTTATCTAATGTTTTCAAATTTTTTGGGGACATATGCATACTTACTCATATTTTCTATCATATATTATATACAAACTCGCAAACATAATAATTGTGTGAACATCAATTAAATGTTATTTGCTAATTGCTAATTGCTTATGTGTATATTCTATCATTGTCGGAGAGGTCCAACATATCTCCTTGTATAGGGTTCTCATTAGTATGATCATACGACCGGCTTAGTAACAGGAGCCCGATTCGCTTGACGAAGGTAAAACGACAACTTTAGTTATCATAATCGATGCCCGATTCGCTTGGCAACGATTCATTGTCACACTAGCAAGACTTGGGTTAGTCTTTGGTTGTGTTTATGGTTGATATATGCTTTGTTATGATTTGATTGATTACTATCACATGTGTTGTTTGCGTATTTAATATTTATCATTTATTATTTATTTATTATATAATTATTTGTTGTGTCAAAATTGGTGATCATCTCACTCAACTTTATGTTGACAAACTCCATTTTCTACGCATATGCAGGTTGTTTGTATTGAAGATTGAAGTTTGGACACGTAGACAAGACCTTAGGATATAATCAAGATAATCATTATTTGAGATTATGTTCATGTATTTAATTTTTTTATTGTAATTGAATAATGTGTGTATACTTTGAATAAAATAATTAATTAGATATTGTCACTTATATTCATGATAGTATCTTCGAGCTGTGAGCAATCGGATCACGCCCCGGCATTTCCTCCTTAGGTTGGGGTGTGACAACATCCAATGTAGCTTACGGTGGCTCCATCGTAGCTTACGGTGGAGGCTGGGTAAAAATGGCGTAATATGCATCGTAAGGCGGAAAGCAAGTATCGTAGAGCCTAGTCCACCATAGCTTACGGTGGCCTGGCCACAGCTTATGAAGGGCTGACACACAAAGGCAGTTTTAGGTATTTTTCTTCCATATTTAAGCCTGGTTTAATCCTAGGACGGTCGATCTTCATACCTCAGACGTTGTGGATGATTTTGGAGCTCCGAATCATCAAATCAACACCCCATGAATCACTAAATCATTTATGAGTTCATCCTTTCAACCAAGAATCAAGAGTACCGAGATGTAGAGGCAAGGCTAAACTACTTGTGACCACTTCAGGTGTAGGATTTGTATGAACTAATGGTTTTTGTAGATTTTATCTCTGATTCGATTGAGTTTTGATTTAATCATTCGATTAATCTAGATTTCCATTTATTTAAAATGATTAAACAGTTGTTTTCTGGGATTTGAGTTTCTTATCAATCAATTGGTTTGTGTTCATAAACATTTAGGATTAAGTTCTTATAGTTATTAAATCGGTTACCTTTGGTCATTAAATTAAATGGAATTCTGTACTAATAAATTAGTAATTAGGTAGACCATGTTTAATTGTGTCAATTCGTGGGATTAAGTTCTGTGAAGCATCATAACCAAACTAATGTGTCTAGTAATTATTTGCCTATTCTGATAAACAAATTTTGTCTATGTGATTCCTCAGTTGGTATAAGTTTGGTCATTCAGTTCATTGTATTACCTGAACCTAAAGTGTTGTTATGTTTTCTCTAATAGTTTACAACCCAATCAAATCATAAATTGCATGACATCTTTTGTTCACTTAGTACAAATAATTAGTAAACAATTGATCTTAATAGCCCTTTCTAATAATTCCTCGTGAAGACAACTTTACTTACCCATACTAGTTATAAGTACTTAAATCTTATATATACTTATATTTTTATTATATTACGACATCTACATCATTCCCCCATGGTTCTGCTGATCATGCTGTTAAGGTGTTTGTGGTGGGTTTGATGGTGCCGGGTCATGAAGGGTCATCGCTAACACTTAGTGACGAGGAGTCGCGAGCTGTGTCCGTGTATTGATACTCGGTGCTTGCTTTGGTATTACTGATTCTATACTACACCAATTATTGGTGCACTTGCCTACTGTATAATAGAGTTAACATAATAATCATTTTATTTATAATTAAAAAAATGGTGTGTGAAATATATCTAAAAAGATATATACTAAACCGCACACATCATAAAAATGTTTCTTTGCTTACACAATCAATCCAGCAAGATTAGATAGACTATTAGATAGACTATTTAATATTTAATACGCCATCAATCTAACAAGATTAGATAGACCATTTAAGTGATAAATCTACGACTCAAAAAAACATGTTAAATGTTTGGTATAGTGAATTCACCAAGTTATCAGGGGACGGAGGTACTATTAGATAATGGGCTTAAATGATTGTAATAGTTTGTGTAGCAAATAATTTCAGATTTTGTTTATTTATTTTTCAATTAGTAAAAATTGATAAAATAAAAAGGTTTTATGAGTGTTGATTGGCACCCATATCTAATATCTTCTCTCTCTTGGTCCACCCTATGAGTCCAATGCCAATCTCTTTAATCAAAATCGAAGCCACACAAATGTCATATATATATACATATAACACATTTGGAACATATAAAACTCGATATTATCTATTCATAATTTCGAGTATACACTTTTAAGTCTCTATATAAACAAATCCCTTTCATGGATATATGTGTGATTTTAACATGTCACAAATAATCAATCTATAGAGTTAAAAGAGAATTCAAAATCTAGTAACGTGTAGGATTTGTTTTTCTTATTGACGGGACCACAATCAATATGTTATTTTAATGGGTTGCTTGTTTCCATGACAACAATTAATTTTGTTGGGTGGTTCAATATATATAATCACCATTTTTCACTTATTTGCTTGTGTTATTAACCCTCCTAATTAACATGATGTTTTCAAAAGCATAATAATAATAATAATAATAATAATAATAATAATAATAATAATAATAATAATAATAATAATAATAATAATTTTCACTAACAAATCTCTTAATTAGACTTCATATACATGTTGTGGGGTTAATTGGTTGCTCCGTGAAAGAGAAAAAATCTTTTAAACATTCAAAGGTAATATATTCATTCAAAGGTACCATATTCAAGTAATTATGTTTAATGGTTTTACTAGAATAGTTTTTCCAATGTTTGAGTCATGTAGCTGTTTTAGGTTTTGAGTTTAATATAAATATATTGACAAGGTATTGTAATTTGTTGGTTCAAGTTTTTGTTAGAGTTGATAATATTAAAAGAGTCATGGTGAGTTACCACAAAATATCGTGTTCTTCATGTTTCCGATCCAACAAAGTCCAACAGTGTTGCCTCCCTATCATTTTTCACAATTTCTTTTCTTGTATCTCAGTTTTATTAAATACATCTCTCTTTATTTAATAATGATATATTTTTTTATAAAAAAAATTAATAATGATATATTGTTTATAAAAAATAAAAATTATACTAATAAAAAAACTTGTTTTATATCATCCCTAGTTTTAAGAAATTTTGAAATCTATTTATATGAATTTTGTTTTCAATCAAATAAAAAATGTAAATCAAACTACATTAAATAGCAATTGATGTATTTTCAAAACTCAATTATATATTAAATTTAACATATTTTTGATATTTTAATAATCGTTAGTATATATAATACATTTTTCCACCTATACAATGTAATATTTTTCACCGGTGTTTACCAAGATTTTTGGTAAAAAAAGAAAAAAAAAATCTATTTGTGAGCATACAATTATACAAGTGATTTGTGAGTGGAACAAGGTTACAAGTGGTGGAGAGTAGGGCAAAGTTGCATTAACTAATTAGTCGGTCAAGACTCAAGAGTCTTCTTTACGAGGATGTTGACTGATGTTTTTGTTTTTACATGTCGGTATTAGAGTTTTGCATACCAGTTGTAGATCATGTGGTCAAATTGGGCCCAAGTGAATTAATCATGACCCAAAGCACACATCTCTCAGTTCACACATAAAGCCATAAAGGTTGTGAATTTAAGTTTCCTTGAGTTAAAGTCGGAGAAAATTCGAGCTTTAAGTGCTAGTCGAAAATTAATGGCGACGAGTTTCATTACTAGAACTTGGTTTGTGGAATCGATCATATGGTTACAGATGAACTAGCTTTGTAATAGTCAACTGGTTATAGGCTTGTAATGGCGTAGGTTATATTCCTATAGTTCGGTTTCAGTTATTGCTCGAATGATTGAAATTTGTGTATATGGCTATTGGAAAGGATTTATAATATGTCAAAATTTATGAGGGTGCAAAGGCAGTCAGAGGAGGCAACAACTACGATGAGTAGGTGGTGCAAAATCAAGTTGACGTATTTTAACATGTTTTTTAAGAGTTACATGTTTTAACCCGTTCAATAATTGGAATTCAAATGAACTCACACCCGTGCATGTTGAACCAAACACAAAAGGTTCCTATATTGTCATGTCATGTCCCCACCACTGGGTATAGAGCTAGTGGTTTTAAAAAAGAATGTCGGTTATATAAAAATTACCGATTTTTATATATAAAACTAGTGTTTCACCTGGCGTGTTGCGTCATGGCATATTAGTAAAACCCGAGCGGTGGTAAAAATCCAAGTGCTGTCGGTCCTGGCGTGGCGTTGATGCGGTAAGTCGACGCGATTTTTGGCTGATTTTTGGTTACGTGTGTTATGGTATCAGAACTAAAACAAAACGTATATAAAAAATAAATTGGACCAATGGGATGACATCGGTCGGTAAAATTTGAGCGTTGGTAAAACCCAAGCGTTGAGGGGTACGTCTACACAAATTCAGTCGGTTAGTGTCACATTTGTTACGATATCGGAACTAAAAAAACAAATATGGCATTCGGTCAGTTTTCGTTACGTTCGTTACGATATCAAAACTAAAACAAAATATGGTGAGTCTGCACGAATTCGGTCGGTTTACGTTATGTTCGTGATGGTACCGGAACTAAAACAATATATATATATATATATATATATATATATATTAAACATATATATATATATATAATATATTAAACAAAACTGACATTCGGTCTATTTACGTTATGTTCATTACGCACTTGAACTAAAATAAGAAAAATAAACAACAAAATGTATATACGCAAATGTATATATGTCCTGCTTGCGGTGCGCCCATATAATGTATATATGTGTAAACCCTCGGGTGGGCAAAAGTGAAATTGCACTAATTTTGACGTGATTTTACTAATCTCGTGAAAATAACGTTAAAAGTGGCGGAAGGTTAATCAGGCATCATGTGGTGGTGCTGATAGCCGAAAGACAGGGGTAAACGCACCAATCAGCCGATGTCCCGGTGGTTGAGTGTTATGTGCCTTATGTCCAAGGCTTGATGCAAAACTACTATCGAGCCGGGGGGTCTCACCGGAAGCAGCCTCTCTATTCCTTCGGGATAGAGGTAAGGCTGTCTACATCTTACCCTCCTCAGACCCTACCATAGCTTTGCTATCGATGAGATTTACTGAGTACGATGATGATGATGATGATGAAACAACAAAATAGCATCGGCCACTAAGGAGTCACCAATTGACCCAATGAGGGCCCTTGTGGCACCAAAGTTGCCTTTTATCTATATGAATATAATAATAATCACCATAAAATGATTGGATTGTTTGAAGGTAGAGTTGGTAAATCAAGTTTTTTAAGGAATCGAAACCAGGGAGGAACCGTTTCGAGTATGGTCGGGTTTTTGACTGGGTCTTGACCGGTTTTGCCGGGTCAGGTCCCGATAGAAGTGGACCCGATTCCGAAGTGTCTAGGCCTAGGGAGAAACTTCAACTTGGCTCGTACCCACGAGTAAGGTAGAACTAGGTCTAGATCTAGATCGGGTACACTGGGTCAGGTCAAGAACCGGGTGTTTAATACCCACCTCCATTCGAAGGTTGTTAAAATGCTCCTTAAAAAAACTTGCAAAAGAATGTTTCGGTGCGTCGGATGTTTTATACTTTTATGGTTCAGACTTCAGATAGGATAGGACACGCCCATCAATAGAGACGAGCTATGGGCCTGGGGCATGGGCTAATGGAAATATCAATTTTTTTCCTCAAAAGTACAAAATTTACATCAATTTTCAAGTTAAACGGTAAAGTATTAAACCAATTTTCCATTTTTGATTTTTTTTTCGGTTTCAAATGCTTATATAGATTGCATCGAAACAGAAGGCAAGCGGGCAACAAGCTACGCTGCCATCCCGTTTTGAATTGCAAAAACCCAATCTTTCAAAAACTGCATTTGCTGGTCTTGGAGTCATAGCATTACTATGCATGACCCACTGAACACGGGTAAGTAACTCTACAGCTTCAGGCATCAGGAAACCAAAAATGTCAAAAGCAAAATGAATAAATACATGTTGGTTGTCAAGACACGCCTTCTTATGTTTTGCCAGCTTGCCTGAAGCAGCTTTTAATGCAGCTTAACAGACTGTGAAACCACTATTCCCTAAGCCCACTAAAGGGGAAACCCTGTTAAATCCACACACACGTGTTTTCAAGAATTAAACATGTCCCAAATAAGGCTAGAACCCGCAACATCTTAGTTGTGAGTAATACCCATTTACCACTAGACCAAGCTAGTGGTTGTCAAGGCACGCCTTCTCAAAGTCCATGCAAATAATGCAACAGTTAACAATTAGAGGTGTAAAAAAAACCGGTTTGGGAACAGTTCTATGCGAATTGAATCGAAGCGGTTTGACAATAAAACCGGTTTCACGCAAACCGATACCCATACCAACCTAAACCGTCGGTTCTGGGACCGGTTACCCCTTATGATCTACCAAACTGCAGGTTTTAAAACTGGACCGTTGTAGAAAAAACGGTTTAAGCCGGTTCTAAACCGAACCGAACCGAACTGGATCAGGTCGACCTCTCTTGCTCCTAAACCCGTTTGGGTCAAACCGGTTTTGACTAGGCTTTGACTAAACCGGTTCGGTTTGGGAAAAACCAGTTTTGTACACCTCTATTAACAAGTGGTTGATGTATCCAAGAGTGTGTTTTTTTCTCTTATGGTCACTCCCTACTGATGCTATAATTTTATGAAACAGGAAAAAAATCCGGGTCAAGTTGTTAAACATGTTGGATTTTGTTGATTTTTTTTTAAGAACTCCAACGTAGATCTCTCACTCTTGTGAGTGACAACTCTTGATTCTCCCATGTCCTGTATCAACCTTCAGATTCAATCACAATCTCTTTCTTTGACTTTCTCTCATCAAACCTATTCGATAAAGATGCACCAATAATATTCGTTAGATTTGAAATTTTATCATGAAATATAAAAAATTTCATGATGTTTCATTGCAAAGGCCACAACAAGAAGTTGAAGTTGGTGAGCAAAAAATGAACAAAATAAGCCGACAAAATTTCTTTCAAACCATTATCCTCCTAGGACATTCATATCATTGACCTTTAACCCATCTCAAAGTCAACTAGCAAGCAAACAAATCATCAATTGTAGATATTAGAGAGAATGAAGTTGTTTCCAAAACATAAACAAGGCCAGCTGCTCTTTCACTGTTTCACAATTGCTAGTTTATCACATATATCAAAACAACGGCCATTTGTTATGACCTTTTTAGAAACACCCTTAATTTAACTTACCTTACGAAAAATCTTTGTAATCACCCGGAAAACCATCACCACCAAAAAACAATCATTGTAGTCAGGTGACTACAGTGTTCGTATGGTGAGTTCGTACATGGGGCCAAGGGTATGAAAGGAAAGAACATGTGAATTGCACGTGCGATTTATTTGTGATACAATTTTTATAAAAGCAATGAAATGTATAAAACTTTTCAATTTGAAGTTTAACACAATAGCAGATTAGCAACTGTATTCACCATTGATACGATTTAACTAAACTCCATATTCGTTCTTCAAATATTTTATGATTTTCATCCCTTTTTATCTGTTTCCCTAGATGCAAATTTATGTGTAGTATCAATATATATGCACACACATACATATATTGAAGAGATCAGATCAAATAAAAAGAGTATAATTCATAAAAAGAAAACATATATTTTCATGCACAATGGTTATTATTGGAACAGTGATGCTTTCATAGTCGATTAAATGCTATGTATGATCGAGAACGCCAAAGAAAAGTAAGCACCCGTCTCCCTAAAACTGGAACTTGCACACAAATTATGTACATTTTTGCACTGGTAAAAAATCTAGACAATCACCCCTCTAGTAAAAACTAACGCATGCACACATTGTCCATATTTGTTCCCATCCTTTTAACAAATAAAAGGGCTATCTAGTTTAAATAATGCAGCGTTGTGTAAATTACACCATTACACCATATAAGTCTTACTGATCATACTTTGAGACCAGAAAAAGTATGTTACTTATAATATAACTAGCTCAGTTTTCAATAAAGTTTATTTCGAAAAGTAAATAAAAAGTAATTTGTAGTGAGTGGAATTTTACTAGGCAGTTCGTTATTTGTTTTATTTCAACTCAAACGACTCCTTGGTTGCTACTCGGATGACGTGAAAAGATAGGGTAAGGTTTTGAATAGAAATTGGAGTGTTTCTTTTGGTTGCATTTCAATCATTTGCAGGACTAATTCGTTCGCTTATTGGTTTGGAATATCATTCGTTGGTTTCCCACTCTCTCCGAACCATCCTATACATGCATATACATATTGTTTAGGCTTTTATGAAACATCAATCTGGTGAAGAGTTATGTTGGTACATTGATTGATACATATCAATAGATGTCGGGTAACTTTGATGAAACTTTGCAAATTAAATCGTCATAAACCGTTTTATCATGTTAACTAGTGATCTTAGACGTCGATTTCATTGACTGAAGGAGACATCATAGGAGAAAAAGTGACCAACAAGATCATGTGAATGCAACGGCAATGGGACTCTTTTAAGAAGCAAAGTGCACAAGGGAATTGTGTCTTCATAAAGGTTAATTGTTTTATCTACATATTAAAAGTTGTCGAAATAAATGTAATAGTGGGACAGTATACAGACATGTGACAAGTTACATCTCGATCTTGTAGACATAAGTGAGTTGAACCTATCAAAATCATGCACCATTATTATCCAAATGGCAAGGAAGTTTTTTTTTTATTTATTTTTCATTAAAATTAATCAAGGACGTTTTTTTCTTTGGACCAGAGGAATTTAAAAATAAAAACAAAAACTTCTAGCAAGAAGCTAGAAAGCGAAGAACAATTACATGTATAGAAGTAGGTTTTTATCCACTCTAACCACGATATTCTACATTTATGATACCGACTACTATGCAATAAAAACGAGAAGTGTTGAATATCATCAAACATGGTCTCTTTCCAGTATTGTTTCTTTAAGTAAATCGTGTCATTTCTTAATCTCCAAATCGCCCACCAAATCGTGAACAAAACAGACCCAGGCACGACTTTCTTTTGATTCCGCACTTTAAGACTATCAAGCCATTCCATCAACGAACTTGGAGATTTATAGACTGGAATTGGCAACCCGAGCCATGCAGCCACTAGATTCCAAATACAAATAGCCAATGAACTCTTTCGACATTACACCAACAAGTAATTCCCTTTCGACATTACACCAAGGACATAACAAAGAAGGAATATCCAACCCTTTGTCTTCCAAATTAACTATTGTTGGAAGCCTATTTATGAGCACCTGCCAAGCATAGATATTAACCTTCCTAGGAATACAAGAACCACAAATACTAGACTTCGGACTCGTTGGGAATAAATAATCGTCAATCAACAATCTAATACCTTTGAGCGAAAATTCTTTCATCTCACCATAAGACCACACCCACTTATCATTTTCAATATGGGATCAACTCGTCCCACTAATGATATAAATAAGTTCGTCCAGTTGTACCTGTTCAGTCCCCCCTCTGATTGGGCGACGGCAACTACAACTTATCATATCATTAAAATCCTTATTCGCCTCAAGTGCAAAAATCCTAGGAAATCTAAATTGCAAAGTGGTCTCCTCAAACCAATATTCTTTCCATATTAGTCGTTTTACCATTCTCAACAACTTATTTAATCACTAATCGAAGAAGAATGTTCAACTCGCAAAATAAGGGCATTTCATGTTGGATATCCTTTTTCTATGTATTAATTTTGGGGTTTCATATACACTTATCATCATCAAATTCAATTTTGTTTCACATATTGAAGGGCTCGTTTTCGCTAGCTTTGGTCAAAAGGCTTCTATATGTTAATGTTAAATCTATGGATTCTTGGCTCCCTTTAAAAGTTAATACTTTTGGTGGAGAGCAGTTATGGCCTAGCTACCGACTTTAGATGCATTAATTAAACGTAATATTCTGAATGGGCCTAAGATTTGTTGCCTTTATCTGTCTAATGTCGAGACAGTGGAGAATCTATTCACAGGGTATTACGTGGCGATGGTAAATTGGCAAGACCTTAGTAAGTGGTGTAATATCCCTTCAATTTTATGCCTTTCCCATCGGTGACCTTGTTGAACTCCATAAGATTACGAGTGGTGGAGGGACTATAAATTGAAGAGGATTTTTTACACGTGATCAAAGGGGCGATATGTAAGCCAGGGGGTGGTGCGGTAACCCAAAAATCGCCCTTCCCTCCTATAGTTGATCATCATGTCAACATTTCCATAAATACACCCGACGACAAACATATGCAAGTAACCATTAAAATGGTTTCGTTTTTCAAGATTGATAACGAACAATATATGTAGAACCGACTTGTATTATAACCAGAAACTAATTAATTCAAAACTGATTACAATAATCTTTGGTTGTGATAGTTGTAGTGATGGTGATTGTGATGGGTGATATCTAACCCTTACTTGCTAGATTTATTTATACTAGTTAGCCAACTTGCCAACTGCATTCATTTATACCCAACTACTTAACATAAATGTCCAACGACATTAGTTATGGTCAACTACATTAGCTAATGCCAACTACATTAGTTATGGCCAACTACATTAGTTAATGCCAACTACCATATAGCTTATTAATCTCATTCACCGTAATAAGATATTTAGGTCCGGACTTGACATGCCCAACTCAGTTAATTACCAGCGGTTTTTAGTATGGTTCAGAGCTTCTTGATCTTCTGGGGACAACTATACATTATCCAAGAAGGCCAAGAAACTCATCTTAGCTGTTCTTTGACAGCCATGTTGTACTTTAATAGTGTCGAAGCATGAAATGAATCTGACCTGATCCATGACGATGTTTCCACGGATTTTCGAGATGAACGAGCCACGTCTTGATCTTCTTCTCCGGTTGCTTGAGACCTGCAATGGTTTTTCGGGGGTGTGGAGGTGACTGCTAAGAGATCTAAAAGATCTCTTGTTTACAGACACAAAAAAGTGGTGGTGGCTCTTATTGAGCATGACCCCTTAATAAGGAGGTGGAGACCTCCTTATATAGAGAGTCTCATGGCCACCATCATGGTACCCTAATGGGCCTAGCCCAGTTAGGGTTACACCTCCACAAAACCCCCTCAGCCCAATAACATTGTATTAGTCCATATAATAAAATAAGCCAAACATAATAAATTTAGGGTCGTAAAACCGGGTTTAGTACCATACCCCTACAAATAGGCTACGATGCATTCATTGGAATGGATCTCTTGGTATAATTTTGATGTTCAGTTGTAATCCCTTAGTACGATTATTTTTCTTTTAGCTTCTTGTTGATTTTAAATAATACACGCCCAATCTAACTATACTATTAAAGCAAAACAAGTTATCCACGTGTAATTTAACTAAGCACTCCACATAGAATGCCAAGTAGATGTCATGACACAATTTCCTATTATATCCTGACACATGACCCGTTTACCTATTATAGCCCATGGCCTGTAAGGCTTTATAAAATTTTGAAAAATAAATTATTGTGTGATACGGATTTCAAACCCAAGATCTAATGCTTCAAACCAAATGTGCTTACCAACCTTACTAAATTATTGGGGCGGTTTTTTCCCTTTTCTTTGGCCTTGTCTTTATTGTCTTTGAGTTTTGGGAGGTTTTCCTCATGATGGTGACATGTTGCGGTCCTTATGATAATGATGGTGCCCTGTCATAAATAAGATATAGCACGCATCATAGTGGCACGAGGCCTGATAAAAGATGGAGCGCGCATCTCGATAATAATGTAACATAACTTGCGCGCGAGGCAGCTTACGAGTTATGAGAATAATAAAGCTTGCGCGTGAGGCGACTTACGAGCTATAATAATAATAAAGCCTGCGCGCATGGCGACTTACGAGCTATAAGAATAATAAAGCTTGCGCGTGAGGCGGCTTATGAGCTGTAATAATAATAAAGCTTGCGCGCGAGGCGACTTATGAGCTGTAATAATAATGAAGCTGGCGCGAGTTGGGGCTTACGAGCTATAATAATAATGAAGCTTGCGCGCGAGGCGACTTATGAGCTGTAAGAAACACAAAGCTTGCGCGTGAGGCGACTTACGAGCTATAAGAATAATGAAGCTTGCGCGAGTTGCGGCTTACGAACTATAATAATAATGAAGTTTGCGCGCGAGGCGACTTATGAGCTGTAAGAAACATAAAGCTTGCGCGTGAGGCGACTTACGAGCAATAAGAATAATGAAGCTTGCGCGTGAGGCGACTTACGAGCTATAATAATAATGAAGCTTGCGCGAGTTGCGGCTTACGAGCTATAAGAATAATAAAGCTTGCGCGTGATGCGACTTACGAGCTATAATAATAATGAAGCTTGCGCGAGTTGCGGCTTACGAGCTATAAGAATAATAAAGCTTGCGCGTAAGGCGACTTACGAGCTATAAGAATAATAAAAACTGCGCGCGAGGCGACTTACGAGTTATAAGAATAATAAAGCTTGCGCGCGAGGCGACTTATGAGCTGTAATAATAATGAAGCTGGCGCGAGTTGCGGCTTACGAGCTATAATAATAATGAAGCTTGCTCGCGAGGCGACTTATGAGCTGTAAGAAACATAAAGCTTGCGCGTGAGGCGACTTACGAGCTATAAGAATAATGAAGCTTGCGCGTGAGGCGACTTACGAGCTATAATAATAATGGAGCTTGCGCGAGTTGCGGCTTACGAGCTATGATAATAATGAAGCTTGCGCGTGAGGCGACTTACGAGCTATAATAATAATTGAGCTTGCGCGAGTTGCGGCTTACGAGCTATAAGAATAATAAAGCTTGCGCGTAAGGCGACTTACGAGCTATAAGAATAATAAAAACTGCGCGCGAGGCGACTTACGAGTTATAAGAATAATAAAGCTTGCGCGCGAGGCGACTTATGAGCTGTAATAATAATGAAGCTGGCGCGAGTTGCGGCTTACGAGCTATAATAATAATGAAGCTTGCGCGCGAGGCGACTTATGAGCTGTAAAAAACATAAAGCTTGCGCGTGAGGCGACTTACGAGCTATAAGAATAATGAAGCTTGCGCGTGAGGCGACTTACGAGCTATAATAATAATGGAGCTTGCGCGAGTTGCGGCTTACGAGCTATGATAATAATGAAGCTTGCGCGTGAGGCGACTTACGAGCTATAAGAATAATAAAGCTTGCGCGTGAGGCGACTTACGAGCTACTTTATGTCCCGCGCCACGCGCAGATGTTGCATGCGCGTGCGCGTAGGCTTTGTGTCATGCGCCATGCGCAGATGTTGCATGCGCGTGCGCGTAGACTGTGATATGTGAGAGCATGTGATGCGTAAGCATATATAATATGCGTGAGCATATGTGGTGCATGAGCATGTGATATGCGACTGCGCTCAAGCATCATGGTGGTGTGCATGTTGAACGGAGCGGAGCCGCGTTCGGTCTTGTATTCGGCGCGAAGCCGTATGGGTTTATGAGGATTCCCAACCTTTAAGTTTGGCGCTTGGCCTGATGGGTTTATGAGGATTCCCAACCTTTAAGCATGGCGCGTAGCCATATGGGATATTATGAGGATTCCCAACCTTTAAGCATGGCGCGTAGCCATATGGGATATTATGAGGATTCCCAACCTTTAAGCATGGCGTGTAGCCATATGGGATATTATGAGGATTCCCAACCTTTAAGTATGGCGCGTAGCCATATGGGATATTATGAGGATTCCCAACCTTTAAGTATGGCGCGTAGCCATATGGGATATTATGAGGATTCCCAACCTTTAAGTTTGGCGCGTAGCCATATGGGATATTATGAGGATTCCCAACCTTTAAGTTTGGCGCGTAGCCATATGGGATATTATGAGGATTCCCAACCTTTAAGTTTGGCGCGTAGCCATATGGGATATTATGAGGATTCCCAACCTTTAAGTTTGGCGCGTAGCCTGATGGGATATTATGAGGATTCCCAACCTTTAAATTTGGCGCGTAGCCATATGGGATATTATGAGGATTCCCAACCTTTAAGTTTGGCGCGTAGCCATATGGGATATTATGAGGATTCCCAACCTTTAAGTTTGGCGCGTAGCCTGATGCGCGCATGCACGGCGATGGAGTGGTGACTCGCGAGTGCGCGTGCATGGCGGAGGTCTCTTGCGCAAAACCCACATGGTGGTTTCCGCGGTGGCACATGCATGGCTGCGGAGTGAGAATCCGCGGGCGCGCGTACATGGCGGCGGAAATCTGATACTTTCTGGATCTGCAATTTAAGAGTTAGATCTGCAATTTTAAACCTAAAATCCAGGTCTGTAATCTAGATCTAGATCTGTAAATCAGATCTAGATAGATCTGAAGCTCGGAGCAGATTTAAAACCATCACAGATCCGGAGACTTGACCATTCGAGTCCGGCAGTTTCTTTTCGCACAGATCTGGAAGCCTCTTTTAGATCTATGGATCTTTTTGAGCATTAATAGAACAAGCCTTGAAGCCTTTTTCTGTAAACTTCCAGATCTGGGTTTTTCCTGGGAGAGATCTGACAGCCGAGATGAAGATCGAAGTGTAGTTCGTTGCCGTCCCACGGATGGCGCCAATGTCGAAGCATGAAATGAATCTGACCTGATCCATGACGATGTTTCCACGGATTTTCGAGATGAACGAGCCACGTCTTGATCTTCTTCTCCGGTTGCTTGAGACCTGCAATGGTTTTTCGGGGGTGTGGAGGTGACTGCTAAGAGATCTAAAAGATCTCTTGTTTACAGACACAAAAAAGTGGTGGTGGCTCTTATTGAGCATGACCCCTTAATAAGGAGGTGGAGACCTCCTTATATAGAGAGTCTCATGGCCACCATCATGGTACCCTAATGGGCCTAGCCCAGTTAGGGTTACCTCCACAAAACCCCCTCAGCCCAATAACATTGTATTAGTCCATATAATAAAATAAGCCAAACATAATAAATTTAGGGTCGTAAAACCGGGTTTAGTACCATACCCCTACAAATAGGCTACGATGCATTCATTGGAATGGATCTCTTGGTATAATTTTGATGTTCAGTTGTAATCCCTTAGTACGATTATTTTTCTTTTAGCTTCTTGTTGATTTTAAATAATACACGCCCAATTTAACTATACTATTAAAGCAAAACAAGTTATCCACGTGTAATTTAACTAAGCACTCCACATAGAATGCCAAGTAGATGTCATGACACAATTTCCTATTATATCCTGACACATGACCCGTTTACCTATTATAGCCCATGGCCTGTAAGGCTTTATAAAATTTTGAAAAATAAATTATTGTGTGATACGGATTTCAAACCCAAGATCTAATGCTTCAAACCAAATGTGCTTACCAACCTTACTAAATTATTGGGGCGGTTTTTTCCCTTTTCTTTGGCCTTGTCTTTATTGTCTTTGAGTTTTGGGAGGTTTTCCTCATGATGGTGACATGTTGCGGTCCTTATGATAATGATGGTGCCCTGTCATAAATAAGATATAGCACGCATCATAGTGGCACGAGGCCTGATAAAAGATGGAGCGCGCATCTCGATAATAATGTAACATAACTTGCGCGCGAGGCAGCTTACGAGTTATGAGAATAATAAAGCTTGCGCGTGAGGCGACTTACGAGCTATAATAATAACAAAGCCTGCGCGCATGGCGACTTACGAGCTATAAGAATAATAAAGCTTGCGCGTGAGGCGGCTTATGAGCTGTAATAATAATAAAGCTTGCGCGCGAGGCGACTTATGAGCTGTAATAATAATGAAGCTGGCGCGAGTTGGGGCTTACGAGCTATAATAATAATGAAGCTTGCGCGCGAGGCGACTTATGAGCTGTAAGAAACACAAAGCTTGCGCGTGAGGCGACTTACGAGCTATAAGAATAATGAAGCTTGCGCGAGTTGCGGCTTACGAACTATAATAATAATGAAGTTTGCGCGCGAGGCGACTTATGAGCTGTAAGAAACATAAAGCTTGCGCGTGAGGCGACTTACGAGCTATAAGAATAATGAAGCTTGCGCGTGAGGCGACTTACGAGCTATAATAATAATGAAGCTTGCGCGAGTTGCGGCTTACGAGCTATGAGAGTAATAAAGCTTGCGAGTGAGGCGACTTACGAGCTATAATAATAATGGAGCTTGCGCGAGTTGCGGCTTACGAGCTATAAGAATAATAAAGCTTGCGCGTGAGGCGACTTACGAGCTATAATAATAATGAAGCTTGCGCGAGTTGCGGCTTACGAGCTATAAGAATAATAAAGCTTGCGCGTAAGGCGACTTACGAGCTATAAGAATAATAAAAACTGCGCGCGAGGCGACTTACGAGTTATAAGAATAATAAAGCTTGCGCGCGAGGCGACTTATGAGCTGTAATAATAATGAAGCTGGCGCGAGTTGCGGCTTACGAGCTATAATAATAATGAAGCTTGCGCGCGAGGCGACTTATGAGCTGTAAGAAACATAAAGCTTGCGCGTGAGGCGACTTACGAGCTATAAGAATAATGAAGCTTGCGCGTGAGGCGATTTACGAGCTATAATAATAATGGAGCTTGCGCGAGTTGCGGCTTACGAGCTATGATAATAATGAAGCTTGCGCGTGAGGCGACTTACGAGCTATAATAATAATTGAGCTTGCGCGAGTTGCGGCTTACGAGCTATAAGAATAATAAAGCTTGCGCGTAAGGCGACTTACGAGCTATAAGAATAATAAAAACTGCGCGCGAGGCGACTTACGAGTTATAAGAATAATAAAGCTTGCGCGCGAGGCGACTTATGAGCTGTAATAATAATGAAGCTGGCGCGAGTTGCGGCTTACGAGCTATAATAATAATGAAGCTTGCGCGCAAGGCGACTTATGAGCTGTAAAAAACATAAAGCTTGCGCGTGAGGCGACTTACGAGCTATAAGAATAATGAAGCTTGCGCGTGAGGCGACTTACGAGCTATAATAATAATGGAGCTTGCGCGAGTTGCGGCTTACGAGCTATGATAATAATGAAGCTTGCGCGTGAGGCGACTTACGAGCTATAAGAATAATAAAGCTTGCGCGTGAGGCGACTTACGAGCTACTTTATGTCCCGCGCCACGCGCAGATGTTGCATGCGCGTGCGCGTAGACTTTGTGTCATGCGCCATGCGCAGATGTTGCATGCGCGTGCGCGTAGACTGTGATATGTGAGAGCATGTGATGCGTAAGCATATATAATATGCGTGAGCATATGTGGTGCATGAGCATGTGATATGCGACTGCGCTCAAGCATCATGGTGGTGTGCATGTTGAACGGAGCGGAGCCGCGTTCGGTCTTGTATTCGGCGCGAAGCCGTATGGGTTTATGAGGATTCCCAACCTTTAAGTTTGGCGCTTGGCCTGATGGGTTTATGAGGATTCCCAACCTTTAAGCATGGCGCGTAGCCATATGGGATATTATGAGGATTCCCAACCTTTAAGCATGGCGCGTAGCCATATGGGATATTATGAGGATTCCCAACCTTTAAGCATGGCGTGTAGCCATATGGGATATTATGAGGATTCCCAACCTTTAAGTATGGCGCGTAGCCATATGGGATATTATGAGGATTCCCAACCTTTAAGTATGGCGCGTAGCCATATGGGATATTATGAGGATTCCCAACCTTTAAGTTTGGCGCGTAGCCATATGGGATATTATGAGGATTCCCAACCTTTAAGTTTGGCGCGTAGCCATATGGGATATTATGAGGATTCCCAACCTTTAAGTTTGGCGCGTAGCCATATGGGATATTATGAGGATTCCCAACCTTTAAGTTTGTCGCGTAGCCTGATGGGATATTATGAGGATTCCCAACCTTTAAATTTGGCGCGTAGCCATATGGGATATTATGAGGATTCCCAACCTTTAAGTTTGGCTCGTAGCCATATGGGATATTATGAGGATTCCCAACCTTTAAGTTTGGCGCGTAGCCTGATGCGCGCATGCACGGCGATGGAGTGGTGACTCGCGAGTGCGCGTGCATGGCGGAGGTCTCTTGCGCAAAACCCACATGGTGGTTTCCGCGGTGGCACATGCATGGCTGCGGAGTGAGAATCCGCGGGCGCGCGTACATGGCGGCGGAAATCTGATACTTTCTGGATCTGCAATTTAAGAGTTAGATCTGCAATTTTAAACCTAAAATCCAGGTCTGTAATCTAGATCTAGATCTGTAAATCAGATCTAGATAGATCTGAAGCTCGGAGCAGATTTAAAACCATCACAGATCCGGAGACTTGACCATTCGAGTCCGGCAGTTTCTTTTCGCACATATCTGGAAGCCTCTTTTAGATCTATGGATCTTTTTGAGCTTTAATAGAACAAGCCTTGAAGCCTTTTTCTGTAAACTTCCAGATCTGGGTTTTTCCTGGGAGAGATCTGACAGCCGAGATGAAGATCGAAGGGTAGTTCGTTGCCGTCCCACGGATGGCGCCAATGTCGAAGCATGAAATGAATCTGACCTGATCCATGACGATGTTTCCACGGATTTTCGAGATGAACGAGCCACGTCTTGATCTTCTTCTCCGGTTGCTTGAGACCTGCAATGGTTTTTTCGGGGGTGTGGAGGTGACTGCTAAGAGATCTAAAAGATCTCTTGTTTACAGACACAAAAAAGTGGTGGTGGCTCTTATTGAGCATGACCCCTTAATAAGGAGGTGGAGACCTCCTTATATAGAGAGTCTCATGGCCACCATCATGGTACCCTAATGGGCCTAGCCCAGTTAGGGTTACCTCCACAAAACCCCCTCAGCCCAATAACATTGTATTAGTCCATATAATAAAATAAGCCAAACATAATAAATTTAGGGTCGTAAAACCGGGTTTAGTACCATACCCCTACAAATAGGCTACGATGCATTCATTGGAATGGATCTCTTGGTATAATTTTGATGTTCAGTTGTAATCCCTTAGTACGATTATTTTTCTTTTAGCTTCTTGTTGATTTTAAATAATACACGCCCAATCTAACTATACTATTAAAGCAAAACAAGTTATCCACGTGTAATTTAACTAAGCACTCCACATAGAATGCCAAGTAGATGTCATGACACAATTTCCTATTATATCCTGACACATGACCCGTTTACCTATTATAGCCCATGGCCTGTAAGGCTTTATAAAATTTTGAAAAATAAATTATTGTGTGATACGGATTTCAAACCCAAGACCTAATGCTTCAAACCAAATGTGCTTACCAACCTTACTAAAGTGGTAATTGTGTTATAATTTTTGACTTAACATATATAAATGCAATTTCTCATCAAGTATAAAACCAAAATTATACTTAATTGTTAATATTTTCATAATTCACAATATCACATTGTCTTCTCATATTTCTTTAACACAACCGTTTAAGATTGTTCATCATTTCTCTTTTTTTCATTTTAAAATATAATATATTTTTATTTATTTTCTTTTACAACCAAACCTTAGTCTTTGTAAATTTAGTTTTTAAATCTGTGATAATATATTGTCATAAATATCATCTTTATACACAATATTTAATATAACAATGTCGGTATGAAAATTTTATTTTTAAAATAAGTCTAACACCGACGTTTTGTTTTCAACTTAAAATTATAGTGCATAATATATCAAAAACTTATTAAAAAATCATAAATAAAAATTAATATATGATTAGTATCATTTGAGAACTCTTAAATTATTTAAGAACTTGAAGGAAATCTTAATAACTAACGTTTTTTGTAAAAATTTTTGTAGGTTAATGTTATTTAAGTATAATTTTATTACTTTTGACATCTATATTCATGATTACAATTATTAAAATTAGTTTTTTTTACGCATATCTATGTTTTTTTTACACATATGTAAATTTTTATCACATAAATTTTACACATGTGTAACTTGTGATTTATATATGTAATCAAAATTTTTTTTTATAAATATGATAAAAACAAGTCTCAAATAATGTTAATATATAAAAAACTTAAAAATATATTTGGTTTTTAAGAGTTCCTAAAAGTTCTTAACTTTTTTTGAGTTCTCAAATGAAACTAACCCTATATATATATATAGGATTAGTATCATTTGAGAACTCTTAAATTATTTAAGAACTTGAAGGAACTCTTAATAACTAACGTTTTTTATAAACATTTTTGTATGGTGTTATTTAAGTGTAGTTTTATCAGTTTTGACATCTATATTTACGATTACAATTATGAAAATTAGTTTTTTACGCATATCTATGCTTTTTTACACATATGTAAATTTTTACCACATAAATTTTACATATGTGTAACTTGTGATTTATATATGTAATCAAAAATTTTTTTATATAAATATGAAAAAACAAGTCTTAAATAATGTTAATATATAAAAAAAGTTAAAAAAATATTTGGTTTTTAAGAGTTTCTAAAAATTCTTAACTTTTTTTGGGTTCTCAAATGAAACTAACCCTCTATATATATATATATATGATAATATTCACTCATTTAATAGTAAATGGCATCGCAATCAAAAGGATCTTTAATCTTATACATTCAAATTTAATGAAGTATATATAAAGAGCCATCATTTTAAAAGATACAAACACGTCGATAAAAATGTAGACTTGACTGGTAAGGGGTGGCACTAACCACAAGTCCACAATCTTGATCACAGTTAATTAATTAATTTGGACCCTCCACTTAGCATTTTCTACTAATTACTCTTCAAATTGGGGAATCCTCATTAATTTGTCTGCCATTAAACTTACAGTTTTTATTTGCTTGCATCATATTCATACATATAGGGGATCAATTCAGTAATGACATATTAGCAATAATACGAGTCTTTCGTGTTTAAAATTAACCCTGAAATGTGCCTTCAAGAAAGTTAACAAGTCAGTTTGAAAAGAAAGTGAAAGATGAAGGGATATTTTGAAAGAGCTTAACTAATTAGGATTTAATTAATAGTTTGAAAATTTATAATTATCTAGTTAGTTTATTTGAATGTTTTGCAAGTTTATATGGTCTAAAAAGTTAGGAGATTGAGTTTGAATATGTTAAGTTTATGTTTAGTTTGAGTAGAATTACTATATTTGTATGGTTTATGTTAGTATCAATAGTTGGTCAAGAGGTATGCAATTAGTGTACCAAGAATTATAATAAATAGAAAGAGTTGATTTTGTTTGAGATCAAATTCCGTGTTCATGTTCTTGGGCCTGATTTTCAACATTTCGTAGACCGTAATTAATTTGCTTAAGATATTATTTTAACTCAAAACAGTTTAGAGTCTTAGCAAGGTTGTCTTGATGTATAAAGCATGGTAAAGAGGACCTACAAATTCTGAATGAATGTTTAGCTTTGATATAGAGGAGATATGAAAGTGATATGGAGCCATGGAAGTGGCTAGATTCGTATTGAATAAAGAAATTCAAAATTGTGCCTATAATTCAAGAATCGCGTGTCACTCTCAAAGTCTTAAGATTCACACAATCCATAAACGAAATCTCCACCCAATGATGACTATTTGTATTTGAAGAATAGGTTTCAAGTCTAAACCTCAACTGTATTGATTATTGTTAGTATGATTACTTGATTACAAATAACCCTTATTTATAACCATACTATACCTTGCTAGACAAGAATAGGAGAAAAACTAACTCAAAAACCCCTAGGTTTGTAAGTACGACAACTAGGTTCCCGCACTTACGCAAGATTACACTAACAATCGCCCCCCAATCTTGTGACACCGATGAAGCTTCGCATCTCGTTAAACTTCAACCGTGGCAACGCTTTTGTAAGGGTGTATGCTCTTTGTAAATCTCCCCTAACATGCTCCACCTTGATTTGCTTTCTCTCAATGCACTCCTGAATGAAATGGTGCTGATGTGCTTACTTCTACAGTGAAAAAACGGGTTCTTCATCAAGGCAATAGTCGATGAACTATCCACCTTCAACGTCACGATTTCCTCCTTTTCTCCAATCATCTCTGACAACAAACCCCGAAGCCATAAGGCTTGAATTGTAGTTGATGTAGCTGCCATAAATTCAGCATCACACGATGATAGCGCCACCATTCCTTGTTTTTTAGAAACCCATGATATCGGTGATGTACCATAGTAGAAATCAGACATGAGGTGCTCCGTCCATCATCCATATCCACCGCATGACTACTAACACTATACCCACGCAACATGCTGTTTCCGCCTCTTAAATAAGTAATGCCAAAGTCTAGTGAACCTCTTAGATATCGAGAATATATTTTAACTGCTCAAGCATGAGCTTGAGTTGGTGATTGCATGAACCGACTTGCATAACCAACCGAGTAGCTCAAATCAGGTCTTGTATGAGTTAAATACCGCAAGCTTCCGATTATTTTTCTCTAACCGGTCGGAACTACCTCCGGATTTTCATCTTCCTTGGACAGCTTTAAGCTCAATTCCATAGGAAACTGAGTCAAGTTGCATTCCCAAAGATTTGATTCTTTTAGAATCTTTGTTGCATAACCGCTTTGATTTAACGTTATCTCATGATCGCTTTGTTTAACTTCGATCCCAAGATAGTAATGAAACAACTCGAGGTCACTCATCTCGAACCTTAACTCCATTTGTCTTTCGAAATTTGCAATTTCTTCACACTTGTACCCATGACTATCAGATCGTCAACGTAAACTCCAACGACTAGTAGCCTTTGACCGGAACACCATTTGTAAACCGCTTGTTCTTGTTTACATCTACTGAAACCAAGTTCCTTTAACGACCCGTCTATTTTAGTATCCCACTCCCTTGGTTCTTAGCGTAGACTGTACAACGCTTTAGCAAACTTGAACACTTTTCTTTCTTGACCTTTCTAACGAACCCATCCGTTTGAAATAGGTACACCTCTTCCTTTAAATCACCATGAAGAAACGCGGATTTTACATCCAAGTGATGAACTTCCCAACCCCGATTTGCTGCTAAAGTGAGTCAAAGTCGAACAGTTTCGATTCTCGTCACTGGTGCGAACACCTCTTCGAAGTCAATCCCGTATTTCTAAGCGCACCCCTTAGCTACGAGTCGGGCCTTGTACTTGGTTATTTTCCCGACTTCATCTCTTTTGATTTTATTGACCCACTTTAAACCTATCGGTTTTACGTTAGGTGGTGCTTCGACTAACCGCCATGTCTTGTTTCTTTCAATCGCCTCGATCTCAGCTTCCATAGCCTTTCTCCAATGTTTTTGATTATTCGCTTCTTGAAAATTTACCGGTTCGTCATTGAATAATAATAGGAGATTTACCTCGTTAGTTGTCGGGTCTTTCTCGACGGGTGTCGGTATACCTTCAACCAGAAAGTCGCTAAATTTCTTGGGTAAAACCGTCTTTCAAGAAGTACGACATGGTTGGATAACTTGTAACAGTTCTTCGTTTAGGCCAGTGTCGGGCCTAGTCAGGCTTAAGGGTGGGCTGCCACCTTCTGAACTTGATGACTCACTTCCGTTTCTGATATGAACCAACTCACCGGTTCTGTTGGGCTCTCTGGTATCGTGTCGGTCTATAGACCCGGGAACCTGCTTCGGTTCGGGTTCAATATCGTACCCAACAATAAACTCGGTCCATTCCGGACCCTTTTCACCCTCTTGTTTATCAAGATCAGCTCACGCGTACCTTTTACACTCGTCAAACTTGACATCCTGCATAACGTGTACTCTCTTTTTGATCGGATCAAACATGCGGTAGGCTTTTGTTCTATGTTGAGTACCTAAGTGAATCATCACAATGCTTCGATCGTCCAATTTCTTTTGACCGGTACTAAGGACTTTTACATGCTCCGTACATCCGAACACTTTAACGTGTGAAAGGTTCGGTTTTCTTCCTTTAAAACGCTCGTACGGTGTCAAATCCTTCAAGGGTTTTATTGGTGACCGATTTAGTAAATAAAACGAGCGATGAACCGCTTCTCCCCATAGATCTTGTGGAAGTGACATCGCCTTTAATAATTGAAGACAAATAGGTTTCAAGTGTAAACCTCAATTGTATTGATTATTGTTTGTATGATTACTTGATTACAAATAACCCATATTTATAGCCATACAATACCTTGCTAGACAAGAATAGGAGAAACTAACTCAAAAACCCCCTAGGCTTGTAAGTACGACAACTAGGTCCTCGCACTTATGCAAGATTTCACTAACCATATTAACATACCAAGCATTAGTAAAACACCTTATTTTCCAATCTACCTTTTATTCTAATGGCTCTTAGGCTACTCCTATAAATCACCTAATTCTGACGGAAAGCCGGTCGATAACTTTATAAAAATATCAATTTCATTTTGTTTCCAAAAATCCGAAACAAAACCGTCAAATCTCAAACCTGAAAATGACAAAGTCTCGATATTTCTAAACATGGAAGATTGTTGTTTGGACATGGGATGTACACAATCTGCGGAAGACATGTAAGTGAGTTAATGTTAGCAATTTAGTTGGAATTGGACAATTGGTGGTTTGTCATGTGTCATCATCATCATCATCATCGTACTCAGTATATCCCACCAATAGCAATGCTATGGTAGGGTCTGAGGAGGGTAAGATGTAGACAGCCTTACCTCTATCCCATAGGGATAGAGAGGCTGCTTCCGGTGAGACCCCCGGCTCGATAGTAGTTTTGCATCAAGCCTTGGACATAAGGCACATAGCACTCAATCATCAAGGACACCGGCTGATTGGTGCATGTGCCCTTGTCTTTCGGCTATCAACGCCACCACATGATGCCTGATTAACCTTCCGCCACTTTTAACGTTATTTTCACGAGATTAGTAAAATAACGTCAAAATTAGTGCACTTTTGGTTTGTCATGTGTCGGGATGTCATATTGGGCTTGAATTAATGTCAAAATTAGTAAAATAACGTCAAAAAATGTAGACAGCCTTACCTCTATCCCATAGTGGTTTGTCATGTGTCGGGATGTCATATTGGGCTTGAATTAATGGCTTCGAATTATGGAGCCAACCCTATTTGTCATTCTAGCCATTAGAGATCGTGGGCATAAAACATGAAGATAGCATGTTGCCTTTGGTGGGACACCCCCACATAGCTTATTAGCACACGAATGCGCACAAAGTTCTAAGCTATAGTTATTAACTTTCTCATCTGAATTTGTAATATCTGGATAAATAATGTAATATATTTATAACTAATGTCAATTTGAAAATAAAACTGCCCAAAGTAAAAATGTTATCTACTATGAGCAATCACAAGCTAAGATGTAATTTCTATGATCTGTAGACTGAAATATGACATAGAGTCAATTGTTTTATAAAGGTAAGAATATTACATTTGTAAATGTGATGTAATTGATTTATAATATTTTGAAATATAATATAATTTGATTAATATAGTTGTTATATGCATGAGGTTGACTAATAATAGTTTAGTTCATCTTTATGTGAGTTTGCGTCACATACACATACACATACACATACACATGATATCATGTCGCATATACACAAACACACATTTATAGTACTAATACACATACACATGCATACACAAGTACATACACATGCACACTCATAACACACATACATATACATTATGCATACACTAACACGTACACATCGTACAAGTGCACTAACAATTAATTGCATACACATCAATCACTAGCTAGTATAGAAAATGTTCATTTAAAACGGTTAAATAGAGTTTACATAACGTTTTAAAACCGGTGTAAAATGGTATCTAAAAACAACGCTAAAAACAGAGATGTAAATGGTACATAAAAACATCACTTCAGAAACTGTTGCAAAATGGTATTAAAAAACAATGCTTCAATATTAAAAAACAACACTTCTTTGAATATATCAAAAACAACGCTTCTACACATTTGGCTTCTTTTGAAATTTAAATTTATATTTGTAGTAACCAACACATTGTAGTAACCAAAAACCCAAAATCCAATTTATATACATAAATCATCTACATTTATACAAAACTTGTCTAACCCACAAATAAACTCTAAACAAATATATATACAATGTTATTTCTACTTCCTCGTATTTGTTCAAAATATTTCCGGGATAACATCCTTAAAATCTTCAAAATAGCATATGCATATTCTTTAACAGTTTGAGCAAAAAACTCTATTTCCTTCTCTTCTTCTAGTAACACTATGTCCATCTTCGGTCTAGTTAAAGATAAAAACAACACATACCAGTTTCACAAAACTTAAAAATATTAGAATATCCATCAAAATAAGGAAACCAACTATATAATATATGTGAAAATGGATCACTTAGCCGTTTACATGAGACTACAACTTTATTAGAGTAGGTTTTGTTTCAAGCATTCTATCAAACAATTAGTGTGCATTATAAGTTATATATGAAACAAAAATTAAACGAGTTTTTAGGTACATTATGAAAGAACATAACATATGAAAGTTACAACACATAATAAATTCATTTTATGTATAACACAAATTAGTTTATGTGAAAGTTACTTTGTGTGGTTCAATAAGTCATACTGTATTGGATTAGAAAAAAAAACAGATTTAACGTTGTTCAAAACAGACAATGTTGATCACTAACATCTCGTTTACATGGTGTAACGATATATAATCCTTATTTAAGTTATTTATCAAACACTTGGTGTTCATTATGTTTCCCTTTAATTTTATATTTCTTTCATTATCAAATAACTCCAAAACTAATATATCACTCTCTTTCTTAAATATTAGTTATCCAAACGAATAAAACTACAAAATGTGAAAGAACGAGATACATACCTATAGTGAATTATTGCAGAAAAAGCTTCTTCCTTTTATCAGCAAAGTTATTTTTAGCCAATGAAGGCAATCACGAAATGGATATGTAGCTACGTAACTAAATCAGAGACATTAAGCAATCAACAAGCTCACCATAGCGATGACCCTAGATGCAATATTCCAGTCGTTAAACATATGCATAGAATAAACTAATCCTTACTGAAATTACATAAAGTAAACTGAGATCTACATATTTAACATAACAAAATCAGGCCTCATAAATCCTAACTAAAATTATAAACACAATCAATGAAGTATACCTCATTTTAAACAAATTCCGATAAACGCAGATGCAATTTGAAGAGTGGATTGAGAAAGAGAGAGAGTACTTGAGAAAGCCATATTTAAAGGTTAAAAAGGGAAGATAAAATTTATAAAACTTTTCAAATGAGGAAAATGAAAGCGCTATACATTGGTGGGAGGGAACCTCAAAGTATTAAAGAACGCTACTTATAATAAATTCAATAAAGAACACTAGTTTTCTCTTATTTAAAACAGTATATAATGGTGAGGGGGAACCTCAAATCTTTAAACAACGCTAGTTTTCACAAAACAACACTACTTTTTAATAAGTCAATAAGCAACACTAGCTAGTTTTCTTTTTATTTACAACGGTATTCAATGGTGGGAGGGAACCTCAAAACTTTAAGCATTGCTAGCTTTCAATAAACAAGCTACTTTACAATAAGTTTAATAACAACGATAGCTTTCTTCTTATCTACAACGGTGGGAGAGAACCTCAAAACTTTAAACACCGCTAGTTTTCAATAAACAACGCTACTTTTCAATATTTTCAATAAACAACGTTAGTTTTCTTCTTATTTACAACGGTATTCAGTTGTGAAGGAAACCTCAGCATTTTAAACAACGCTAGTTATCAATAAACAAAGCTACTTTTCAATAAGTTTAATAAACAACGCTAGTTTCTTCTATTTACAACGGGTTTAGAAAATGGTTCTTTTTTAAAACTATGGATTACATCTTATTCAATGACTGACCTTCATACCATTGTAAAACACTTTTATGACCGGTGCTAATATCCGTTTTTGTAGTGGTTAATCATTGTTCCCCCGATGAAGGTGGATTCCAGTAGTGATCCTTTAGTGATGAACATCAGAAAAGATGCCGGGGTTAAAGAATTTAACAACATATTTTATAGAGGGGTCACATATTGATTCTTGGCGCTTGTCATGCAGGTAAGTTGCAATAAGTTTTCTAGCAGGTCTGCGAAGGGAAATTACCGTCAAATCAACGTCTCAGGTAAGTTGCAATAAGTTTTCTAGCAGGTCTGCGAAGGGAAATTACCGTCAAATCAACGTCGACCTCTTTCGTCAGTGATAAAATTAAGTATACTGCATATCTTCTTTAAACGCAAATCATACATTCTAAATATTTAGTCTCCACTTCAAGACTAATAAAAAGTTCATCTTGATCAAATTGCATAACAAATACAAAAAATATGTTCAACAAGAACTGAATCATTTAGCTAACACTCTATTGAGAGGTGGTCCATGGTCAGGTTGGTCTTGACATGTGATGTCTCAAATAAGCCTAAATGTGCTCATTTACTTCACATCCATCTGGTCTTTGTGTCGTTTCGTTCAACCTTCAACTGTTCAACATGTGCTGAACTTCTTTTTGAGATGCTTCTACAATTCTGCCTTTTAGATCTACTCCATAACATGCAATAGGGAGATGGTTCTCAATATATATATGATTCAATTCATCTTTTAATACAATAGAACCATATTTTAGCATTGGTTGGATGGTAAAGGCTCTTGCCTTTGGAAGTAAATACCATGGATCAAAAGCTGGCATCAAAGTAGATTTTCTTGAAGTAGTTTAGAGGTAGAAGTAACTGTAAATGAGTAGGTGCAGCCATTCAAAAAAAAGTACCAAGAACCTCATTACCGGACACCCAACAATACACTTCTCATGCATCTCTTCAAGTAACATTTGCAACAGTTTTTTTTATAAGTCAGGTTCTATTAGTTATTCCATAATATAATTCATTTTTATTGCTACAAATGGAGTCTTGTAAATTTCTTAAGCGTGGTAACATGTTATATAACACTTTGTTTCTAAACCAAATTGGATAACACTATAACAGTAAGAGATATATCATATATGATCTTTATCTATTGGCTGAATCTTGTAATTATTATACGACTCAAATGTTTCATGCATAGGAATAAGTCAGATTAAACTCCTTTTGGGTAGTCAATAATTCCTTTTGTTATCTATAATTCCTTGTCATTTTTAACAACCACTTCAAATATCAATTACTTTATCTTCTCCAACTATAGAATAAGTCTATTAAAGTCCAGAGCCATCTTCGAGAATTCAAAAAATTGTGGTCTGAAACGAGTAGGAAAAAAGGCCCCGAAAATATCCTCTTTTTTTAAGAAAAATATACTAAAAATAAACTTAAAATATATATTAAGAAAACCAGACCCCCAGAAAAGAGCGGGTCTTGGCAAGCCGTCTTCCTCGCCCCTCCTCCGGGCTGACGATGTACTCCACTACTCGTATGTGCTCCATATAACAGGTTGCTTTTTTTGAGGAAAGATTCTTCTTTTTTTGCTTTCAACGTAAATACTTCGCATATGTAATTACTTACGTGTCAATATAAATAATAAAAAGGGTACGATGAATCATAATAGACTTTGACCTTTGCTAGATCCATTATATATTAGTTGGCCACCAAAATCAAACAACTTGCTACAATGAATCTTTTAGACTCAAATGCTTAGGCCACGATGATAATTAAATCCTGTAAATTGGCACTAAAACATTTAAAATAACATTTTATTCCAACAATGAACTAAACACTTTCGTTATTTTCAATCATTACATGTTTGATTAATTTTCCCACAAAATGATGCAAGCAAATGGGGAAATCAAGGTTTAATGGCGGACAAAATGAGGATTCCCCACTTGAATTAAAGAAGAATTAGCAACGAAAGTGATTAGTAGAAAATAATAAGTGGAGGTTTATAGTAAGTGTAATTGTATAATTAAGAATGTGGACGGTGCTGGTTTTTGATCTGGTAACCTTGTTAGGTAACATGTATTCATGCATCTTACAAGTGTAATTGAAGTATATTTATAAATTATAATAGGCCTCCTATAACCAAAACCAAAAGAGTTGTGCTCCAGCTTTACCTGTACCTATGTGCCCTTTAAAGAAGGTTGCTAGTTCGAGTCTCATTTATGACAAAATGTTTTGCGTGAAACAGTGGTTTTATCATAGTAGGTCTTAGGGCAGTGGGTTTCTCTTGAAATTGATGACGGGTCAGGGTACCATCGTTGTATGCGATCGCTGGAATAGATGACCTCTTGCCAATGTATCTACCCAGGTGGCTGGACTTTGCTAGTCGCTCGAAAAAATATATAGGCCTCTTATAATATATACAGCTAGGCTTTATCTCCCGTATTACGGAGGTTGCTTTCATTTTTCGTTTATAATATATATATATATATATATATATATATATATTTGGATTTTAATTTTATTTATTGTAAGGAAGTTAATAATATACCTAGGGTTTAATGATGAAAGAGTTTAACAAATAAATGAGATGTTATAACCTGTTTAAAAGCTATCTGGTTTGGTGAGACTCATCTTATTTTTATTTACCATAATATTGTTTCTTAATTATAAACAATATCTTTTTTAAAATTGGATATTAATTTTTAACGTATCCCTATTTATAGGATTGACATATCAAATATTTGGTGAGATTAATTTTTAATATAATTAGATGTTATAACCCGTTTAAGGGTTATCTGGGTTTTGAGAGACCCATACCCGTGAATTCGGGTCAAATGCATGAAATGGCTTCATTTACAAATAAAGCAATTTGGTGTGTAAGAAGTAACTAGGGAGCTTTTAATGGTTTCGTTTATATATATTTAAGATAAGATGTTAATATAACAATAAATTAAGAGATATTATTAAAAAAATGTAGACTAATTTAAATTTGAATTATATTGATCCTGATATCTTTAACCTTTTAATATTTGTTTAGGGTTATGTTTCCTCTACCATATAAGGGGTTTATTAATTAATAAACTTTAAGAAGTGATGTCAAGTTATTCTATAAATGTAACAAAAATAAGAAGGATTTGTAGTCATTGAAAAAAACCTCTTAAAAATTAAAAAAAATTTAATAAAAATTCATAACTCAAAATTTAATAAAAAAACAAAAAAGTAAAACACAAAAATGTTTCCACCGTCTTCCTCGTTCTTATAAAAAAAAGAACTGTTAGGATAAAAAAAATCCTTGTGTCAGCTTTTTGTTTATCATTGTGTTTTGTGCTTATTTTCTTCATTAACTGTTTTTATTTCTTGATATTGTGTTATATTACTCAACATTATATTGTATTTTGTTCACCACTGTATTATATTTAGCGATTTATTGTGTCTTTTTTTAATTATAACTGTGTTTTTTGTTTATTTTCGTTATTGTGTCTTTTTTCGACATTTGTTTTAACAGGAATGACAGTGGAAACGTTTTAGTTTTTTAAATTTTTTCGTTTCTATTTATATTTTCAGTTATATTTTTTTATTATTAGTTTTTTAATTTTTTAAGTATTTTTTGTATGATCACAAATACTTCTCACACTTCTCATTTTTGTATCTCTTTGTATATTAAACTTTTCCCTAAGAAATGATACCATAAACATTTTTATGGTAGCAAAGCCTGAAACTAAAATCCTAAAATACCTTTGCCGTCCACAACCTTGATCAAATACCTTGGTGCCAATCGTAACCTAAAGCCCGCAATAACCTGAAAGCTAGGCCATGACCGAGATAGAAATCTTTACACCCTGTTTAATCTGTCACCAACGTCCATAACAAAATGCATGTTCTAGATGGAACAAAATTCTATATAGACCTATTCATCATGCATTCATGGGTTAAATTGTTCAAACTTCACGCAAAAGGATACAAAGTACTACAACTCATCGATGACACCCCTGCACCGGAGAAAATGATGAATAATAGTGGGAGGTTGATGCAATCATTTTATAATGGATTCACAAAACTGGATCAATACTTGATCTGAGTGCTTAACACCGTCGTTGCAACCGGGTTGGATTCTAACGCTGGAGACGAACACTACTTAATTCTAACATGCATACGTATAAAACTTAAATCTATGCACGCACATACGCAATTACGCATGTGACATGTCGGCACATACACATTTGACATGTCAGTAAACAAATTACATTATCACACATTATTATTTATTATTGTACAATATTTTAATTGTGGGATTGTTTGTGGCCACACAGCCTCAACATGGGAGTGCCGTCTAAAATAGTATAATCTTAAACTTGGAACACATTTGAACTTTCCAAATTGGGAATGAACGATGGGCGTTACATATTCATGGAGTTCGTCATGATTTGAAACCGCTCTTTAATTTGTAGCCCACTTTCAATGGTCTGCTGCTGACCGCCTCTTGCTCAAAAGTGTTTTTCATCAATATAATAAGAAAAGGAACACCGGATTAATTGCGTTTAATTCTACAAATTAAATAGTCCTCGATCTCAATGGTAATATATGCTTTTATTTATTTATTTATTATATTTTAATTTATAGGAATTTAAAAATACCAACAACATTTTTCAAGTTTAAATTTGTGCTCTATTAGATGAAGAAAATAACCTTTTGTAGGTGATGTCTTATAAAGAAAATAGTATAAAAACTATTTTAAGACCAATTAAGGACCATGGATATATTAATATTCACATAAACAATATCACCATTATAAAACTGGACTTTCGCTAGAAGTATCTTTCGTCACAATTTTATCAGTGAAAGTTAATTATTACTGATGGACTCTATTGGTGAAACTTTATGTGTATGACGCTCGTGGGTAATTCTCTTTCTGATGGATAATCGATTGTCAACTTTTCCAACCAGTGGATTATCGATTATCGTATTTCTAGCTAAATTTTGGATCTTGACGGGCATGCCATACATAATCCGTAGGCAATTATTTTTATCAAAAACAAATTGAAATTGCATTTTTTTCCTACAACTTATAAACTATTATTCTTGCGTGTAAAATGTAAATAAACAAACAAACTGTAATAAAAAATTATTTATAATGCTATTAATCACAATGTTTGTATTCACAAATATAAAGGATCAAAAGCATTTAAACGACCAGATCGTCACAAGGAGGGTCGGTTGAAGAATTAGTACCTGCTGGGCTTTGTTATCTCTTCTTTTAACTTGCTCTATTTGAGCGTAAAAAAGACGTGTAAGGTCCTTGGGTTAGGCAACTCGATGCTCAAGTGGATTATAAGGAGGTCTTACAATCTGGTAACGTTGAACCCAGGCTCACTCATGAGGGTATGATATTAGGGATTCGGCAATGGTCCCGGTCCCTAATGCACAACCCTTCTTCCAATCTCTAGAACACTTAGACCACATGTTGAGTTCGTCAATCTGTGTGAAGATGATGACGCCTCGTTGACCTTCCGTTTTTCAAATTATTCATGTGGTTTTATGAATCAAAACAAAGTCCAGTTTATTAAAAAAAGCACAAAATCATATAACAAAATTGTATTTTATTTGAAATACTTATACAGACTTATTATGTCTTTCTTAAGACCATTCCTGCTCATCCGTCACCAGATCCTTCTTGGTGTCGATCCTCACGATCAACTCGACCATTGTGGGTTCCTTTCCTGAAGAAACACTAGATCGAACTGGATAATCCGACCTGATTAATCCCCAACTGTGAGTATTCTGGTACATGATGAGAGCAGATCCAAGCTAGCGCCTGCAAAATAGAACACCGTTGAGTCTCGTTACGGGAAGGATGGAGTGGGGGGTCTTCCCGTAACCACCCTCCGGCATGAGATTAAGTATCGTATCTTAATCGAAAATAATACGAGTACCGGTATATTGCGTAAGGCTTGAGAGTGTGAATGAATACCTTGAAGAGATGATCTTCGTATTTATAGCCAAGGGTATGGGAAGGTGAATGGTGGAGTTGTCACTATCAAGTTATTCCCTTTCTACCTTAATGGACACGTGTCGAGCCTTTGTTGGGTGGGACAGCCTGGACCCATTTATGGGGCAGCCGTTATCTGTGCACGTCGTGGGATGGCCATTACGTGTCCAGGTGTCATCTTTCCATTGGTCGATGTCGCTATCAGGAGGTATTGGGGGAATCTTCTAGAAATAGTTTGTTACAACTGCTCTTCTATATCACGTGTGAATCATACGCGTGATGAGTCCCTTGTGTTGTTTGCGGGTTCCTTCTGCGGATGTTCGCATGATGATCCGCGGGTTATGGAGGAGATCCACAAAGCGTGTCTTGGAGAGTGGATGGCTTTACCAGTCCACGTGTTCCTTGCGCGGACGTCTTTCGACGATCCGCAGATTGGGTAAGTGGCACGCGAGTGGCAGATGTATTCTGACGATCCGGAGGCCAAGTAAGGGATCCGTGGGTAGCTTTACTACCCTACCTATATAAGTCCCCCCAGTCCATTATTGCTTCCGCGAGGCAATATCGTGGGTGGAACTATGGACTCTGTCGAGGCCTTTGTTCAAGGGTTGCCGCTGCTGACTATTGAGATTCATGTTGCTTTTGAACTAAGGTACTGTTTTGGCGTCTGTGATGTGACGTCTCCCATCTGAACTGTGTTAGGAGCGGTGCTCGAGGTTGGTGCACGAACTTTTAGGCGGAAATTTCAAAATTATTTCGTTTTGTCAGTTCCCGCCTAACGTGTTGCCTTATGACTGGGCAGTTCTTGACGTGTGAGCTGGATCCCTCTTCCTTCGCATTAATTGCGATGTGTATATATAATAGAAACTGTCCTTCTTCCCAATTTACTTGCAAAAAACTTTTCCTTGAATCTGTTCATCTTCATCTTGTTTCTCTGCATATTTTCGTACTCTGGATCGCAATGGTAGGTGGTAAGAAAGGGAAGAAAATAGGTCGGGAAGGCAAGAAAGACTCATCCAAGTGACTAGTACAGAACATTTGTATAAACTGGAAAGTCACCGACTTCCAGGATATCGTCAATCTGTATGGGTTGGCGCCGGAGTGGGAGCCAGAGCTTCCTTCTCCGGGTTCTACGGTTGATCAGCCACCGGCCGGAAAGATCGCCCTGTATGGTGAATCTTTCACCATAGGAAATTTCTGGTTGCCCATCAGCAAGTTCTATGGTGATTTCTTGAGTGAATCTGGGATTCACGTTTCCCAGCTGCATCCATTCGGGGTTGTGAGACTCCGGCACTTCGAGTTTTGCTGTAGGGCTCTGGAGATAGAGCCCACTGTGGATCGTTTTCTTGCGATCTACAAAATCCACGTTCGCGGGAGCTGGTTTAGCTTCGCCGTGCAGAGGAAGGTAATTGGGACTGAGCCTCCGAGGAGTGCTCATGAGTGGAAGAATAAATTTTTGTGGATCAGCGCGGATGTCATTCCGTTGGCCAAGACTCGTCGCTCGCTGACTACCAAATTGTCCCTTCCTGCTGCCGATACGGAGGGTCAGGAGTGGTATATGAAGCTTACGCGGACTCCGACCCCCATGGGTCTTATTCCGGAGTCGACCTTAGTGCAGGTGGGGATGAGACGCTTGTGGCGATACCCGGATGAGTATCCCTATTTTTCTCGGGATGACGATAGTAAGTTCCTGCACCTTTGTTCCCTTTGACATTTGTTTGTATTTATGTTTCTTTCTTCCCTGCAGGAGGGAACTCACTTTTTGACGTTCTTGTTCCGACTGTTGCGGGGAACATGTTCCGCATGCCTCTGGAGATAGACCAGAGGCCTGTTCTTGAGGCTACTCATGGGAACTTCCTATTCCCGACCCGCGGTCGCACCGAGCCTGTGGCCAATACGCTTGCGGTGGCTCAAGGTGTGTATATTCTAAACCCTAAACCTCTTACCGTTATGCATCCGGACGGGACAATATTCCTTTCTTCTAGTGAGGAGTCCTCTAGTGAGGATTCAACTAGTGAGGGTTCCCCGCCCGGTACCCCGAAAAATTTTCATTCTAGCGTATTGCGTGCTATTGCAGATCTGATTCGCCGCAACAAGAGGAGGGCAGATAGTGCTGGTGTATCTGGCCTTGATAAAGATTCTGATGCCGATGATCCCGCTGGTGGGGAGGCTGATGAAGACACTAGGATCCTGCTGTTGCGGAGGCCTCAGTTGCTGCCGATGATCTCGCTGGAGGGGAGGCTTCAAGAGTTGCCAATGATCCCGCCGGTGGGGAGGCAATTAAGGGTGCCGATGATCCCGCTGGAGGGGTGGCTTCAAAAGTTGGTGGGGAGGGTCCTCCCCCTAAGAAGATAAAGCTGACCCGGCTCCAAGACCGGGTCAGGAAAAGGACCACCGTCCGACTGCCTGCAGATATTCGCAAGTTTGATTTTCTATTTCTTGTGAATATCACTAACTTTGTGTTTTTGGATTGGCAGCTGTCGTGGTTCCCCGCCCGCCTTCTCCGCCTCTGGAGGTTTTGCAGGTGAGGGTTGACGAAGATGTGCCTCCTAAGGATGTCGGTACCCCGCCACCCGAGGTAGTGGTGGAAACTGAGGTTGTGCCCCCCGAGGATGCAGCTGAAACTTTCTTAGTTTCCATGGGTGAAAAGGGGGAATCCTCAAATTCTTTATCTCAGGATCAAGGGGATTCCCTTTTTCGTCCCTCATGGAATCTTGGCCCGGACGCCCTTTTTACTGATCCGCGTGTGTGCTAAGAGTTCTTTGAGCACTGCCTCCCACCCTTTGAGTGTAACAGGAAACACTTCCAAACTCAGGCTAGCTTGGCTCAAGCACTTAGCTATCATCTACCTAATGTGTTGTCGACTAGCCGTGAGGTATTTAAGGGTTGGGTTGTGGGGCAGACTAACCTTGAGCGTGCAGTCAGCCGCATGGTCGAGGCTGAAGCGGTGAGGAATGTCTCCCAAGCTGAGGCCAAGAAGAGAGAGGCTGCCCTCCTGGCTACTCAGGAAGAGAATAAACTTTTAAAGTAGCGGATAGCCTCTCAAGTTGGGTTCATTGTTGCCTAGGACGAGGATGTCCGGAGGATCACGGGCGAGGTAAAAGAGAAGGATGGCCTCTCTTCAGTAACAGAGGCAAGGCGGTCATCCTTCTCCTTTACCTCGACCGCGAGCCTCCGGACATCCTCGTCCCGGGCAGCAATGAACCCAACTTGAGAGGCTATCCTCTCATTTAAAAGTTTATTCTCTTCCTGAGCAGCCAGGATGGCAGCCTCTCTCTTCTTGGCCTCAGCGTGGGCGACATCCCTCGCCGCTTCAGCCTCGACCATGCGGCTGACAGCACGCTCAAGGTCGGTCTGCCCCACAACCCAAACTTTAAATACCTCACGACCTTGGTTTAAAAAAGCGCGCTTAAGCCGAGGTAAGGCGAGAAGCAACTCAAGGCGAGCACCTCAACGCTTTTGCCTACCCAAGGTGAAGCTTGTGCAAAAAGCGAATGCTTTTTGCCCTTTTGTGTGAAGCAAAAAAGCGAGGAGGCGAAGGCTTTATATACAAAAAACGACCAGTTAGCCCATTTTCAACCTAACCTTTATAATTAACCATTTCCATACTTTTCACATTTCACAATAAACTTTTAAAAGCTAAAACACTTTTAAGTTGTGTTCTTTTGAAACACTTTCGAGTAATTTGGTACTCGACAACTTGTTTTTATGCTACTTTATATTTTGAACGATGAATGTGGTACTCGAAAAATTGTTCTACACTACTTTTGAAATTTTGGGATATATATATATATGTTGATGTTTTAGACGTTTAATATATATCATAATGTGGTTTGTATATAATATATATGGCTTATAAATAATTAAATATTTTTTTAAATATGGTCGCTTCGTGTTCAAAAAGCGTTTGCTTTTGCGCTTTCGCTTTTCGCTTCAGCTGAGGACCTCTTCCCTTTTGTTCGCCTCACGCTTTTTTAATCCAAGCTCATGGCTAGTCGACAACACATAAGCTAGATGATAGCTAAGTGCTTGAGCCAAGCTAGCCTGAGTTTGGAAGTGTATCATGTTACACTCAGAGGGTGGAGGAAGTGCTCAAAGAACTCTTGGCACACACGCGGATCAGTAAAAAGGGCGTCCGGGCCAAGATTCCATGAGGGACGAAAAAGGGAATCCCCTTGATCCTGAGATAAAGGATTCGAGGATTCCCCCTTTTCACCCATGGAAACTGAGAAAGTTTCAGCTGCATCCTCGGGGGGGCACAACCTCAGTTTCCACCACTAACTCGGGTGGCGGCGTACCGGCATCCTTAGGAGGCACATCCTCGTCAACCCTCACCTGCAAAACCTCCAGAGGCGGAGAAGGCGGGCGGGGAACCACGACAGCTGCCAATCCAAAAACACAAAGTTATTGATATTCACAAGAAATAGAAAATCAAACTTACGAATATCTGCAGGCAGTCGGACGGTGGTCCTTTTCTTGACCCGGTCTTAGAGCCGGGTCGGCTTTATCTTCTTAGGGGGAGGACCCCCCCCCCCCCAACTTTTGAAGCCTCCCCTCCAGCGGGATCATCGGCACCCTTAATTGCCTTCCCACCGGCGGGATCATTGGCAACTCTTGAAGCCTCCCCTCTAGCGGGACCATCGGCAGCAACTGAGGCCTCCGCAACGGTAGGATCCCCAGTGTCTTCATCAGCCTCCCCACCAGCGGGATCATCGGCCTCGGAATCTTTAACAAGGCCAGATACACTAGCACTATCCGCCCTCCTCTTGTTGCGGCGAATCAGATCTGCAATAGCACGCAATACGCCAGAATGAAAACTTTCCGGGGTACCGGATGGGGAACCCTCACTAGAGGACTCCTCACTAGAAGAAAGGAATATTGTCCCGTCCGGATTCATAACGGTAAGAGGTTTAGGGTTTAGAATATACACACCTTGAGCCACCACAAGCATATTGGCCATAGGCTCGGTGCGACCGCGGGTCGGGAACAGGAAGTTCCCATGAGTAGCCTCGAGAACAGGCCTCTGGTCTATCTCCAGAGGCATGCGGAACATGTTCCCCGCAACAGTCAGAATAAGAACTTCAAAAAGCGAGTTCCCTTCTGCAGGGAAGAAAGAAACATAAATACAAGCAAACGTCAAAGGGAACAAAGGTGCAGGAACTTACTATCGTCATCCCGAGAAAAATAGGGATGCTCATCCGGGTATCGCCACAAGCGGCTCATCCCCACCTGCACCAAGGCCGACTCCGGAATAAGACCGTGGAGGTCGGAGTCCGCGTAAGCTTCACATACCCCTCCTGACCCTCCGTATCGGCAGCAGGAAGGGACAATTTGGTAGTCAGCGAGCGGCGGGTCCTGGCCAACGGAATGACATCCGCGCTGATCCACAAAAATTTATTCTTCTACTCATGAGCACTCCTCAGAGGCTCAGTCCCTATTACCTTCCCCTGCAAGGCGAAGCTAAACCAGCTCCCACGAACGTGGATCTTGTAGATCGCAAGAAAACGATCCATAGTGGGCTATATCTCCAGAGCCCTACAGCAAAACTCGAAGTGCCGGAGCCTCATAACCCGAATGGACGCAGCTGGGAAACGTGAATCCCAGATTTACTCAAGATATCACCAAAGAACTTGGTAATAGGCAACCGGAAATTGCCCGTGGTGAAAGATTCACCATACAGGGCGATCTTTCCGGCCGGTGGCTGATCAGCCATTGAACCCGGAGACAGAAGCTCCAGCTCCCACTCCGGCGCCAACCCATACTGATTGACGATATCCTGGAAGTCGGTGACTTTCCAGTTTATATAGATGTTCTCTACAAGTCCCTTGGATGAGTCTTTCTTGCCTTCCCGACCTCTCGTCTTCCCTTTCTTACCACCTGCCATTGCGATCCAAAGTACGAAAATATGCAGAGAAACAAGATGAAGATGAACAGATTCAAGGAAAAGTTTTTTGCAAGTAAATTGGGAAGAAGGACAGTTTCTATTATATATACACATCGCAATTAATGCGAAGGAAGAGGGATCCAGCTCACACGTCAAGAACTGCCCAGTCATAAGGCAACACGTTAGGCGGGAACTGACAAAACGAAATAATTTTGAAATAGCCGCCTAAAAGTTCGTGCACCAACCTCGAGCACCGCTCCTGACACAGTTCAGACGGGAGACATCACATCGCAGATGCCAAAATAGTACCTCAGTTCAAAAGCAACATGAATCTCAAGAGTCAGCAGCAGCAACCCGCGAACAAAGGCCTCGACAGAGTACATAGTTCCACCCACGACATTGCCTCGCGGGAGCAACAATGGACTAGGGGGACTTATAGAGGTAGGGTAGTAAAGCTATCCACGGATCCCTTACTTGGCCTGCGGATCGTCAGAAGACATTCACCACCCGCGGGCCACTTACCCCAATACCTCCTGATAGCGACATCGACCAATGGAAAGGTAACACCTGGACACGTAATGGCCATCCCACGACGTGCACAGATAACAGCTGCCCCATAAATGGGTCCAGGCTTTCACACCCAATAAAGGCTCGACACGTGTCCATTAAGGTAGAAAGAGAATAACTTGATAGTGACAACTCCACCATTCAACTTCCCACACCCTTGGCTATAAATACGAAGATCATCTCTTCAAGGTATTCATTCACACTCTCAAGCCTTACACAATATACCGGTACTCGTATTATTTCTGATTAAGATACGATACTTATTCTCACACCGGAGGGTGGTTACGGGAAGACCCCCACTCCGTCCTTCCCGTAACGAGACTCAAAGGTGTTCTGTTTTGCAGGCGCTAGCTTGGATCTGCTCTCATCACGTACCAGAATACTCACAGTCGGGGATTCAACAGGTCGGACTATCCAGTTCGACTTAGTGTTTCTTCATTTCCCAACTACGGTGCTACAACAATATGTTATCAACACTAGTTTACTAACAAACAGCTTGAGTAAAAAGTGATTATGACTTGAGTACAAAACATTTACGCACCAGATGTTGAGAAAACGGTATCGACCCCCATGTTTCGCGAAGACGTATCCTTGTGCTTAGTGTTCTGGTTTGATTCGGTTTGATTAGACTTTCCTCTGCTTTACTTTCCAGGGTCAAGTTATTTTACAAAGGAAGACAAAAATAAAAAGGATGAGAAGGATTTCTAGATAAAAATAAACCCATTAGAAAAAATAATAAAAAATTAATAAAAAAAATCATGACTCAAAATTTTAATAAAAAAATGTAAAAATGCAAAAATGTTTCCACCGTCTTCCTCGTTCTAACAAAAAGACACAATGTTGAGGAAAAAATTATTGTGTCTTTTTATTTATCATTGTGTTTTGTGTTTATTTTCGTCATTGATTGTGTCTTTTTTCCTTGACATTATGTTATATTACTCAATATTATGTTATATTTGTTCGGCAATGTATTAAATTTTGCGAACTACTGTGTCTTTTTTTATTTATCATTTTGTTGTTTGTTCATTTTCGGCATTGTGTCTTTTAGTCTTTTTTTTTATTTGGAACGGACGGGAAAACATTTTGGTTTTTTATTTATAGTTTGAGTTTTGATTTTTTTATTAATTTTTTGAATTATTTTTAAGAGGATTTTTGTGTGGCCACAAATCCTTCTCACACTTTTCATTTTTGTCTTCCTTTGTATTTTAACTTTACTCTTACTATCCATTGTTTTTTGTTTAATAAATAATAAATTTTACATTTCATTTTATTTGATTTTTATTTATTTTTATTTGTTAATAGTATGGGCATTTTAGACATTTCACATGCACTTAACTGAAAAATTTAACATTCATTCACTCGAAGGAGCATGAGCATCTATCTTACGTTTTAGAAACAGTCAAAAGATCATAGAAATAATTTTAAGATAAGAAAGTGAAGTGCAAGCATGCAATATGTATATGTCTATGAGCGTCCGTGTAGTTATTTTTATTTATATACTAGTTTTTATCTCCCGTATTATGTGGGGTTGTTTTATATTATTTCTTTTAATACTTATATATATTTTTTTATTTTAATTTTATTTATGGTAAAAAAGTTAATAATATACTTAGGGTTTGATGATTAAATGGTTTCACAAATAAATGAGATGTTATAACCCGGTGTAAAAGCCACTAGGTTTGGTGAGACATACGACCCGCTTATTTTTTTTACTATAAAATTGTTTTTTTAATTATAAATAATATTTTTTTTAAATCTGATATTAATTTTTAGTATATCCCTATTTTATAGGATTTTCATATCAAATATTTGGTGAGATTAATTTTTAATTTAATGTGAGGCTCTAATCCATTAAAGGGCTATCTGGGTTTGTTGAGACTCGTACCGTGAATTCAAATAAAATGCATGAGAGACCTTTATTTATAAATAAAGCAATCTGATGGCTTGAAAGAATATTAAAAACAGCCAAAAATATTTTAAAGGTTTCGTTAATATATATTTAAGATCTGAATCAGCATAATCCTGAATGTCATTGGATTCAGTTTTAGGAACTACCTCACAGAATCTTGGTACTCACGAAACCTACCATGTATGAAAACCCATGTCCCAATCTAGAACCTCTAGTTATTTTTGTTACATATGAGACTTGAACTCAAGATCTTCCTCTTTTTAATTGAAGTCTTTAGGTGATTCACCCAACAATTAGGACAGGAATCATTGGTTTATATGCTTACATGTATCTCGTTTTTATATCATTTGTTTGCTATACATATGATCCCAAACTTTATATGCAGTAGAAAACTAAAACCGTTATTTTATAAATTTTTTGCATAGTGTTAACCAAAAATATGTTACAAATTAACAACTATAAATAGCAAACATGTGACTTTTAAAAGTTAGAATCCAAATTTGTTATTTTTAACAAATAATTTTTCTAAAAAACAATTTTTTTCTCTAAGAATTATATACACAGAGTATAGTTATTCTCGAGTGAAAAGTTTGTAGCACGATGATTTAAAATAATGGCAACGCGGATGAAGTGAAAATTAATATTTTTTTTATTATGATTTTCTCGTAATTATCGAAGAAATGTGTTTTTATTTCCCTACTCGATTTATTCTTATAAGAGGGGACGGAATGGAGACCTTGAAGAGTTGAGAAAGAGTGAGAAAAACAAACAGGGCCGACAGGGAATCCCCCCCCCCCTCCCTAGGGGTTTGTCTAGAATGGTTTTTCCACTGAATTTGTGGAATACTCATCAATTTTCCCGATGATTTTGATACCTTTTGTACCTTTTAGCTGACATTTTCTTAGAAATTGGATCAGGGGTCCGAGAAATGGTGAGACGAGTCCGTATCCTCTAACTATCCCTTTTTATATTGTATATTATATAGTTTTTAATGCCCTTAACTTATAAAAATGCATTTAATCATTCAAGAGCATCTACACATAGTGTTTACAAACTCTTATATATACCCCTCAAATTATGTATGTTTATATACCAACATATTTTCACAACCTTACTAGGAGCTAGCAAACCTCCTCCTTTCCCATGGCTTTCTCCCCTTCATTTTCAACCATCAAAAACTATTGTTCGCAATCATGCATGAGCGTTGCAGACCAAGGTAGTCGTGGTGCACCCTTTGGGCACACTATATTACGGAAAAATAGTAAGAGTGGGGAGTTAGGAATAGCGAGTGTAGCAACTGATTTGCGGCCGGTTGTTCAGCAACCACCATGGAAAGAGGTGGCAAAAGAGCGGAAGCTGGCCGCTTGGACTAGTGTCCAACAAGATCGGTGGGAAGGCGAGCTTGTTGTAGAAGGAGAGATCCCTAAGTGGTTGGTAAGTTTGTGTTTACATTCGTGAGATTGTCTTATGTGCAAAGCTTGAATCATGATGCATTGATTTATTATTCAATAGGCTAGTGCAAATCTTTTGATAGCAATTGTAGTGCACCACTTTAGTTAACACCCATAATATTATTCTAGTATAGTACTACATGACACTCGATCTATAGATCTTTCTAAATAAATGATATTTTACAGAATTTTATTAATATAAATCAGTAAAATTAATAAATATGCATGCCCATAAATGTTATGATTTGTTTATAATCCGGAGAATATGTTAAATTTCTTCTCATAATCTTAGCATCACTAAAAGGAATTACAAAGATTAAACAATGATAGAGTATATATAGACAGATTGGAATTTATTGATTGAAACCAACTCCTTGATCGTCCATCGATAATAATCAGTACTAGCAATTTTTTATATTGACACTAATAACTTCACTTCCCGTAACCAAGGATAATAACTTTACCCTTAACATTTTGTTTATGTCACTTCAAAATAATTTACAGTATCTGCTTGAGATAAAAATCAGTCATCTGTTCAAATTATCACTATAAACTATTATTGGTATATACGTCAAAAGTTTTATTATTATTATTATTATTATTATTATTATTATTATTATTATTATTATTATTATTATTATTATTATTATTATTATTATTATTATTATTATTATTATATTACAAACATGTTTGTTGCCACCCATTAATGTCTTTCTGTGTCTGCTGCTTTCACTATACTAAACTTATGATGCATGTTATTTTGAACATCATGGAATTATATAATATGCCAACTTTTGATTGACAACCATGCAGAATGGGACTTACTTGAGGAATGGACCAGGACTATGGCACATAGGAGACTACAACTTCCGCCACCTCTTCGATGGCTACGCCACCATTGTTCGCCTCCACTTCGAGAACAGCCGTCTCGTTATGGGTCACCGTCAAATTGAATCCGACGCCTACAAGGCCGCAAGAAAAAACAATAAACTTTGTTACCGTGAATTTTCCGAGGTCCCAAAACATGACAACTTCCTAGCATATATAGGAGACTTGGCCAATTTATTCTCGGGCGCGTCCCTAACTGATAATGCCAATACTGGTGTTGTTCAGTTAGGGGACGGCCGAGTGATTTGTCTTACTGAGACAATCAAAGGGTCGATTATTATCAACCCAAATAACTTAGATACGCTAGGAAAGTTCGAGTATAGCGACTCTTTGGGTACCTTAGTCCACTCGGCGCATCCTATAGTGACTGAATCAGAATTTTTAACGTTGTTGCCGGATTTGTTGAACCCGGGTTATTTAGTGGTGAGGATGGAGCCCGGTTCAAATGAAAGGAAGGTGATTGGTCGGGTTGATTGTCGTGGTGGCCCCTCACCAGGGTGGGTCCATTCGTTCCCTGTGACGGAACATTATGTGATTGTGCCTGAGATGCCTTTAAGGTATTGTGCACAAAACTTGTTAAGGGCTGAACCCACACCATTGTACAAGTTTGAGTGGCATCCAGAGTCCAAAGGATTCATGCATGTTATGTGCAAAGCTAGTGGCAAATTGGTAAGCTCCATTAATAAACAACATGCAATGTCTTACTTATTTTTAATTTTTTTTATTATAGTTAGTAGGTGGTTTTGGATTCAAACTAATATTTTTACGCGTTTCTGGAAGTTTTTATACTTTTCAGCAGTTCGCTAACCTTATAAGCGAACTAATGTCAGTTCTAACAATTTTTTTAGAGTACATGTACTTTGGTTTAAATTTAGGATTTAGCAAGTACTTGGCTTGTAGTCGTTCTTCGAAAGTTTTTGTACTTGTAAACGGTTCGCTACCTACAAATGAACTCTTGCAAGTTCTAACATCCTTTTTTGGAGTCCGTTAACAAACTGTGCAAGTTCACTTGGATGACAAGCAAACACAATACGGTTTTTATCCATACCCTCTGAATTCACTTGTAGAGGTATCCAACTGCCTAAAAGTACAAAAGTTCAAAAAATAGTCGCGATGAATCCTAAACCACCTACAAACACAACTAAATTCTTGTTTATTATGATTGGTAGATGTTTTCAATTTTTTTTTTTTCAAATTTGGTTGTAAGTTGTGGTAAATAACTTTTATTTGTCATGAAACATTGAAGGTGGCAAGTGTGGAAGTTCCTCTATTTGTGACATTTCACTACATCAATGCATATGAAGATAAAGACGAAGACGGGAGGGTAACCGGAATTATAGTTGATTGTTGTGAGCACAATGCCAACCCAGCATTCCTCGATAAACTACGGCTTCAAAATCTTCGGTCATGGTCCGGCGAGGATGTTCTACCCGATGCTAGGTACAAGGTTGTCATTTGTAACTCATTATCCTTAAATAACAGTTTTTAAAACCGAACTTTGTTATTATAGGGTTGGGCGATTTAAAATACCGCTTGATGGAAGCCCGTATGGAGAACTAGTAGATGCTCTAAACCCCGATGAACATGGAAGGGGGATGGATATGTGTAGCATCAATCCGACTTATTTAGGTAAGAAATATAGATATGCTTACGCTTGTGGTGCTCGACGTCCTTGTAACTTCCCCAACACCATCGCTAAGGTACATTTTCTCGTTACACTTCGCTTGTTATACATTCTTGAAACTAAAATTAGAAAGAATCTAATTGTTGTAACGTTGATAAATGTTTTACAGATCGACTTACAAGATAAAAAAGCAACGAGTTGGTATGACGAAGGTTCGGTTCCATCTGAACCATTTTTCGTTGCACGCCCTGGTGCAACGAAAGAGGATGATGGTAAGTGATTAAGTTTATATATCAAATAAACTTGTAATAGTAAGGTTTTAAGCTAACCATTTTATTTTTGTTGTTACTAATGTTTAGGGGTCGTCATATCGATGGTAAGTGACAAAAATGGTGAAGGTTACGCCTTAATATTAGACGCGTCATCATTTGAAGAAATCGCAAGAGCAAAGTTCCCTTACGGGCTTCCATATGGACTTCACGGATGCTGGGTTCCTAAGCGTTAAAGAGGCAATGTGGTAACATAAAGGAAACATGTATCAAAAGATGTTTATATATGTATACCTCATTAGTCAAGAACATAGGAATACTTTATTAAAAAGTATAGTTAAACTGTCTAATTAGTTGGTGTACATAATGGTTTATACATATTTATGTAGACTAGTTTCCTTGTACAATGTCACATTATGTATACAATAATGAATTTGAATATATAATCTTAATTAGTACTCAGATTAATTTAACAATAGACAGACTAATATCCATTTGACACTTGCACGAATCTAGGCATAAAACATGAAAGAACTTATATCCACTAGAAATAAATTATGTCATATAATTTTAATCTTTTCAAATCGGTTGACATGCAAACACTATATATGTTACAGGCGGTTTAATACAACCCAGTATTAATATGCGATATAACTCAGTAAAGCAAGTATGATACATTTTCATATAGAATTTTATTGAATGAATGAAACATTATATGAGGGTCCATGAATTTTAAAGTAAATATTATATGATTAAAAAAACTGTCAAATAAATACTAAAACTAAAGCATAGAAATACTTGTGTAAATTAAGGCAATCGGTGATTTACGTTTTTCATGCTGAAAGTGAAAGATTTGGAAATCACAAAAATGGCAACTAAAAACTCCAGTTACAAATTCAAAGCCTTAATTAATTGATTAAAGTCGACTCCAACAGATAAGCCAAACCGCCTTTGGCTGCGTAACTCAACTTATGTCTTCTTTATGTTGGGCACAATTATATCATAGTTCCTCAATTGTTAATTGTAGAGGTGGGAAAAAAAAACCCAATTCAGAGCCCTGCCTGGAATCGGACCCGTCTTAATCGAGTTGGGGGTACAAACTAGATTTCGTACCGGACCCGTTGAGGCTAGTTCCACCTCTACACGGTCTAAACTCAGACTAGGCCCACCCAAAACCAATAAAACCTGGAAAACCCAGTCAAATACCCAACCATACCTGGAATCGGTTCCTATCTGATTCCGGTTCCTGAAAATATCCGATTTGGCCACCTTTGGTTAATTGTGTTCAAGTAATTTGTCAAATCTACCTATATACTATTAAAGCAAGACTATCCTTCTATATGTTATTCAATTAGAGACAGAGTAGCCAACTAATATTATTTTCATTTATAGAATTACCAACAAAGTTACAAATGTAATTTTAAATGTTGTATTAAATGAGGTTTTTAGAAATTTATGAAATATATAATTTTATTTATCATTATTTATATATTATGAATCTATTAAGGTATGCTATTACGTATATTATTAAATTTAACTTTTTTGTTGTATTTTTAACCACCCGCGTATTACACGCTATGTCCTAGTGTGACAATAACTCAATAAGTATGGGCTTCTCCTTTTTTATGCTAATGGACTATAGACCTGTAAAATTGGCTCTAGCCTCGAGCTCAGTCTATGCCCACTTCGGCCTGTTTGGTGTTAAAGATCCCTAGGCCTAGTGTTGTAATATATATATATATGTTGTTACATGAAGTTTTACTATTTTTTATAAATATTAATTGATGTACTGCTAAAATAAATTAAATTAGTATTTGTTAGTGCTATGATGTATAGTAATAAATATATTAGATATGTAAACAACTCCAGAAGAGAAAAGCGAAGGTATTTCAGGTTGTTATATTGGTCTCAGTTTGCTGTACTTAGAAGACAATGAATGCAGTGGTGTTCGATCGGAAGCCTACCATTTGATAATGTGTTGGAAGAGATCAAATGGGTCGGTTTTCTTTGGGTTCGGAACAAATCGAGGTAGATTGCGATGTCATGAAGGATTGACAAGTTTTCAATTTATAGTTTGTTTTCATTGTTTGTGCTGATGTTATTCTATTTTGTTTGTTGGTTGTATGCATGTATGCGTGGTGTGGTTCTAGTTTCACTGTTTGTTGTTCGTTAAAAAGAAAAATCAAACGCACCAATGTTACAAGTCCATATCAGTACCAAATGATTGTAAGACAATGGTAACTACCGGGTTGTTATTTCTTGATAATACATTACAATATATATATATATATATATATATATATATATATATATATATATACATACGGAATGCAAACCCTAGAGACGGTGAGTCCTTGGGCTCACACTAATAATACTTAATATAATATATCCAATAATGAGATATATCAAACGATAATATGTGAACAAACGAGGATGGTCGATACACAATCAAACAAGTATTATAAATTAGTATAATTGATAACTTTTGTGTCGGAAAGTTTTTTTAAGGCTATAACTTTAATTATTTATATGATTACTTTCAAATTTATTCAAATGATTGAGTTGGTTTGATGGTTAATGAAATGCTTCCTAATTCACAATATACTAATTGACCGAAGTTCAAGTCTCCATTGTAGCACATTTTTTTTCTTTTCTTTTTTTCTTTTTCTTTTTTTCTTTTTTTTTTTGTATACATCTATGTATTGATTGTTGTATTAGGTTTTTTAATTATGTTTTATTTGTTTATTTCTTTAATGATGCAATTTTTTTTTAGCTTTAGTTCTCGTACATGTAATGAACCTAATTGATATCGATAGAATTCGCATCGAGTCGTTGTAACGCCAAGGTTTTTGTTTTAATCCCGTAGACTCGCTGCCTCAACGCCCGGGATCTACAACGGTCGGGTTTTACTAACTCTCGAGTTTTACCGACCGATGCCACCCTATTGATTCAGCTCATTTTTTATAATTTTTGTTTTATATTTGGTTTTAATTCCGATACGATAGCGCGTGTCACCGAATTCGCATCGACTTACTGGCTCAATGCTTGGATTTTACCACTGTCCGAGTTTTACTGACCTGCCCGGCGCAACGCACCGGCTTAAAAACTAGTTATAAATAAATCTCAATTTTCCTAACTTTATTATATTACATTTACAAACAGTTAGTTTAAAAGTTTAAAAAATTTATAGTAAAACTTAGAGTATGTTTGGGATGGAGTTTGAAAAATTTTTATTGGTTTATTGGTGTTTTAAAAAAGCCAATAAGTTAAAATGTGTTTGGCGATCACAAAAATCTTTTTGATTTTAGTTTTTCGAAAGGGTTAAAAAGCAGTTTTCCAAAAACCTCAAATCCTGACATTTTGAAGAAGCCAATAAGCATTTTTCAAAGTCAATCCTAAACAAGCTCTTATACTTGTAGATGTCTTTCAACATAATCTTAGTATGAAAAAGTTTAGTTAAAAAACGGATGAAGCGATAACATTTTATGAAGGGAAAATGTTGCTTTAGTTTTGGACTTAATTACATCAATCTTGAGTATTTGAAATCTTCATTAATTTCATGTGATCAAAACTTCTTTCTTATAGATGTTTAAATAAGTGTTTGAAAGTGAGATATATGCTTGATGGTCCTATTAAACAAGCATATAGGACCTTCCACCTAGTTTGACTATGGTGCAATTGTGCCCATTCTTATAGATTATCACAAGTGATTTCAAGAACAAAAATAGCAAGACAAGAAGGGAGTTATGTGTGGTATTGTATCCGCTCAATAAACGCTCATTGGTAAAGTTGGTGGTCATATGTACCAAGTGAATTATGGAGAAGTTTTACTCCTGACCCTACCAAGTATTTAAGGAGATTTTGTTGGTGACCCTACCATTTGTCTTGGGTAGATGTTTTTTTAGAGAGATCTTTTATTAGGGTATGTGTTACAAGATATGCAAAATAAAATATGGACATAATTACAAGTTTTGTCCTTTAAACATATACGATTTACGGATCAGGTCCTTTAAAAAATTTACTTGCAGTCGGTGTCCTTTACATGGCATGTTTGTTTGATTTTAGTCCTTTTGACTAACGAGCATCTAAAAACTCAGTTAAGTGCCAGCATGTGATAAACATGTGATGGACAAGATGGTAATTACACATTTACTTAAATAAAAAAACTAATTAGTTAATACGGTACCACTCACTATTTTCATCATATTCAACAAATTAAATCTTCGTTTTTATCACTATCACCAAAAAAAACGTTTACTCTTCCGTCATTCAACCCCCACCACTACTCTGATCGCCATTTCCATTCTTGAAACCACCACTGAAGGATTGGTTAAGACAGTGAACAAAGTTATTGCTGCCACCTGCTTAATCTCGAATCTGGAATCATCATTCACTATCACATAGCCACTACCTCAGCCTAAAACATCGTCGGCGGATATGATGTTTTCAGGATGCCGAAACAAATCAGTAGAATGACTAACTTGATTTTGAACCGAACACCACCTCCAATTTCCCCCAATTTTGTGAAGAATGTGACAAATTAGGGAAAAAAATACCCAAAATTGCACCTGAATCGGACTAAACCGGAGGTTACAGACCAACTCATTCCTGAATCTGAAAAATTGAACCTAAATGGGGTCTCGTCGTTCTGGCGAAATTTGTGGCGGTGTGCTGTGGTTGCCACAAACGGTGATGCCCGGCAGTTATAGCCACCGATTCTTCAAACTGGAAACATGCAACTCAAGTCAGTGTTTAGGCTTGGTGTGTGGTTGCATTTAGTGGTGGTGGTGGTGGTTGTGTGTGATGTTCTTGGTGGCTGATGGTGGTGGTGGTTGTTGTAACAACTCGGGTTTTCCACATACAACTTATATCCATAACCCGACCCGTTTTAGGTTCGGGAAATTTTTAACACTAAAAGGGTATCACGTTTATCGAGGAATTTCTATACAAATTATATTTATATATTATATTTAACTTTAAAAAATGTACATATTTTGCCCAAATGTAAACTTTTACCTCCTATTGCTCCCATCTTCAATTTCCAAGGACTAAAATGCAAATTCTTTTATAACCCATGTAACCAAATCCAAAACCCATGACCCGTTAACCCGTTTAACCATATCTGTAAACCCGTTTAGTTACTTGAAGCTCAATTTTCGTTATAAACAAGGAATTAAATCAGGTTTGGGTTGGTTCTTGCTATAATCGGCCTAAACAATTCCATGAATTAGGAAACAAGATCAATTATAAATTGTATTGATATGTTAAGTTAAACCGTCATAACCTAAAACTAATTATATAACTTAGGGTTTATCAAAAGTCAATTAAACTCGTCTGCATCTCCTATATAACTCGGCGAGCATAACCCCTAAACTTAATTGTGTTGATTGTGGCCGTAACCCTCAGTTCGATTCTCCTTCTTGCGCGGCTGCAGGCTTCGTCGTCCTCCCTGATTTCATCAGGGATCGAGGTAATTAAACTATTCAGATTGTTCGTATAACAACGATAAACACAAGCCCTAACATTAATTAAACCCACATTAAGCAGATTAATTGATTTCAAAATCTAGGATTCTTGATCAATTTAGGTTAATTAATTGCTATATATAATAAATCGTTTCCAGATCTTAAGCAACTGACACACCAGCACACCTGGCTGGTGTGTGTGTATTCAAAACTTATGTGCCGGTGTCCAACGCGAGTTCGAGTCCGGCCTGCTATGTTTTTTTTTTGTTATTTTTGGTTTTTAATTGTTTTAATGGATTTATTTGTTATAAAGTATTATAATTAATATATTAATTATTAAATAAACAATATTATATCTGAACTGACATCTTAAAGATTAAACGTTTCGTGTAGGCTAGTTTCTTTACAAGTTTTCGTGTATGTATGTATGTATATATATATAAATATATATATTTTATTATTAAAGAACCAACAATTATTATTATTAAAAATCGACACTAATATTGATTTTTTTGTTGTTAGAACGTCTTTATAAATCACTCATATTTATTAGATATATATTTTACATATATACATGAATATATATATATATGTGTGTGTGTGTGTGTGTGTGTGTGTGTGTATGTATGTATTATTTTTTTAAAGCAAAACTATAATAAATGTATTTAAACATATTAATAGTGTTAACTATATTCTTACCATCAAACTTCGTTAAGGATTTTAAAATATAAATTTTATAATAATTATATATTTGAACATGTATTATTATAGTATACCTCAACCCAGATTTATTTAAACTAATTATTTGTAGATTCGATTATATAATAGACAATGATTTTATAATTAAACGATAATAAAAATTCGTAGATCCATAAACGTACAAATCATCATTGTAACTCAATCCACATCGAAATCCTAAATTCGTTATACGTATTACATCCTTTATAATTCATTCATAATATTATTTAATTAGGATTCTTGCCGGTAATTCTCGAAGAGCGTGATTTCCGCTTTCTTGTTGTATACATTCCCGTTTGGCTTATTCAATCAGGTGAGTTTGTCATTCCCCTTTTTATACATTGTTTTCAAACGTTTGGGGGAAATATGCGTACGTATTCGTATTTGTATACTACATATGTATTCAAACAAATGCATACGTGTTATTCTGAGTGATTTAATCAATCATACGTGCTACTTGCTTACTTGTGTTACCATTCAATCATTCGTATGTTGGAATTACTATTCAATCAATCATATAGCGGGTGTTCCTGCTGGTGACCAATGCCCGATTCGCTTGGCAACGGTCCACATACTTGTTTACGGTTTGATTTCATTATTCGCACTTATCACGTTATGCTTATTTTATTGTTGTGTCAAACTGATGATATTTTCACTCAACTTTATGTTGACAAAAACTCCATTTTGTACGCATATGCAGATTACTTGTATGGAAGATTGAAGCTTGGACACGTAGACAAGACTTTAGGATGAAATCAAGTTAAACTTTATTTGAATTCATATCTGTTTATTTAAATTGGTTACTGTATTTGTAAACGTGTGTGTATATTGGAATTAAAATAATTAATTAGATAGTATCACTTTTATACTATGATGGTATCTTTGATCTGTGAGCAATCGGATCATGCCCCGACATTTCCGGCTTAGGTTGGGGTGTGATAGTTGTGTGGTGCAGTGGTGTTAATTTTGAAGATGAAGGGCGGATGTGAAGTGTGCGTGGGGTGAGGGAGATGAAGTTATAATGTGGATCCATTTATTATTTATCTTTCACATAATGAAGTAGTTTTTTTTATTTAAGTAAATGTGTAATTACCATTTTGCCCGTCACATGTTTATAACATGCTGACACTTAACTGAGTTTTTGGATGTTCGTTAGTCAAAAGGACTAAAATTAAACAAACATGTCATGTAAAGGACACCACCTGTAAGTAACTTTTTAAGGAACTAGATCCGTAAATCGTATATGTTTAAATGACAAAATTTGTAATTCTGTTTAAAATATGTGTGTTGCGATGTGTAGATGTCACATAGGTGACATATAGACAAAATGGAGGGCCACTTCATATCAAGTTGAATATGTTATAGTGGTCCATCGAATGCATGACCGTGGAAGATTAAAGCGTGATCTTCACTAAATTTATACCTAAGATATCAAGTACATGTCTTTGCTAGAGCCAAAGAGGAGATATTATTAACATTTCATTGTTCACTAGATACAAGTTGGTTAAGCATGATTTTTTAAGTTACGAGTCCAACAATTTAAACCTATACTTTTTTATATTTTTTTGGCTCAATCATATTGTGGCAAGTGTCCCACTTATAACATGTTTTTCTTCTTGTTTCTTTTTTTGTTTTTTTAAGTTATAGCTTTTAAGTTTTATCTTTTCTAAACTTTTAATATACCATTATGACATTATCTCATATTTTAAAAATTTATGTGATGTATGCTCATATTTGTTCATTTAACTTAATAACTATAAAATCTAATTTAAATTTGTGCCGATTAATTAATAAATGAACATACACATAACTTCTCATGTAAAGATTCGCTATTTCACTCGATGGTCGGATGGTTAAGAAGCATGATTAACAAAACCCCCCTTAGCATATTCTTTATATTTAACTTATTAATACTAATTACAATCAATGGGAATACATCGTAACATGGTATCCCAAGACCACATATGGCATTTTTGTCATTTCCCTTGTCTCTAAACTTATCAACTGTCCTTTTCCACCAACTATCATTTATCAACATCTTAAATTATTATCGAAACTGACTTTTGTTAGTCAAATGACATTTAAAATAAAATAGATTAACTAAATTTAAGGTATATTTAGTTTATATATTTGTTGTTACAATATCAATTTCCTTCTTCAAGAGTTAGCAAAGACTCAAATTTATATAGGCATGCACGGAGTGGTTGGAGACGGTACTGACTCTCCCCTTCTCTTCATCACGGTATTGGCTTTTGGTTTCTCTCTATATTCTGAATCAAGCTTTACCACTAAATACCGGGACACCTGGAGTGGTGTTCTCGATGATACTAGTATTTTTCTTTATGATTCTCCCAAACTTCCTGCGTTCACCTTTAGAGGTTTGGATTGAAACTAAAATATTAAACAAAGGCTAACTTACCCCAAGGTCTTGACCAATAAACATATGACATTTTCAGTCTCTGATTTGATTGGTCAGTTCTGTCCGTCATAAAAAATTGAAAACACTACTAATATCAATGTTAATATAATCAATATCTTGTTTATAATAATCCCAAACCAAAATATCAATGCACATGAATGGCAATATGAATATTACGGAGGTTGTTTAACATTATTCATTTTTAATATTTATATATGTATATTTGGATTTTAATTTTATTTATTGTAAGAAAGTTAATAATTAATATACTTGAGGTTTGATGATAAAATTGTTTCATAAATAAATGATATGTTATAATCTGGTTTAAAAGTTATCTGGGTTTGATGATACCCATTACCCGTTTATTTTCTTTATTATAAAATTGTTTCTTAATTATAAATAAGATCTTTTTTTTTAATAAAATAGGATACTAATTTTTAGCATATACTTATTTTATAGGATTTTCATATCAAATATTTTATAAGATTAATTTTTAATATATATATGTAATGAGATGTTATAACCCGTTTAAGAACTATCTGGGTTTGGTGAGATCTTTATCCGTGAATTCGGGTAAAATGCGTGAGAAAGCTTCATTTACAAATAAAGCAATCTGATGGCTTGAGATAATTGTTGTTTTACATTTTTTGTTTTTTAGTATTTATTTTTAGGATTTTAGTTTTCTTTATTGTAATAAAGTTAATAATATACTTAGGGTTTGATGATAAAAGTGTTTCATAAATAAATGATATGTTATAACCAGTTTAAAAGCTATCTGGATTTGGTGACCCATTACCCGCTTATGTTTTTTACTATAAAATTGCTTATTAATTATAAATAATATATTTTTCTTTTTAATTTGGATATTAAATTTTAGTATATCCCTATTTTATAGGATTTTCATATCAAATAATTGGTAAGATTAATTTTTAATTTAATGAGATGTTATAACCCGTTTAAGAGCTATCTGGTTTTGGTAAGACCCATACCCATGAATTTGGGTTAAATCAATGAGAGATCTCCATTTAAAAATCAAGCAATCTGGTGGCTTCCAGAAAAGGGGGGAGTGTGACATTTGTCAATTTCGGGTTATTTTATACTTGTATTCTTAATGTAAACCCGACCCGTTTTGTATCCCGAACCTTTCGATATTATCAAAATGATGAATTGTATGTTAAATATTTGTTTTATAGTTGTTGGATAAAAAAACACCCTTTTCGGTTCTTAAAATTCTCCGAAAACGCTCAAAACGAACTCCAGGGACTAAAACTACCAAAATGGAGACTTGAAGGACCCATTTGTAGTTTGTGCTTTCTTGGGTCTATAACCAACTCATTTTCATGAAACACCCTTTATGAAAGACCCATTCAACTTACCCTATATATACACACCCATCTTCTTCATTTGTGCTTGCTCATTTCTTCATTTCTCTCTCAAATTCTTGAATTCTAAGGTTATTCTTCATAAGCTAATATTTCATTTTAACTACTTATCAATACTTAAAGCTTGATGTTACAACATATATATAATATACACTCCTTGTTTACCTTCGGTCTTTCATTTCTTCGGTCTCGGCCGGTTGAAATGTCGGACTAGTAAGGCAAGGTTACATGGAGGACTTTGTAGTCCTTGTTTATATATTTAACAAATCTAACCATATAACTTGTTATACTTGCTTAAATTCTAAATATTTTAGTTTATTTTTCATATTTGTCAAGTTCCATGGTATTGGGTATGTGGTGACTAGCCTCGGTTTCATCCCGAGTTGAGAACCGAACCAAAAACCAAACTTTTGTTTAAAAGTATTATTGTTAACTTTTTGAATGTAAAACTTGAGTATTATTATTTATAAGTTATTTTACAAGTTTCATGGTAATTGGGTATGTGGTAACCATCATCGGTCTTATTCCGAGTCAAGGACCGAATCAAAAACCGAATTTTTGTTTAAAAGCTTTATTGTTAACTTTTTGAATGTAAAACTTGAATATTATTATTTATAAGTTATTTTACAAGTTCCATGGTAATTGGATATGTGGTAACCATCCTCGGTCTTATTCCGAGTCAAGGACCGAACTAAACCGAGTTCACTCGCTTAAGACACACAAGTGTGTTTTTAGCCACCAAAACTCATATTTTTCTTCAAGATTATATTTTAAATCAATTTTAGTTAATTTCTAAACATACTTGGCATGTCGGTAACCAACTTGATCTTATAACAAGTTCGAACCGATAAGGTCGTATACTCGCTTAACGAACGTTAAGGTTCTTCACAATAGAACTACATACTTGGTTAAGTCTATTTTGATTTTATTGAGTTATCTCATAACATTTATTATTTTGGGAAGTTAACTGTGAGCTTGGTCAATTATCAAGTCTCGAACCGACAAACCCGAACACTCGTTTAAACCTCGTTTTGGTATTCTTATAACCAAAGGTTTTGCAATATCGCATTTTAACCCACATTATTACTTAACATAGGTTGAGTAAAAAAAGAAAAAAACTAATGAATAGAATACCGAGACCCCGGTTTCGAGTAAACTTATTTTACAAAACTCGTTTCTTTAATTTCTCAAATATTTACATTTTAAATTCTAAACTTTATTTATTTACTTTATTTGTCATGTATTTTATTTTAAATCCTTCCAAGACTACCTACTAACACAAGACCCGTTTAATATAGGTCTTGCTCGTTAAACCGATCTCTCCGATTATTCACGACACTATCTTTCAAGTTACTTGTTAATGTGAGTACTTTTTCATCCGCCGTTTTCCATCTTTCGTTTTGGGGGTGGCATTGCATACTTATTCAAATTCAAATGATTTATACTTGAGTCTTAAACCACAACATGTATTGTATATGTTTACTTAAATAAATGCTCGATTTGGTGTTATATGATTTACATGATTATGTGCAAATTCTTGAATGCTAAGGCGGGTAACCTCTTGAATGCTAAGACGGGTAGCCTCATCAAAGTATGATCATACGTTAATTCCGAGTATATATGGTATCCCCATATAGAAAGGTGTCGTCAATGTATTCTTATTGACGATTTCATTATTGTCGTCAATGTATTCTTATTGACGGTTTTATTTTCTAAATTGTTGCTATTATTTATTGTTTTCATATACTAGTTGTGGATTTCATACTATATACTTATTGTCCAAAACTATGAAAATTGCTCACCAACCTTCGTGTTGACAAACTCTATTTTATGCAATGTTACAGGTTTGATGTTAGCTTGATTGGATTACTTGAAGAAACTTATTATCTTGGCTTTAGGATATTAGAAAATAAAAGAACAAGTTATTTGTTTATCTATCTATTTGGCATTTTGTATGAACAATTGTTGTGTTATTTATGATGATATGGATTTAAATGAGTTGTTTAAATATTCTAACTTTATAGTGTCATTGTGCAATGAGCAATCATGTCGCGCCTCGACGTTTCCGCCTTTATTGGTCGGGGTGTGACTGGGAGCGACCACATCGCGACACGTAGGATTTTAAGGTTTTCGTTTATATATATTATAGATATAGATTTGAAGTTATATTTTATAATTAGATAATAATTTAATCCAAAGACTTTCGTTGTCATACTAGATAGTAGTTCGTATGTAACATCGGTCTATTTTATATTTCTTCACTTTTATCAAATGAAGCACAAATTCAATTATGCTTTAATTTACTTACAAAATTGTATGAATTAGTTCCATATTTAATATATATATATAGGCGTACTTACTTCAAAACAAGTATTATGCTGAAAAATGTAAAAATACACGAGTATTATGTTGAAAAATATAAAATAAAAAATACATAAGCACATATACGTAATACTTCAACGAAAATGTTAAAAAAAATGATTTGTTTTAAAAAAAAAGCTATGGCAACATAAATATGTCGTACATGTAGGGTATGTGCAAGTGTGTGTATATTCAATTAAGCAAAATGATATCTTTACCATATTTAAATCACTTTCATTTGAATCGTTCGGTTACTAGTTGATCGATGAACTGGATCAGATGGTCGGACCCGATTTTAACTTTTAACTTTTAACCTTCTTTTTTCAAAATCTCTTATTTATTGATCCATTTATTACTTTCTAACTTTTTAGTAATTTTTACGCGCTCAAAGAAAACTAGTTTAATATTTTGTTTAAAATTAGTTATACGTGTCAAAAACGACCCAACTAGTGAACTGGTAATACAACCGATTCATAACTGATCGGCATCACCTTTCATGGCGCTAAAAAACCATAACGCCCTCCGAGTGCCAAAACCAGAATCGACCCAAAGGGAGGGTGACGATTCCGACAGACAAATCCTCGGTCTCCCAAGAGGCCCATAATTGCTAAACAATTTATATATATTTTTTATATATGATTTTGTTTTAAAACAAAAGTATACAAGATGACTCATTGGTGTAATGATGAGAGTGCTATTATATATAACCAAAGGCCATGAATTCAATTACTTTGAGTAGTTTTTTTTGTTTTTTAGGAGTCATTTTAGTAACTTTATTATTATTATTATTATTATTATTTTGTTTTGGTCCGTATTAGGATTTAAAAATGTAACCAAATTGGTAAAATTGCATATTATATATCACATAATTTAAAAGGTAATTTTTAGGGTCTTTTTTTTCACTTGTCCCAAGCATCAAAATTTTAGGGGGTGTTTGTTTTTTCTTCAAACATCTTCAAGGGAGCTAATGTCTGCAGGCGCGCAGACATTACCCTTGAAGACTGTTTGTTTTTTTTCTTAAAACAGATCTGAAGTTATCTTCTTTCATCTTAAAAGAAAAGCAAGGAAATCTTGCTTAAAACATCTTCACAAAAAAACCCTACTCTTCTCCCTTTGCAGCCACCCTCTCATCCACTGCTCCTACCACCGTCCGCCAACACCACCACCCACCGTACGCCGCCACCACCACCCCCGTACCCCGCCGCCACCGTCCACCACCATCCACCGCCACCACCACCGTCCACCACCCACCATCCATCACCACCATCACCACCACCGTCCGCCACCACCACCACCATCCATCACCGCCACCACCACCATCTATCACCCACCACCACCACCATCCATCACCGCCACCACCACCACCATCCATCACCGCCACCACCACCGTCCACCACCCACCATCCATCACCACCACCGTCCACCACCCACCATCCATCACCACCACCGTCCGCCACCACCACCACCATCCATCACCACCACCGTCCACCACCCACCATCCATCACCACCACCACCATCCATCACCACCACCACCATCCATCACCGCCACCACCACCATCCATCACCCACCACCACCACCATCCATCACCACCACCGTCCACCACCAACCAAAACCATCCATCACCACCACCCATTGTCCACCGCCACTACCCACCGTCCGCCGCCACTACCACCATCCACCACCACCACCTTCCACCACCCACCAAAACCAAATCGGCATGGCAAGCAAAGACTAAAAACTAGATGTAACTTGAATAAATGACTTCTATCTTGTGAGATAAGTTTGACAGTTATGCAGACAGTATCAGCTTATAAAAACAAACAGTCTTATATTTTCAGCTTGCAGATCTTCAGACCACATCTTCAGTTGCAGACATGAAAACAGATGAAATCAGCTTGCAGACAGTTTATGTCTGCAAAAACAAACAGCACCTTAGAGATTCTTTGAGATGCCATCGGCCAAAACTGCATGCTCACTTTCGCCAAGCCAATAAAGCCTAAGGTAGGGTCCACCTTGCTTCATATAATCTCCATTTTTTTTTGTTTTTTTATTATTTTATTTTTTTTTAATATCTTGGTTATCTACCTTTCATTCATAATAATTGTTTTGGGATTGGCTAGTTAATGTCTCCCTGGTCACTATCTACATAACAATGATATATGAAGGTAGTATTTTAATTAACTAACCTTTACACAACAGTTTAGCCTGGACAAAGTAGCAAAATTATTTGATTTTTCAATCAGTTTATAACTGAAGAAACACTAATCGGACCCCGGGCAGATTACGGATAACCTGGGGGTTAAATAGATGTTTCCCACGAGGGGTTAGACCCGGCAAAGATGGTTCTTCTGATAACCTGCAAAACAGACACCGTGAGCTCGTCACTGAGAAGGGGGGGGGTTCCTCCTTGTGACCACCCTCCGGCGTGAGAATCAGACTAGATTGCTCTTGAATATAAATATATATTAAGAGATTGCTAGAGCAGATATCATGTATATTATGTAAGATACAAGATTGTATATGATAAGATATCATGAGATGAGATGATCATACCATTTGGGGTATTTATAGCCGAAGGCAGGTTTCCAATAAGGTATAGCCGGCTGAATAGTATTCCTGTTCTACCAACTGTGGCCTACGCACGTGCCATGCTGGTAGTTGGTGGGTAGGCAGCGGCTGACAATGACCAGGCCTGCTGTGTACTATTCCTTTTCCACCAACTGCCGGCTATGCACGTGGTATGACAGGAGTTGGTGAGTAGGCAGCGGCTAATAGTGACATACAGTACAAGAGCATGCTGCTCGCCACACTGTTGTCAATGAGCTGTCGTATCTTTGGTCAGATCTTTTGCCCATACCTCGTCAGGTACAGTACAAAAGATCTTCCCGTATCGTACGGACTGGCTTATTTGGGCGGGAGTATTCCCCCTCCCGCCTTTGTGCGGGATTGTTCCCGGCTTTGCTCATTCCTTCAGGTGACAACTGAATTATTGAGAGCTAAGTGCCTTGTGCGTGTAGCCTTGCTGCGCGGGTGGCCTTCCCTGATGGCTTGTATCCGCAGCTGCGGGAACAGGCGGAGTACTTCACCATTGGGAGACATTTCCTGCGGGAACAGCTTGCGTACTGCGCGTAAGGACGTCACGTCTCTGAGCATGGTGGGTCATGCGGATCCAGTTGGTTTCTGCGCAGACGTCTCTCTTCAAGGTGAGTCCTGTGGGTCCAACTGGGCTCTGCTGGGACCTACCTCTTCAAGTCCCCCCAGTCCAATGTTCTTCTCATGAATGTTTAATAAAGTGAGGTGAACTTTTGGACTTTAAGCAAAGGGTTTTTGAAAAGGGTTTGGTTTTAAGGTTTTCCATGGGGATTCTTCCCGCGGAAGTCCTTATGTCACTTTCAGAAATTCCCGACTTTCCTGCTTGATCTTTGGGTATGATGCGGGTAGGTCTGTAACCTCCTCGCAAGTCAGGAGCGTTGAGTCCCACTTGTGTGGATTCTCCATGAGGTTTTGGTAGTTTTGAACATAGTAATCAATTATGTTAAAACCACCAATTCCATCCTGGAGCTTCAAACAATGTAGTTCTCGACGTTCCCGCTACGCGGGGATGTTATTCCCGTTTCCGCAAGCATTGCCCAGAAGATCCTTCTTGGTTTCAATTCCCTGCGGAGCGCTAGGTATGTGAAGGGTTTTGCCTTGACACTGTACCCGCACTCGTCTTACGGTTACTTCCAAGGTATTCCTGGCGTCAATTCCCTGCGGGTGCTAAGTATGTGAAGGGTTTTGCCTTAACACTGTACCCGCACCCGTCTTATAGTTACTTGGTTGCCGAGGTATTCTTGGCTTCAATTCCCTGCAGGTGCTAAGTATGTGAAGGGTTTTGCCTTAACACTGTACTCGCACCTGTCTTACAGTTACTTGTTTGCCAAGTTAAGGGGTATTTTCCCGCTTTTGAATCTTTTTGAATTTTTGAAATTCGAAGAGTTGGTGAAAGGATAAGAACAGTCCAAACTGCTGAAACGTCGTGCGACGTTTCTTCCGACTGTGTCAGGACGTGCAGGAAGTTATGGTGACGTGACAGTACATGGTCATTCCAGACGCTTTTTCAGGCGCGTGGGCGCGATTTTTCGGGCGCGTAGCCGCGAAATTAATGGCACGCGTCCTTTCAACAGCTGTTGCCAGCTTGCTTTTTGCCACGTGTCATAGTTTCATTGCACCTGCGATTTCTCTCTCTTCCGCATTAAATTCATCGCATTAATTGCGATTAGTATATAAAGGGGGAGAGGGTCCTTTGTAATCCACACTTTCACTTTTCTCTTCATCTTCAAAACGATTTCCGGCGAATACTCACATTTTCAGTCGAGCATTCTCTTGAAATCGTTCTCTTCTTTCATACCTGCAAGATGTCTTCTCATGATCTTGAGGCTACAGCCCAGGAGGCTGGGGTGTACGCCGATGACAAGAGTACTGTTGGCGAGTGCCAGTGTGCTCTGCCTGTCGATCTATATCAGTACATCGTCAGGAAGTTCATGCTCGAGTCTCTCGAGCCTGAGTTTCCTGAACCTCATCAGACGGTGTATGATGCCCCCAGAGGCAAGATCGGAGTATATGCTTCATTCTTTGTCTATGGGAATCTTAGGTTCCCTTTGACAAAGTTTGTGTACCGTGTCCTAGAGAGGCACGGTGTACACCTGACCGAGGTGCACCCGATGGCGATCGCGAAGATTCGCCACTTCGAGTGGGTGTGCCGGATTCTGGGCATTGAGCCCTTCGTCGACCGCCTGATGACCTTCTACTCTTGGAGGTGCATCCAGGGGTGGTATACTCTGATAACCCGGATCAAGGGTTTGAAGATTTGCGCAACCGAGCGCAGTCTTCGTTCATGGAAGCGGGAGTTCTTTTATATCTCCGCTCGCGCCATCCCCCTTGCCATGAAGTTCAAGAATGGGCAAGCACTCCCCAGCCTTCACGCCTCCAACTACCAGGAGGCGGAATGATTCTCAAAGATATCCCGAGTCCAATCTCCGGTTTACCGGTTTGCGGAGTCCGGGATGGTGATGCTCGGGATGAGCCGGGTGTGGAAGGATGCGGAGGCGCAAAAGATCCCGATCGTCCTTGAATACGGTTTGAACTCTGTTCCTTACGGTATGCTCTGTCTTCTTTGTTTGTATAGGTTTGTCTTCTAACTGTTTTTCTTTTATTTCAGAGGGGAACGACTTGCAGTCGCTCTTGTATCCGCGGGAGGCTGATAGTCCCGCTCGGATGGGTACTCGTGCTCTAGATGAGAACGAGTTGCCCATCCTTGAACAGACGGCGGATCGGTTCGTGGAGGTCTACCCGCCAGGCCACGAGATCCTGAGCGCCAGGCGGCCAGGTAAGGCGTTATTCAACCCTCGACCCCTCAATGCTGAAACCTCTGCTGGAATTCCTCTAATCTTGTGTTCTGATGAGGAATCCGCAGATGGTCCTCCGTTGGTGCGGAAGAAGAAGGCTGCCGGCGGGAAAGGAAAGGCGAAGGCCTCCACTGCCGATCCGGTGCCTCGGTCTGATTCAGAGACCGAGAGCGAGGAGGTGGCGGGGAACCCGGGTGGTGATAAGACCACTGCTCCGGAGGCTGCGACGACTGTCACCTCCGGAGAGCCCAGGATGACGACGGTGAGCGGCGTAAAGAGGCCGGCTCCATCGGGTTCGTCCCCGCCTCTCCGCACCTTTAGGCTCAAGAAAACCCGTAAGTACAAACTTCCTTTATTTTTAACTTCATAGCTTTCCATTATTAATACTTATCTTCTTTGCGCAGGCGTGGATGCTACCGCATTCCAGGGTGGAGCGGGGAGGAGTACCTCCGGACCCATGACGGTAGGCTTGGTCAGCCTACCTGAGGCGACGACTCAGGCGGCTGCGCCTGTCTCAGTTGGTTCAGTTGCTCACCCAGTTGAGCCAACTGTTCCAACTGTGATGACATCACCGCCGGCTGTCAGTGCCATATTTACCGCATCTTTCACTGAGCCGGCGGTTACTTTTTCTGCGGACTCCGCAGCGGCGACCACGGTTGTGAGTTCACCTACAGTGAGTTCACCTCCGTTGGTTTCTACTACCGCAGCGGCCTTCACCATGCCTCCTCCGTCATCGGCAACGACGGCCGATCCTTCAGGTATGCATGGGGCTTCTCGCCAACCTCTGCCTCCTTCCCATCTGCCTGACCTCTTGGATGGATTTCCCTTGGGTTCAGGTGATGGGTTTGGCGGCTATCGGCCTGTTGTTGACCCTACAGGTGCGTAGGGTTCTTTTGGCCTTTTTTTTTTATATATATATCATCTTTTCCTAACTGCTTTTTGTTTTTTGCAGTGTCGGATTCCAATGAAGTGTATGTTCCACGATGGAACATCCGCCGAGGAACAACCCTTCGCACACCTGTGGAGTGCGTGGAGTGGGCTCGTCACGCAGCTCCCAGTGGTGCGTTGGGGGAAGCCATGGCTAGCTACCAGGAGGGTAGGCTAACCAATGAGCTTCGGGTTCTCCTGGCCCGGATGCAGCCGCGCGTCGAGCTGCTTTGTCGTGAAAACGACAAGTTAAAAGCAGCTCGCATTCAAGAAGTAGCTCAGGCGCGGGCTGTCCGGGAGGAGAATAGGAGGCTCTCCGCCGCTGCTGCGGAGAAGGAGAAGGCGTTCAAGGCCCTTGAAGTTGAAGTTCAGGCCCGTCTCGAGGCCCGTTCCAAGGCTGCCCAAGCTGTTAACGAACAGCTTCGGCTGGCTAAGGAAACTGCTCGGAACGCAACTGAAAGGGCCACCAAGGCTGAAGCTGTTGCTGAGCCTCTACGCCTCGAGAATGAGGAACTTAAAGCTAAACTAGAGGCGCTCCAACAGGCTCATGATGCCTTGGCGATGGAGGACGCGAAGAAGCTCCAAGAGATCCTGGACCAGAGGGGCGTGCTTGACCACACTGAGCGGAAGCTAAAAGGCGTTGAAGAGGCTGCTGCAAAGGAAGTGTTGCTTGCCAACCTCAATAAAAGTGAAGCCGAACGCGCCTGTAACCAAGCTCAAGCCGCCCTCCAAGAAGCTCTGGTTGCCAAGGAATGGCTTCTTTGAGAAGCGTTGTCTCAGGTAAGCTTAGCTTCATAACGTCTTCACGCTTTTCTTTGTAAATAGAAAAGGTTTTGATACTTGTATATTTTTTTTGTAGGTTGTGCATCGAGTCTTCACGGATACGTCTTATGACGATGCTATGAGCGCAGCCCTCAGCGCTTCTCATGAGGATGGGGAAAATGCCGGCTTCCTGCTTGGTCTAGGGTTCGTTGAGAAAGGCATCCCGCCTTCCAACTTCCCTTTATTTAATGTGGATACTGAAGCTGTATACGACCAAGCAGTGAATCAGTATGCCGCCTTCCCGCATCCGGTGGTGGAGAAGGTAAACGAAGTTGCCGCTGCTGATGATGGGTTAGCTATCCTTAAAGCTTTCCTTGAACCGCCACGCTCTACTGATGGTGCTGGTCCAAGTGGAAGTGGCCCTGAAGCTTGATCCTGAAGATCCCTTCCCACTGTTAGGATAGGTTTAGCTTGTATAGATTTATATTCTTGTAGGCGGGTAGTTACCCGGCCATTCTTGTAACGAATATTATGAAATATAAATCTTTGTGTGGGTAAGACCGCTATTTTCACTGGATTCCTTGCTTTATAAACGTTATATGACTTGCATACTTTAGTTTAAATTAGCAATTTTCCAAGTGTTTAGAATAAGTTAACCTTTGAACGTGGTAGATAATAGGTTGAAGTTTTGCTTCCTCTTTCGTGATTGTGCGGGTAGGACCGTCACTTGCACTTAGTAGGATGGCTAAACTTTACCTATATCTGACCTGCGTAGAGGTTTTCCTCATCTTTTTAGAAATTTTCTAAGTGTTTAGAATAAGTTAACCTTTGAACGTGGTAGATAATAGGTTGAAGTTTTGCTTCCTCTTTCGTGATTGTGCGGGTAGGACCGTCACTTGCACTTAGTAGGATGGCTAAACTTTACCTACATCTAACCTGCGTGGAGGTTTTCCTCATCATTTTGTTAGAAATTCTCTATGTATTTTGAATAAGTTAATCGTTCGACGCGCGGTTGTCAATAGGTTCGGTTTCCTCTCATGATTTGTGCGGTTAGGACCGGCACTTTCATTTAGTTGGATGACCAAAGTTTACCTATGACTGACCTGCGTGAAGGTTTGCCGTTTTTTGGGTTTATGCGGGTTTTGCTGCCTTCCCCACGCAACGACTTTCCACGTAATTATGCGGTGAAAACCGGCATATCAGTGTTGAGTAAATTAACCGTTCGACGCGTGGTTGTTAATAGGTTAGTGTTCAGTTTCCTCTATCATGATTCGTGCGGTTAGGACCGGCACTTTCATTTAGTGGGATGACTGAACTTTACCTTTAACTGACCTGCGTGAAGGTTTGCCGTTTTTTGGGTTTATGCGGGTTTTGCCGCCTTCCCCACACAACGACTTCTTTCACACGTGTATGCGGTGAAGACCGGCATATCCGTGTGGAAAGTTCATAAAGTATAAATGTAAAATCATCAGCGTCAATGTTCTAAGGAGAATCATTTCCATTAGAAGTGGCTCTGGGCCTTTTCTTTACAAATTTGGAATTGATCTACATGCAAACTGTGTAATTGAGCTCCCTTCCATGTTGTTGGGATGGGAGTGCCATCGAGCCGATATTCACCTGGTTCGGGATCTCGTTGTTTACGCAGTATGTAGTCTCCAACATTGAAGCTGCAATTTTATTCGTGTTTTCCCCAACTGGGGTTCTACACGCATCAGCCTGCTCAGCGTTTATTGCGCCACGAGGTGCGCGAGCGTCCCATCTCTGACAAATGCTTCGACCATGTCCTTTACGTCTGTGCATTCTTCAGTGTTGTGGTCTTTTGTCCTGTGAAAGTCACAGTATTTGCTCCGATCAGCATTGTGACGATGTCGGATTATTGGAGCCTTTGGCCATGGGAGCTCCTCAGTGGCGAATATCTCGGTGACGCTCTTGGTGAGTGGCGTCCATCTGGAGTTCTGGTTCGACTGTACGTTATCCCTTCCGCCTAACCGATGTTGCAAGCCGGATGAGGTGTCAAAGTTTACCCTTGACTGCCAAATGCCTAGCTTCCGCTTTTTGTTTAGTCGGGCGGTAAGGACGTTGTTTTCCCTTGTTTTCTGGGTGTAGAGGTTTGTGCTCTGGGGGAGATCTCTACCCAGTTGCTTCTCCGTTTCCGCAAAGCGTTTTGCTGCTGTCATGATGGCATCCCATGTGGATGGCATGCCATCTTTACCCGTTAAGGTGCGGATGAGCTCTGGGTCGTTCGCGCCCTGGATGAAAGCAGCGCGAACAAGATCTTCGCTGATATTACCCAGACTTAGCTTCTTTGAATTGAAGCGAGTGATGAAGTCTGGCAAAGATTCATCTTCCTCTCGGATGCATTTGAGGATTGTCCATTGCTCTTCGGTATACTTTCTTTGTTGGCTGAAGTGTTGGCTAAACTTCTGTTGGAAGTCTGCCCAGTCGTAGATGTGGTTAACCGGTAGACGATCGAACCACGCTCTAGCTGGCCCAACAAGCGTCATTTGGAACATGTAACACCACGTAGGTTCCTTCCAATTACTGACGGTTGCCCCCGCTATGAATCTGTTCAAATGATCGTCTGGATCAGATATACCATCGTAAGTGCCGATGTTGGACATCTGTTTGGCACTTTTCGGGGCGATTGCTTCCGCAATGTCCCTTGCAAATTTGGACGTTCCCGCATTTGCCACAGTTGGTCTGAATGTTTTGGAGAAGTCACGTGGGTTTCCACCCGCGTTTTTTGGTTTGAAGGTTTCTCCAAAATTCCTTCTCGTTTGGAAGTCCATTTCTTTACGCTTCCCTTTCGCCCTATGGCGAGGGTTTGCGTCGGTGTCGGATTCCTCCCGATCATCGTCCGAGGACTTGCATTCACTGCTCATGTTGAGCTGTCGAGTGCTTCCAAATTCGTCAGCCTGTTGGACGGAACGCAAGCGTTCGTCCAACTCAGCTTGGAATTCCTTCTGACGTGCCTCCGCCCAGGCTTTAACTTGTTCAAGTGTTTGGCGGGGGAGTCTCGTCTGTTGTCTTTCCGCCTGGGTATTATTGAACCCCAGGGGATGGTTGTTTACTGCACTTGCCCCAGCTTGGGTAACTGGGGTAGTGTTCGTAAAATTTACTGCACTTGCCCCGACTTGGGTAACCGGGGTAGTGTTCGTAAAAACTGTGTAGTCGCCGGTATTCCCCCCCGTAGCTAGGGTTGTGGTTACCGGAGTTTCTTTAACCATCTTTCCAGAAGTTTGAAAAAACTGAAAAATGAAGTTCTAGCTTTTATGCACGGATGGCGCCAATGAAGAAACACTAATCGGACCCCGGGAAAATTACGGATAACCTCGGGGTTAAATAGATTTTTCCCACGAGGGGTTAGACCCGGCAAAGATGGTTCTTCTGATAACCTGCAAAACAGACATCGTGAGCTCGTCACTGAGAAGGGGGGGGGGGTTCCTCCTTGTGACCACCCTCCGGCGTGAGAATCAGACTAGATTGCTCTTGAATATAAATATATATTAAGAGATTGCTAGAGCAGATATCAGGTATATTATGTAAGATACAAGATTGTATATGATAAGATATCATGAGATGAGATGATCATACCATTTGGGGTATTTATAGCTGAAGGTAGGTTTCCAAGAAGGTATAGCCGGCTGAATAGTATTCCTGTTCTACCAACTGTGGCCTACGCACGTGCCATGCTGGTAGTTGGTGGGTAGGCAGCGGCTGACAATGACCAGGCCTGCTGTGTACTATTCATTTTCCACCAACTGCCGGCTATGCACGTGGTATGACAGGAGTTGGTGAGTAGGCAGCGGCTAATAGTGACATACAGTACAAGAGCATGCTGCTCGCCACACTGTTGTCAATGAGCTGTCGTATCTTTGGTCAGATCTTTTGCCCATACCTCGTCAGGTACAGTACAAAAGATCTTCCCGTATCGTACGGACTGGCTTATTTGGGCGGGAGTATTCCCCCTCCCGCCTTTGTGTGGGATTGTTCCCGGCTTTGCTCATTCCTTCAGGTGACAACTGAATTATTGAGAGCTAAGTGCCTTGTGCGTGTAGCCTTGCTGTGCGGGTGGCCTTCCCTGATGGCTTGTATCCGCAGCTGCGGGAACAGGCGGAGTACTTCACCATTTGGAGGCATTTCCTGCGGGAACAGCTTGCGTACTGCGCGTAAGGACGTCACGTCTCTGAGCATGGTGGGTCCTGCGGATCAAGTTGGTTTCTGCGCAGACGTCTCTCTGAGCATGGAGGCATTTTTTTTTTTAATATCTTGGTTATCTATCTTTCATTCATAATAATTGTTTTGGGATTGGCTAGTTAATGTCTCCCTGGTCACTATCTACATAACAATGATATATGAAGGTAGTATTTTAATTAACCTTTACACAACAGTTTAGCCTGGACAAAGTAGCAAAATTATTTGATTTTTCAATCAGTTTATAACTAAAATACTTTTTCACGAAATTCATTGTGTTCACAATTTTTTACCTATAGAGTGTGGTGGACTGGTGGCCAGCTCTATTAATAAACTGTCCATATCAATTATACAGCTTTATTATTCTGTACTCCAGCTTGCTACCTTTATGTTTGCGTCTACATGAAGAGAGGATCTATAATAAGGGGTAATTGGGGCACCATAATATAATATTAAGTATGAAAATAAACGGATAATATATGTATTTAATAAACATGAGTTTATTATTTGTAACTAAAAAAAATAGAAGGGCTGTTAAAAGCTCCTTGCTTCACATGAATAATATTTTAGGCCTCAATCTAATTTTTATTAATGTAGTGGGGTTACACATAAAGGTTAAGTTATATAATTAATGCTTTCAAAATGATTATTAATATTAAATGTATGTAAAACCTTGGTAAAATATATCTTACTCAGTTTGAGAGGATCAAAACCGTTCCTAGATAAATATTTTGAACGATCATCATCGTTTAAAAAATTTTGAGACAATCATATGGAGTCTAGCATGAGAATCTAGACGATTGGAGACAAGTATAACTTGATAATTTAGAATCAATCATGATATGTAGGCAAACATGATACAAAAATGAATTGTTCAATGGCTTAAAAGAAATTTATCCAACTCGCTTACAATTATTCTTATAGGTTCGCATATATTAATCGTTTCTTGGATATTTACCTAATTAGGATTAGAATTTATAAATATTCTTAATCTAACTTTTTATAGAAAAAAATTCTCAATTTTAATGTTTGCTTAAGGCCTTGAAAATGAATAAGCCCATCAAAAAAGTTCTTTATTAACAAAGTCTCAAATTGGTCCATTTATAAGATGACGTTAAGATCTAAAAATGAGTAAGAATATGTAACCTATAAAAAAAATCTATATGCAAACATGCATAAACATATGATGTAATAACTAGCAAAATCAGTATTTAGCATTTAAATTGGCTAAATTTCATGGACAAAAAGCGAAACTAACACTAAATAACATGACGTAGAATCAAAACGAAAAACCATATAGTTGGTTTGATAAACCAAAAATAACAAAATTTACTATTAGCACACGTTATACTCTATTATACTTCAAATAAAATCATTTAACTATTTTTATACAATAATGTGACATAGCGGTGTGTATAAAATCAATTTGATTGATCTATAACTAAATTAGCCGATGAAACAGAACAATAACAAAATCCGGTGGGTCATATTAACGATTTTTTAGAAACCGATAATAATCAGTTGGTTATAGTTAACAAAACCAGAAAAATCAAACCGAACCTATTATATAAATATTTTAATATTAATAGGTATATGTGTTTTTCTTGATACCATGTAATATACTATAGTCAAACTATATAAAAATGTGTAATAACAGTTTATCTATAGTAAAATATTTCAAGCCCAAATAATATCAAACTTTATTGCTTTGAGCTAGTTTTAGGCATACCCAAATTCATATTTACCAGACCTGCTATAATCTTTAAAAAAGATTAATTGAAATCTCCATAACCGATCAACTATGGTTATGGTTTGAGGGGGACACAAAAACCAGTTAACCGAATTGCCCTAAAATTCGAGCTGGTTTGAAACTGATATCTAAAACCCGGTTTGGAATTGATTAAAACATTAGGTTTGGAATCTGTTTGTAATTCTCTCTACCGAAACTGGTTAACCGACTTGAAACCGGCTAAAACTAACAAAAAAACCGAGCGTAACCGGTTTTGACTTTTGCAAACCAAACCGAACTAGTTTCAACCCGAACCTATTTAAAGTTTGAAACCGATTTATGCACCTCTAATTATGGTTATCCATTACCTACATATTAATTATGGCTATTTTTTTCATCAAAACCGATAATTATTGTGACATTAACATAAACTAGTTTTACATAATCAACAAGCAAAAAAAATATAGATTATTGTTATGAAAAGGAGGGTTAGGTTCAATTAGGAAGTTTGATTTTTCTAAGAAGGCTAGGAAGAAGGGTATTTTTGTCTTAACACTTTTATATCAAAACTCACTTACTTTAATCTCAAAACCCACTTACATTCATTTCAAAAACCCACTTACATCTTCACTCATCTCTTACATCCACCACCACTCCACCGCCCACCGCCACCACACCCGTCACCCGCCGCCACCACCTCGCCGGAAAAGTCCGAAAAAACACAATGGAAAACACTATGAAAAACACAATGTAAAAAACACAATAGAAAAAAACACTATGAAAAAAAAACACAATGATAAAAAACACAATAAAAAACACAATTGTATGACACAATAAAAAAAACACAATGAAAAAAAAAACACAATGAAAAATACTATTGTAAAACACAATTTGGTAAAACACAATTTGTAAAAAACCCACTAATTTTTTTTAATTTTTATATTACAATATGGTACTCATATTAAAGATAAAAAGACACTCGTTATTATGGTGAATTTGTTTTTCAATAAAAACGTAGTAAAAAAAGTTACTACGTTTTAAAAGTTACGAACGTTTTAAAATGATGAGGAATTTGACATGTGCCTTGTATATGGAGAGAGAAAGACAACAAATGTGTTATTCTTTTATACCATTCCCCTTATGTTCACACTTAATTTCCCCGTAAACTAATCTCAACCTCTATGTTCAAAATTAATGGTAATAACTACTACTTATCCTTCCTAAAAAATTATACTTTCTGTTTTAATAAACCCATGAAAAGAATAAATAACCATATTAAATTATATTAATTTAAACCACAATATAAGTATTAAAAAAAAAAAACAGCTAATCCGTCATCATCATTCATCATAATATCTCACACCTTTTACTTGGAACAACTCTTTGTTTCACTCTCTCTCTCTCTCTCTCTTCCAATGGCTTCTCTCTTTAGCAGAGACCGCATACTCGGCCACTCCAAACGCGACTCCATCGGCTCCAACTCCGGCTCAGCCACGATCAACAGCTTCAAGTCCACCTGCACCGCCGCCACACTGGATCCCCTCCCTTCTCCATTCGACACCCTCACACCAACCCTAACCGCCACCGACCTCCGTGAAACCGCCTACGAGATCTTCATCGCCACCTGCCGTACCTCCACCGCCAAACCGTTAGCCTACATTCCGGCCAGTGTTTCCGACCGGTCACCTCAGTCGCCGGCGCTGCAGAGATCGATGACGTCAGCGGCGGCCTCCAAGATGAAGAAGGCGTTAGGGCTCCGATCTAGCTCTGGTACCGGAAGTCCTGGCTCTGGTGGATCAGGTGCAGGTAATGGTGGTGGATCTGGTGGAAAGGTGAAGAAGACGGTTGGAGAGTTGATGAGGAGTCAGATGAAGGTGTCTGAGGCTGCGGATTCCAGGATTCGTAGGGCCTTATTGAGGATTTCGGCTGGACAGGTATGATTTGGATGATGTGAATTGTTGTTTTGAGGTGTTTGGTTGGATATTAATATATATAATAATGCTTTTAATTTGCAGGTGTGATTTGTGTGTGATTAATTGATTATTGAGTTTTGGTTGAAATGTTAGGGTTTTAGATTTGGTGATGTGAATTTGTTAGGAGATAATGCTTTTAATTTGCGGGATTTAATGATTCTATTCTGCCTTAAATTTGATGTGAATTTAGGAATGAGATCGGTACGATATTGAAAACGAGTAAAGCTGTATACTGATTACCGTACCGATTTTTATACTTCATCGGTACCATTGAAAATACTGAAAAATACTAAAGCTGAATGGGACTGATACTTAAAACCTGAAAAAACGAATACAAGTACCGGTACTGATGGTGTTCAGTCGGTACAAGTTGGGTATGGTATGGTACTAGTATCTGGTAACAAGTTTTAGATGCTTAAATCTAGTGATGTGAATTGTTGTTTTTATGATTTCTTAGAAGATAATGCATTTAAACTTGGTATATGCTTAATGGATTATATTCTGCTTTAAACTTACTGTGAATGCCTAGATTAGAGAATTTTGCATAATTTTGATGTTTAATACTCATTAACTTATTAGATATGGAAATTACCTTACTTTAATTTTAGATATTTGTCTATTTCTGTATGGGCTTCATTAAGTGTTAAGAGTTGACTATTTGTGGTATAAAAAGACAATTTGCTAAATTGTGTTTGAAATTGTAGTAAAAGTCTAGTAATAAGTCAAAATAGATTTAAGTGTACATAAGTTTTGATGAAATTCTTAGTTATTAATCATATGGTTCCATTCTGCCAATCATATCAAGGTATTCATGTTCTGTTGATCTAAACCTAATTAACTTACTCGTGGATGATAATCTTACTCGTTGATGATTCATGCTCGTTAATTTGGTTGACCGAAAGTGACTTGTGTGATATGATCATATGACAATATGAGTATATGATCGGTTAAAGTTTATATCTTTTTGTTGGAACCTTCGAAGTTTACGAATCCTAAATCAATTTGGACTTCTTACAAGCATAAAGATGGGTCACATGTGTGTTTGAAGTTCTACATTCATTATTGAAATACGTATTAGAACTCAAAAGTCAAATTGTATCTCCTTTTGTCATACTCCCATAATAGTGACAATTGACAATTTCTCTTAGTTTGATCATTGATTAAAATATTAATTAACCATCAATGTCAATACCAGATATGTTATTTATAATTGAAAATATATTTACTTACCATAATAACAGGTTGGAAGGCGAGTTGAAATGATGGTTCTTCCGCTAGAGCTATTACAGCAGTTCAAATCTTCAGATTTCACCGACCAACAAGAGTACGACGCGTGGCAGAAACGAAACCTAAAAATGTTAGAAGCGGGACTTCTTCTCCACCCTCACGTGCCACTTGGCAATTCCACAACTGCATACCAACGGCTACAAAAAATCATTCACAATGCACTGGAAAAACCAATTGAAACCGGAAGAAACAACGAGACGTTACAAATCCTACGTGGCGTAGTGATGTCACTTGCCAATCGGTCCACCGATGGGTCATCCGACTCATGCCATTGGGCAGACGGGTACCCTTTAAATCTCAGACTTTATGAGATCCTTCTAGAAACTTGCTTCGATGCTAATGATGAGTCATCAATCATAGATGAAGTTGATGAGGTTATGGAACTCATTAAGAAAACATGGGGCATTTTGGGAATTAACCAAATGCTTCACAACATATGTTTTTCATGGGTTTTGTTTAATCGGTTTGTTGCAACCGGACAAATAGATAATGATTTGTTGTATGCTGCTGATTGTCAGTTAGTGGAAGTTGCAAAAGATGCAAAAACAACAAAGGATCCAACATATGCTAAAATATTAAATTCCACGTTGACTTCAATACTGGGGTGGGCTGAACAACGACTCCTTGCGTATCATGATACGTTTGATAACGGGAATATTAAATCTATGCAAAGTATTGTTTCTTTAGGGGTATCAGCTGCTAAAATATTAGTTGAAGATATATCTAATGAGTATCGCCGAAGAAGGAAAACTGATACTGATGTGGCGCGAAGTAGGACCGATACATACATTAGATCATCACTGCGAACGGCCTTTGCTCAGGTGATTTTTTTATTTTTACCTTTTGTTTTTGTTATTGTTATTCTATATTTCTAATGAGAAAGTTGTAGTCTGAGTCATTAATGGTTTCACGTTAGTTATTGATTTGATTCTACATTTCTAATATAAATAATATACCCGTCATTTATGCCTTGATAATTTTAAGTCAGCATTTTTGACCTATTTAGTTATGAATGTGTCAATTTGGGTAATTATCACATTAACTTTTTATTTAAATATCGACAAAAAAGTGTTTTTGTTAGAGTTGTAAATATATTCAATAGGCCTGTAAACAAACCGAAGTGTTCGTTTATTTAATACACGGACGAACATGAACACCTTTTGTTTTTGTTATTGTTATTCTATATTTTTAACGAGAAAGTTGTAGTCTGAGTCATTAATGATTTCACGTTAGTTATTGATTTGATTCTACATTTCTAATATAAATAATATACCCATCATTTATGCCTTGATAATTTTAAGTCAGTATTTTTGACCTATTTAGTTATGAATGTGTTAATTTGGGTAATTATCACATTAGCTTTTTATTTAAATATCGACAAAAAAGTGTTTTTGTTAGAGTTGTAAATATATTCAATAGGCCTGTAAACAAACCGAAGTGTTCGTTTATTTAATACACGGACGAACATGAACACATGTCTCATTCGTTCATTTATGCTCTTTCATTTAAATTTATGCTCGTTAGTTTACATCCATTTATGCTCGTTAGTTTATGTTTGTGTAAGTTCATTAGTTTACGTTCGTTAATATATTCATTCTAATCTTTTTGGCCCATTACAACTTAGTCTAGTTATAATAACTTTTTAGGCCCATCACAGTTTTTTTCACTGGTAACAAACAAACATAAACAAACGCTAACATGTTCATATTCTTAACAAACGGACACAAGCAAGAAAGTCATGTTCATTTATTGTTTGTGTTCGATCTTTTGTTCGGTGAAAGGTAACAAACGATCATGAACATGCTCCATTTGTGTTCTCTACTCGTTTACAACCCTAATATTCAATATTGACCTGTTAATATGCAGATAATGGAGAAAGCAGATTCAAGCAGGCGGGCATCTAGAAACCAACCGAACCCGTTTCCAATTCTTGCTATTCTTGCAAAAGATGTCGGTGAATTAGCGACAAAAGAAAAGAAAATGTTTAGTCCAATATTAAAAAGATGGCACCCACTTGCTGCTGGTGTGGCAGTTGCAACTCTTCATGTTTGTTACGGGAACGAGTTAAAACAGTTTATTTCTGGTATAACTGAATTAACGCCCGATTTGGTACAAGTTTTAAGAGCTGCAGATAAGTTAGAAAAAGATCTAGTGCAAATAGCAGTTGAAGATTCTGTTGATAGTGATGATGGTGGGAAAGGGATCATTCGTGAAATGCCACCGTTTGAAGCAGAAGTTGCAATCGCTAATTTGGTAAAAGGGTGGACTAAGTTGAGATTGGATAGATTGAAGGAGTGGGTTGACCGAAATCTTCAACAAGAGGTGGCCCCATTTAATTTGGTTTCTTCTAGTAATTATTTCATGTTTAAATGTCACGAGCTAATAATTCTTTAATAATTAGGTATGGAATCCCCGAGCCAATCAAGATGGATACGCGCCTTCGGCTGTTGAAGTGCTAAGAATTATTGATGAAACTTTGGATGCGTTTTTTCAACTGCCAATTCCAATGCATCCCGCATTACTTCCTGATTTGATTGTTGGCCTTGATAGATGTTTACAGTATTACACAAGCAAAGTAAAATCGGGCTGTGGTAATTGTTTTATTTTTATCGATAAAACATTTTATTTTAGGTTATTTTAATTTTAATTTGGGCTGTTCAAAAAGCTCATGGCTCATTTGTAAACAAGAGCCGGGCCAGCTCAGTCTGTAAATGAGCAAAGGCCAAGGTCGGCTCGGCTCGTGGCTCACTCGTTAGCTGGATCGTTTAAATCAAGGCCCAATCTTACTATTTTAATAAACAAAAATAATGATGCTTAGGAGTCATAACCACATTCAATCCTAGCCTAAATTTGTTTCCTAATTCTCTAATCTCTTCTCTCATTCATTCTAACTATCCATGGGTCATGGGTTAAAACCTTTTTGACAAAAGGGTTATAACTTAGAGAATTAAGAGAAAAAATAGGCTATGAGTGTAAATCTAAATAAATTCATTTGATCATATTTGTTATTTTATCTAGCTCTAAAACCATGTATACATATGATTTGCTAATATATAAATTAATAAAGTGAATTATTTGAAAGAAAAAAAATATACAAAATAAAAACATAAAATAAAAAATGTTTTATAGTCCTATAATATTGGATAGTACCTACTTATGATAGAATTACAAATGTTGTGTATAAAATATAAAGAGATTTCTCACTTTGTAAAATTGAGATTCCAGACTTATTGTTTAGACTATATATTTCAATTCTTTTATCTTTCATTTTGTGTCTTATTTCAAATAACGGATCTTATTAATTTTTATCATTTGACAAATCCCGTGTAATACACGGGTTCAAAAGCTAGTTTTATATATACACAAGCATGTATATATCTCAGTATTAAGAGAATTTTCTATATTTTTTTATTCTTTTCATTAAAAATGTCATACGGCTTTAAAGTACATATATGAATTCTGCAGTTTACAAATTCTGCATTAATTTTATGTTACAGATTTATTTTTTGTTTTTATATATACAATTATGTGCAAAATATAAAATTTAAAAATCCAAGGTCTTCTTAAAAAAAAAAACCGGCTTGACGATCCACCGGCTGACTCGAGCTTTTGACAAGCTGTGCTCATGCTCATCATTTCAGCTTTATCAATATGAACTAGCCGAGCTCAAGCCCACCCTGGCTTGGCTCATTTGCATCCCCTATATTTAGTATTCACTGTTTATTTATTTATGTGCAGGAACAAGGAATACATTTATTCCACAGATGCCAGCATTAACCCGATGTGCAACTGAGGCAAAATTCCACGGTGTATTTAAGAAAAAGGAAAAACCAACCAACTTACAAAGAAGGAATTCTCAAGTCGCCACGACAAACGGCGACAACAATAACGGGTTTGGAGTACCACAACTATGCGTACGCATAAACACACTCCAACGTATACGCACCGAGCTCGAAGTTCTAGAAAAAAGAATCATAACCCTTTTAAGAAACTCTGAATCTGCCCACGTCGAAGACTTTTCAAGCGGGTTATCAAAACGCTTTGAGCTCACACCCGGTGCATGTTTAGAAGGAATCCAACAACTTTGTGAGTCAGCAGCTTACAAGATCGTGTTCCAAGATCTTAGCCATTGTTTATGGGACGGTTTGTATGTCGGTGAACCCGCGTCTTCCACAATCGAACAGTTTATTCAAGAGCTTGAGCAGAACTTAATGGTTATAGCCGAAACGGTTCACGAGCAGGTTCGGACACGGTTTGTTGCTGAAATAATGAAAGCGTCTCTCGAAGGGTTTTTGTTGGTTTTACTTGCGGGTGGCCCGTCTCGGTCTTTTACCCGAGAAGATTGTCAAATAATTGAAGACGATTTCAAGTCGATTAAAGATTTGTTTTGGGCGAATGGTGACGGGTTGCCAATGGATGTCATTAACAAGTTCTCGAGTACTGCAAGAGACGTTATTCCACTTTTCAGAACCGAAACTGAAAACATCATCGAGCGGTTTAGACGTTTGACTTTAGAGACTTACGGGTCATCTGCTAAATCTAGACTCCCGTTACCTGCAACCACGGGCCAGTGGGGCCCTTCTGACCCGAACACGCTTTTACGTGTTTTGTGTTACCGAAATGATGACGCTGCTTCAAAGTTTCTCAAGAAAACCTACAACTTGCCCAAGAAGCTATGATGATTATGATTATGATTATGATTATGATGATATATGTACAGTTTGTTGAATCAAGCCCGTGTTTGAAGTCAGAAGATTATTTATTGTTGTCGGTAGCGCTCGGTGTTTATATAAGTTGTTTGGAACCTGCTGTGTTTCTAGGCTGCATTCTTTTGATTGTTTTTGTTTTCATGAAAATTTGGTTTTTTTTAGACCTAAATATGTTGTAGGGGTTTATTAAGGTCATGTATAGTATTATATTCGTTATTAAACTCGGTTTTGGTAAAAAGAAATACTGTATGCTGTTTAAGGGCTTGGATTTCTTTTGTGTTGAAGATCAATGAGGTAAATCTGTGAACTGGTGGGTGAAAGAAAACATACATTTGGTACGAGAGGTTGAATGTTATAAATGGTATCAGAGATGTTTTGTATCGTCAGGTATAGTAGCGTAAGCCTTTAGGCATACGAGTCCTCATGGTGTTTGTGGGAATACTTTAGGGGAATCCAACTTTCGTGATTGAGAGGGAGTAAACTTTGTCGAGGACTATGAGTTCGTACGAGGATGAGAGTAACACCATAGGCAAATCCCACGTTGATTGTGGACAAATGAGATCTCGCCTCAAATACCATCAACACATTTTTGGTGTATTGGATGCGGATGAAAAAAAGAACCCCACAACTACGTGTGCTTGAGTAGGAGTAATACAATGATGTGTTTCCTTGTGGAAAATTTTTACTTGGCCAACAAGAAACAAATCTTCAACCCCTTAAGGACAAAGTAAATAATATTGACTGGCTTCAACGAACGAACGTTACATAATATGCTTGATGTGAAATATGATACATCCACACTCGTTACATAATCATATGAAGAACCTCGTTAAATCGTGACTGAAGAAACACAATCATTAGATATTTGATTCTTGGTTAATACACGCCATTGATCAACGCATGCCATTGTGTCTAGATCTATGTCGGGAAGTTGGCGTGTTTTCAGAATTTTAAGGATCTTTTTAGACTTACCAAGAAGCCGAGCCGCAGTTATAATGTCGTCTTCTCTTTTCTCTATTGCCTTGTGATGACAACTCATTTTTATGACACGTGGTAAGTTCGTAAAGCAAGCAAATAATATATCTGCAATCATACTTATAACCAACTCAAATATTTCCTCATCACTAGGCCAATTTTCTTGGTCATTGCAGTACAACAATAGGGTTTGGCTAATTCTGTACATGGAATTCGCAGCTACGAACCTATGTACCGAGTGATCTAAGCTATCCATTCTAGACTTCTTAAACTGTATCACAACTTTTACAGCTTCATCACCTAACCATTGAAGAATCTCCCTAGATGTTTTTCCTTTGTGTGCATCATTTCGAAGATCAATTCGTAGCCACTTGCAACATGACTCAACTGTAGTCCAAACACGCGTAGATGCTTTTCTTGTTTTCACCAAATCTTCGATATTTGCATTGAGATTTTCTTCAACGTGTCTAACAAATTCAAGACCTTGTCCAACACCGACAAGTAACTCGTTAACAATTTGGTTCGGTGTGTTTGGAAGTGCAATTGCAATGGCTGTTAATGTTATTACTACTAGACTCCATGCATTTTGGTTTTCTTTTGAATGTAAAGGCGGGACTTGGTCATTGTCGAACTGTAGTACTCCATTGAATCCGTTAGATTTCTCGAGAAGCTTCATTAGATTAATCGAATCTTTCTTTTCAGACTCGTGCAGAAGTCGAGCTATAGAACTTAAAATATCTTTTAACAACCACTTTGAAAGCTTTGTCTCCTCTTCGACTTGCAGAACATAACTAGTATATTCCTCTATATCTGATCTCGCATTGGAGTTAGATGCTTTTGGTTCCTCTTTTAACCTTTCTAGCAAAGGTGTGCATAAATAACAATACCATGACGGCACGATAAAAAACGATTTGGGCACGAGACATATTGTTTTGCATATGACCACAATTGTTGTTTGAAGCGCTATGCAAGCATTCAAAGCCATGTTTTTGAAACCATGGAAAATTATTTTGAAATGACGGCCTCGAATATGTGAATCAATATGAATGTGTCTCCATTGCTTAAGCCTTTTGAGTCCAATATTTCTCAACTTTGAACATGTTTAAATGGTTAACACTCCATCTTATAGAGACGTTGAAATATCCGATATCGATGAAACATCTAACAACAGGTGCTATACAGCCTACTAGAATCCCAAATAATTGCATGATAAAAATGAAAAGAATTGACCACTTATAATCTGATTCTCCATACCATAAAACTGTTAATGATGCATTCTTAAACAAGTCTACTAAAACAAAGAGTGTCTTAATAGCCACACCTAAACACATAACTCCAAGAGCATAACATATAGGTGAACATGCAATCACAAACTGAGGATTACCGGTCGTTGCCATCACCCAACATTTCTTGACATTACGTCTTAGTTCCTTCGAAAAGAAGTTCACCTTCCGTAAAGTTGAATCTAATTCTTGCAATTTCGCGTACTTGTGTTCTATAATACTTTTAGATGTTGGAACCATCAAAGCTAGGGAAAATGGCAATATAACGGGACATATCAAATATATCATATCTATAGAGGACAGGGAAATTACTCGTGTACATGATTGGATTAACATATTTACGACTATGGTGATTATGAGGATACCTAGTGCTATAATATTTACCAAGAGTTCTTTGTCACCCATAAGCCCTAAAGAAGGAAGGAAGTTGGCTAACATGGTGAACAAGAAATAGACGCCAAAATACTTCGCTTGCTTATCGTAAAATCCAGGCATTTCGGTAGTTAGATCCATTGTTTGCTTCATTGCTATTGCTATTAGTGTGACCGAGGCAGCATTGATGGTGAAAAATTTGCATGGAAACCAGAGTTTTCGTTGTCGAATGGCTTGAATGGCATCGGCCGCCATTGCAAGAGTGCAAAACAAAGATGCTCCACCAATATACAAACCCACTCATGGCATAGCATCCTTAGGAGATGTCATCTTGCTAGACAAAACTTAAAACAATAATAAAACAACTCACTTTATTTGCTAGAGCAAGAATTACCTATGCTTGATGCATATAGAAGTATAAGAAAGGTAGGAACATTTAGAAAAATATTTCCCACAAGTTAAAGAGGAATAGTGGTGAATGGTGATGGTTCCATTTTTTTTTCTTTTTAACTTTTTTTTTTTTTTTTATGTTTCTTATCCTTTCATTTTCATAGGCCAGAGTTGTTGAAAATTATTTTTTGTATTTTTATTATCTTTTCATTCTCATGGGCCATTCTTGTTGAAAAACAATTGATGCCGGTAGGTCAAGTCAATTTATTGAAAAAGAGCTTTTAGGCCTTCACTTCACGTTGCTAAGGGTGATCAAACGGGTCTTACACGCCAAGACTGACCTGGCCTGGTTAATGGTAAGGACTAGACAAGTTTCTCGGATCCTAGAACAATCACCCGGGAACGTGACGTGTCATGTTTCAATTTGGACAGCTTTATTTTATATGTTGGGCTTAGGCAGACCAATCAGTATTGGGCTTTCTTCAGGCCCATGAGTAAACGATTGGAATTTGGAGATGGGCAATTTCAAGAATTATCTTCATGGCCCATACGTGTCAATGATCTCACTAGCGAATCACACTTGTTCTTGAATTTGCTAATAGTTTATGTAGATTAATATCAAAATAGTGGTATTTGAGTCAAACTTGTAATGATGGCCGACTAGGACATTAAGTGCGACTAAAGGAAAGTGTAAAAAGGTTTATTTATTTGTTATTTTGTTTGTTTGTTGGAACCACTAATTCTTGCCCAAACTAAAAGGATTTAAATAATGGTGTGAATTTATGGCACGATATGAATTTAATATGAAATTTGTGGCTTCTAGTTTGGAAGGTCCTATCATCTAAGCTCTCTCCATAGTCCATATGATAAGTTCTAACACCCTATACAACACTGATTTTAGCTAGCTATATGCATACATCTTGTTGAGTTTCATAATTCAGTTGCAACATTGAAGAAACACGAATCTAAACAGAAGTCTAAATGACTATTTCCAAAGGGTGAATGGGGATCGAAAGTCGTAAATCTGATAGAATGAATTAGATATGCATAACTAACAACGTCGTTGGCCTTGTTATAGGAAAAAAAGGGGGGGGGGGGGGGTCTGTATCCGTTCTCCGCGTGAGAATCAGTATAGCAAGCAGTGGAGTAATAATAAGTGAGAGTCGAAGGTCTGTGACCGACGTAGTGTAGATAGTGGATGCCGTTTTGCGCAGGACCCACTGTGTGTAGGGTTGTCTCCGCTGTACAATTGTTGCGGCCGTAAATTATGTACATGTGGTGCCTCCCCGTCGGGCTATTTCTTCCTGCATTGTTGTCTGGTACTGTCGTAGTGGTCCTCATGTGTACCTTCTATTCAGGTGGTGTCTCCAACTCTCCATGTTGGTCTTTCAAGGGTGAGAGCTGATGTGCGAAAATATATATAATTAATAAAATGATTCGCAACTAAGTTTTAAAAACCAAAAGAACCTAACCTAGTTTACACAATCGACAAGTGTACCGGTCGCGTTTAGCAAAGAGAAAGTAGTTCGGGTATCGAACTCAAGGACACGTGAGGTGGCTCGGATAATAAACCCTAACTAAGTACTGCCTAATAACACTATTTGATTAATTATTATTATTTATTATTTTATTTTAATTAATTTAAACTAATTTAACTTACTTAACTTATCGAAATTAACGGGAAAACTTAACGACGCTAACGAACTTTTACCGAATATGGAGAAACGACTACCTTGGTAAGAATCTGATGTGGTCTAAAATATACATATAAATATATAAATATTTCCTACACTTTTAATTAATTTTGGGTCATGCTTTTATTGAATATTATTATTTGATTCTTATGTCGGTTTTTAAGATTTTAAGAGACAACGAGCTAATTTGATTAATATGGGTTCAAGTTTTTATGTTATTTGTATATCATGATTAGTTTTTAATTTCATTGAGTCAAGTCTGATTAAAGATACCCTTAAGTTGGAAATAAATATATTTGAGAGTTAAGGTAATTTTTTTTATGATAACAATTAATTGTTTGTTTAAAAATTGCAAATCTAACTTAACTAATAAAAGAAAATAATAAAAATGATGTGGCAATCCCATATTCATTCTTGGTCTAATATATCTTCTTATTCATTCTACCCATTCATGGGTTATGGGCAAAACCATTTTATTAAATGGGTTACAATTTTCTTTTCTAATATTTCATCTCATTCATCCTATCTATTCATGGGTCATGGGTCAAAATTTTTGGTAAAAGGGTTATAATTTTCTTTATAATTCTCTAATTCCTTATCTTATTTATCCTACATATATCTATGGGTTATTAGTCAAAACAATTTTGACAAATGGGTTATAATTTTTCTTCTAATTTTCTAATCTATCACCTCATTCATTATATATCCATAGGTAATAAGTCAAAATAATTTTAACAAATATTGTATATTGTTGTAAACTTGTAATGGTTCATCTCATTCTAATTTATAAATTTGAGATTATAGACTGCTTATTATTTGTAGTTTATATTTCATTTTCTTCTTACCTTTAATTTTGTTCATTTCTTTAAAAAAACGTACCTTATTTATTTTTATTATTTAACAAATCTCGTGTGATATAGGGGTTCAAAAGCTAGTTTGTAATAAAGGTTACGAGATTTTAAATGATAAATTGTGGACTAAATGGGTTAAAATCAATTGTAGTCATCAAAGAAAAGAAAATAACGTCGTAATGGGCTGCTAGCAAACAAAGTGGGCTCAATTGTGAAAGACTTTAAGCCAGGTCAACACATATTATAAAAGAGATTTTAGCACAGCATGAAGGGAGGAATTATTACTGCCACAAAACATATAATAATTGAAAAGACAAGGCAGCCGTGAGATGGAGATTGATTGGAACAAGAGCCGAGCCGCCATCAGGAGGTTTGACGGCAGCCCTTGGCTGTCTTTGTGGGAGCCGCCCTTAGTTTCCGACCAGCAGAGATCTAGGGGAGTTCGAAGCAAGAGAAAGAAAATAAAGAGAAGCGCTCGGGTTTTATATCTACTCATCCAAACATTATTTTCTGGGTTCTATCTTATTATTTTTATTATGAATTCATACTTTAAACCAGATTATTTTGTTTCATTCTTGAATATGATTGTTGGATACAACCCCCTAACTACTTAGGTCAAGATGAATATTGATTTTGCTTGACGGTTTTTTTGGTTTTGATTAATTACATGATTTGATTATTATTAAAAAGCTTTATCTAATTTGATCTTGGATGTGTTAATTATTGTTTTTATATAATTTTTGCATGTGATTCCCCTTATTTCCTTGATTGATTTTGTGTCGTTCGGTTAGGTCATCGACTTGGTGTTTTTGATCTGTTTATGGTTAGCACGACCATAGGAATCTTGTGTGTAATTAATTATTAAAATTCAAGTGGTTCACCTTCCTTGCGGCCGAGAGGTAATAGGGAGTCGGTTTGTCTCGTGTCTTTATCCGGCTAGGTTAGAATTGCGCGAGAGCGAGTTTTGGTCTTGTTCGGTTTAGATTTGCGTGCAAATAGGTGTTCTAGATTTAAATATTGTTATCCCTTTATCCCTAGAGTTGCTAGTACCAATTTTTAGCGGATTTTGTGTCATTGAGTCCGAGAGGAGATGCGTCATTCGTTAACAGTTCGTTAGTGTCGTTAAGTTTTCTCGTTAGTTTCGTTAAGTTTAGTAAGTTAAATTAGTTTAAATTAATTAAAATAAAATAATAAAAAAAATTAATAATTAATCAAATATTGTTATTAGGCAGTTCTTAGTTAGGGCTTATTATTCGAGCCACCTCACGTGTCCTTGAGTTCGATATCCGGACTTCATTTGTCTTTGCTACTCGCGACCAGTACACTTGCCGATTGTGTGAACTAGGTTAAGTTGTTTGGTTTTAAAGCTTAGTTGCGAATCACATTCTATATATATATATATATATATATATATATATATATATATATATTCGCACATCAGAATCATATTGACAGTTCAACGACTAATGGAATTAACTAATCATACGACATCGGGATCTAATAAAAAATAATACTAAATCAACTAAGGCTCACTAAAGTTCACTAGATCACCTCTTGGTCTCACCAACTAAACCTCACGAGTCTAAGAAGATTAGATTAACCTATCGGGTAAGGATTACTAAGGTACCCTAATGACGCATCTCCTCTCGGACTCAACGACACAAAACCCGCTAAAAGTTGGTACTAGCAACTCTAGGGATAAAGGGGTAACAATATTTAACTTGCTCTAGGACACCTATTTGCACGCAAATCTAAACCAGACAAGACAAAAACTCACTCTCGCACAATTCTAACATAGCCGAATAAAGAAACGAGACAGACCGACTTCCTATTACCTCTCGGTCACAAGGAAGGTGAACCTATTGAATTTTAATAATTAATTGCACAAAAGATTCTTATGGTCGCGCTAACCAAAACAAGATCAAAAACACCAAGTCTATGACCTAAACGTAGAACCCTAACTGAATGACACACAGTCAATCAATTAAAATCATACGCGGAATCAAAAGAAATAATTATAGAAAAACAATATTTTAACACATCCAAGATCAAATTATATAAAACTTTTCAATAATAATCACGTCGTGTAACAAGTCAAAACCAAATAAGCCGTCAAATAAAATCAATATTCATCTCAACCGAGGTAGTTATAAAGGTTTAGCCAATAGTCATAACCAACGACACAAAAATATAATAAATATTACGATGCATTGTCAAAAAACCTCACCACGAAAATAATAATTTAACTTGGTGGCAAATTCTTTCCTGTCCTTGGTTTCACCCAGCTTTCCCTTTTGCTCCTGTTTAATTCTTTCTTCCTAATTTTTTCTGCCAATGTAGGGTTCAAGAAAATATCTAGGCTTCAGTTAAATCAATATATCTCTTTTGTTTTATTTATTATTTTTTTTTCTATCGAACTTTTAACATCACCTCACATGATTATTATTATTATTATTATTATTATTATTATTATTATTATTATTGTTGTTGTTGTTATGATACGTTTTTTTTCTTTAATATATATAATAGTTAATTATAATAATAATAATAGAAATTAGTAATATATAACATATGCTCGACCCTTCATTCGTTGGTTTCAAGTTTAGTAAAAGTGCTCCATTTTAGCTCATTATCTTTAAAAACCATTAAAATCACATGTGAACCAAATATTAATAATATTTAATAAAAACTTAGCTCAAAAGTATTTAAAAAGTAGGGAATATTTATATAATAATACGTATATTTTAGACTACATCACGAGCCTATAGTTTGTCCCTTCCCTTCGGCGTTTTCCTTTCAATGACTTGGACCCATCTTTCGTTGGTTGTCTCGAATTGTACCCTAATCTGGATCCATACCTCTTTGGTTTCTAAACGCAAGATTATTCTTTCCATCATCCTTATTTCTTGCTGGTGCATTTGAAAATTGAGAAATGAGGTACTTTTTTAAAAGCAAGTTTGACAAAGTTGGTAGACATAAAGGTTCTAAGCCCTCTGTGGGGTGAAGAATAAGACGTCATAGTGGTTTTTTAGAGTTGGGTATATATGTAATTACACGAGTATATAACGGGGTATACGTATTTCTTTCTAGAAAGGAAATCTGAATTTGCATATTTTCTTTTTTTTTTCATTTTGAATATATCCCAATAACGTGTTTACTATTATTTTCACACATTTGACTTATATAGTAAGGCGTTTACTAATCTTTCAAGTTTCAACAATTTGATCGGTACAAGTCACAAAAAGTGATGACCATTTCAATTTTCTTTCCTTTACTAGAAGGTGCAAATAACTTTTCATATCAGTCTTATATTCCTATAAGTATCAAGCTCTAAAACTTAAATTTTAAATCTTTATATTATTTAGCAAGATGAGATCTCCTTGGGCTTGTATATTTTCGGAGCATCATTAGTGTGCACACTTGCAATGGCAGCCGATGCCATCGATGGCATTCGAAAACAAAAACTGTGGTTTCCATGCAAATTTTTCACCATTAATGCTGCTTCAATCACGCTAATAGCAATAGCAATGAAGCTGCCGGTAGATCTAACTACCGACATGAGTGATGTCGGTTACATTGGTTTTATGGCTAAGGAGGGGAGCCTTATTTTCTTGTTAACCATGCTAGCCAACTTTGTCCCGTCGTTAGGGCTTATGGGCGACAAGGAACTTCTAGCAAACGTCGTAGCATTGGGGATCCTCGTTATCACCGTTAATGTAAATGCATGGATCAAGTCCCTTACCGGGGTGTTTTCATTAAACATGTTTGGTCTCATAACTTTGATATATCCTCTTACATGGATATTTTCGGTAGCGTTGGAAGTTCCAACGTCTAGGAGAATTCAAATACATCGGCAAAAGGAGTTTCTCAAACTAGATTCAACGTCTCACCAAGAAATCAACTTCTCGTCCAAGGAACTTGTACATTATGTCAAGAAGTACTGGATGATGGCACAGACAGGTAATCCCCAATTCGTGATTGCTTGCTCACCAGTTTCTTATGCTCTAGGGGTTATGTGCTCATTCACCGTCATTTATGTAAGCATTATTTTGGTAAACAAGATGAGGTACACATCAAATTTTTGGTATGGAAAATCAGATTACAAGTGGTCAAGCTATGCCATTTTTGGTGTGCAATTATTTGGGATTTTAATAGGTTGTATAGCACCCCTTGCTAGATGTTTCACCGTTTTTTTCTATTTCAACATCACCAAAAGACGGAGCATGAACCATCTAAACATGTTCAGAGTCGAAAAATATTGGACCTGGAGCCTTCAACAATGGAAGCACATCCATGTCCGTTCACATATTCCAGGCTGTCGTTGCAAAATAGTTTTCCATAATTTCAAAAACATGATTTTAAACATTTGTATAGTTATTCAAACAATAGTTGTGGTTATATGTAAACTAATATGTGTTGTTCCAGCATCTTTTATTGTCTTGTTCTCATTTCTTGAAAGGTTAAAAGATGCATCAAATGCATCTAACAACAATTCGAGATCAGAGATGGAAATGTATGCTAGCTATATTCAACAATTTGAAGATCAGGCGAACCTTTCAAAGCACTTATTAAGAAATATGCTCGATTCTATGAACCGACTTCTTCAAGAGTCTAAAACAAAGGAGCCACGAAATCTTATAAATCTTTCAGAGAAGTCCACAGGGTTCAAAGGAGTTGTGGAGTTCAAAAATGACCAAGTCCCACCTTTATATTCAGACGAACTGCCAAATTCTTGGAGCCTAGTAGTAGTGACTTTAACAGCCATTGCCGTTGCATTTCCGAACATTGCGAATGACCATGTTAAAGGGTTACTTTCTAGCATAAGGGAAGGCCCCCGTATTGAAAATCATATTGAAGAAAGTCTCAATACAAATGGTGAATTGGTAAAGGCGAGAAAATCAGCTAGATGGTTGTGGACAAGTTGAAGTATACAACAGGTGGCTACACATTGAGCTTCAAAAGAAGACTTGCAAAGCAAAAACGTCAAAGGAGATTCTTCAGTGTTTGGGTGACGAAGCCGTAAAAGTTGTGATAAAATTCAAGAGCCGCAAAGGGGACGGTCTAGATCACTCACTTCATGAGTTCATTGCAGCGACTTCCATGTACAAAATCAGTCGAACCATACTGCTCAAGTGCAGCGAGCAACAAAATTGGGAAAATGATGAAGAACTATTCAACCTTATATCTATTATTATCTCGGACATATTATGTGCTTGTTTTACCAACTTACCACGTGTCATAAAAATGAAGTGTCATCACGATGCAATAGAGGAGAGGGCGAATAGCATCTGGTCTGCTGCTCAACTTCTTGGTAGATTGAAGAAGATCCTTAAAGCGCGTCAACTTCCTTGCATAGATATGTACTCGATGGCCTACATTGATAACTGGTGTACGCTACCAAAGAATGAAACGGCTCTTGCTTGTGCTTCATCCCAGAGGACTCAACTAGCTTCTTCCAGCTCTAGTGTATTGCTCATCGCAACTATGGTGTAATCAGTGTGTTCACCAAGTTTGTTAACTGTTGTAGAATTTATTGGTTTTTTTTTAGCATGATTGCTAGTCAGTAGTCCCTCGCTACTTTGAATATTGGGATAGTTAAATCACATTTTATCGTTAATTATTATCTTGTAATTTAGTTTCATCTCTATATAAAAACCTAACTGATCATGCACACCGGCCTCTTACTTGTAAAAGATAACTTATAAATTAAAAAGATGCGTGGAAGTCTATGGGTTTGGAAGATGTCAGTATTTGGCATGTAAGAAAAGTCCATAGACGGCTTGATTGAAGAAAATGAATATATACTATATCCTATTACAATTTCTTCTTGTGTGGTTGAAGAATCTGAAACTTATTTGTCTAACTGAACTATCATCATTAAAAGTCATTATTTCTCTTTTTAATTATTTTCATTCGTTAGAATAAATAAACAAAGCACCCGAGGGTTATATATCGAAAGTGAATTTGAAGGTCCAAAAATAAGCTACGAGAAAACTTTTAACATATTGAAAAGAAAAAACTACCTAAATGGTACTTCGTAAATCTGAGTTGTGACAAACACCATAGAAAAAGCACAAATAAATTTAAAAGGCCAAAACATTGAACCATGGTTACATGCAATATTATGGCTTACCAAACAAACAATTAAGCTACTTATGTTTTTGTTTACCAATTCATGCCATTTACAATAACGTAACATTGCTAACAGATTATATGCACTTTATTATATATAACTGTGCCAGAATTTATATGCTAATTTTAGTGCCATGTGAACCGTGTTGAGCTTAAATATAGGATACACACAAAATTTTGTTAGATTTTAGTGGTAAGTGTGTGTGATTTATCAATAATTGTCAAACATTAAGCATGAAACCAGAACCCAGAAACCAAACACACATTTGTTTCAAGTTTCAACACAAACACATAATATAAAACAACAAAAACCATTTATTATTCAATTTCAAAGAAACAGAAACCACATCGCAACACAACTGCTTCAATATCCAAACATCAGCAAACCAACACAATCAAATACAACTTCACCACAAACCTCTAAAACCCACCACGCAGACGCAGAACAAGGTGAAGGGTGGACTCCTTCTGGATGTTATAATCAGCAAGTGTGCGTCCATCTTCAAGCTGCTTCCCAGCAAAGATCAGCCTCTGCTGATCTGGGGGAATGCCCTCCTTGTCCTGTATCTTCGCCTTCACATTATCGATAGTATCCGAACTCTCCACCTCCAGAGTTATGGTCTTACCGGTCAATGTCTTCACAAAAATCTGCATGCCTCCCCTAAGCCTCAACACCAGATGCAAAGTTGACTCTTTCTGGATATTGTAATCCGCTAGAGTTCGACCATCCTCCAACTGCTTACCAGCAAAAATCAGCCTTTGCTGGTCTGGTGGGATACCCTCCTTATCCTGAATCTTTGCTTTGACATTATCGATAGTGTCTGAGCTCTCAACCTCCAAGGTGATCGTCTTGCCCGTCAACGTCTTCACGAAAATCTGCATACCTCCCCTCAACCTCAGCACTAAATGCAAAGTAGACTCCTTTTGGATGTTATAATCCGCCAGAGTCCGGCCATCTTCAAGTTGTTTTCCAGCAAAGATGAGACGCTGCTGGTCCGGTGGGATACCCTCTTTATCCTGGATCTTGGCTTTGACATTATCAATGGTATCTGAACTCTCAACTTCCAAAGTAATTGTCTTCCCGGTCAATGTCTTTACAAAGATTTGCATACCTCCCCTCAACCTCAACACCAAGTGCAAAGTAGACTCCTTTTGGATGTTATAATCCGCAAGAGTCCGGCCATCCTCCAACTGCTTGCCAGCAAAGATGAGCCTCTGTTGGTCCGGTGGGATACCCTCCTTATCTTGGATCTTGGCTTTGACATTATCAATGGTGTCCGAACTCTCAACTTCCAAAGTAATTGTCTTGCCGGTCAACGTCTTCACAAAGATTTGCATACCTCCCCTCAGCCTCAAAACCAAATGAAGAGTGGACTCTTTCTGAATGTTGTAATCTGCAAGAGTTCGACCATCCTCCAATTGCTTACCAGCAAAGATAAGCCTTTGTTGATCTGGTGGAATACCCTCCTTGTCTTGAATCTTAGCTTTCACATTATCAATAGTATCCGAACTTTCAACTTCAAGAGTAATAGTCTTGCCGGTGAGCGTTTTAACAAAGATTTGCATGCCACCACGGAGACGGAGGACAAGGTGGAGCGTGGACTCCTTTTGGATGTTGTAGTCAGCAAGAGTCCTGCCATCCTCAAGTTGTTTACCAGCAAAGATGAGCCTCTGTTGGTCTGGTGGGATACCCTCCTTATCTTGGATTTTAGCCTTGACATTATCAATAGTATCCGAACTTTCAACTTCGAGAGTAATAGTCTTGCCGGTCAAGGTTTTCACGAAGATTTGCATTCCACCGCGAAGACGAAGGACAAGGTGGAGAGTTGACTCCTTTTGGATGTTGTAGTCAGCCAAAGTCCGGCCATCCTCCAATTGCTTACCAGCAAAGATCAAACGCTGCTGGTCCGGAGGAATTCCTTCCTTGTCCTGGATCTTAGCCTTGACGTTATCGATTGTGTCAGAGCTCTCGACCTCGAGAGTGATGGTCTTACCGGTAAGAGTCTTAACGAAGATTTGCATCTGTTCAAAAACAACAAATAAGAATTATTAATAACAATATGGAAACAAACTCACCTTCTACAATACACAAAGATGAACATAAATCAGTTTCAATAACTGATTAATTCACTTGTTCCTATACAAAACTCATTTTAAAATAATCTTGCACTCAGTTCGATAAATCAAACTAATTGTTAATCCAAGTGATAATTTCGAACAAAAGCTGAATCAACAATCAATCAGATCAATAGTTCTGAACAAAACGGTTCGGAATCAACAAAAAGAACCCCAAAATCATTAAGCAATTCTCTAACAAACAAACAGATTAATAATCATTATATCAAATATCAAATTTGACCTAGAATTCTATAACATAAAAATAACCTAACAATATAAAACTACAAGCATCGCTATAATATTAAATTTAGGTCCAAAACAGATTCATAACGAATGAATAAAATTACAAGATCTATGCATAAAGATGCTTAAAATCAACATGAAAGCACAACGTAATCTTTAGATCTGACAATATCCATAATCGATTAGTTCATATAATTAGCACAAAGCCGTTCATAATCATCACACTAATACCTAAAACGTAGTGTAATTATCAGATCCGATCTTAATAATATACGTGACTGCTAGATCTAAACCAGCGCATCAAATCAGACGTAAAATCGTACAAATTGAGAGCAGATCAAAGGATTTCATACTATACCAATACACAAAAAGGATTAATAATCGATACAATGGCGCTAGATCTAAGCGAAAACATACCTTGAGAGAATTGAAGAGATCTGAGAGAGGAAATTGATGAAGAATTATTATTAATTGTTTGATTGATTGATGAGATGAGAATTGGGGGTGAAATTAGGGTTCTATTTATAGCGGATGTTGCACGTTAAAGAAGGTTAACGTGACGGTGTGGTTAGATGTTCAATGAAGGAGAATTTGACACGTGTGCAAAGTGTTGTTGGTGACCGAAGGATGAAGTTTGGAATATTGAATGGGTTTGCTGAATTCTAGGTTGACGTCTGGTATTGTATTTGCATTGGAATATACAATTTTCAAATTTCATGCCCTTATCTTCTTTGATTTTTATTATTTTTATATTTACAAGTTATCATATTTCCATGAGATATATATATTGTTTTTTTGCTTTTGAATTAACCGTTAATTACTAAACAAGATAAAAATTTAAGACTAACGCTCATGCGTATAGTAAAATTGTGTGACATGTGACATACAAGTCAGCAATAGCTTGTTTTGTAAAACTGGCTTAGTGAAAAAATGTTTCGTAACTTCTTTTCAATCCTTGCACAATTAATATTTTTTTAATATAAATTAAAATTAAAAAGTTTTTATTGGCCAACCCTCCCCTAACCTCCGTTGTTACACAACCACCCTGGCCAAAATGAAGAGGAAACAAGGGTGGGGGCGGTGTTCATCACGTTTTGGCCTCCATAGCGAGACCAGTATGTCTGGTCTTACTAGAAACCAAAGGTGTATACAAAATCAAATTATTAAACCAATAACCAAATTAATTGTTGAAACCAGATAATACGAAAATCGGCGATCGGTTAAATGAATTATTTTAAAATGACTATAGTAGGTTGGCTACGATTAATATAGGTCTCCATATCCGCCAAACTAAACCAAACCAATTATATGTATGTTTTTTTATCGTTGTGTAACATAACAATATATACAAATACGTAATTACAATTTGTTATTATGTTAAAATATTTCGTATTCAAACTTTCAGGTTAAAATAATGTTCAAATATATCGTTTTGAGCTATTTTTTAACTATACTAAATTCGTAGTTAACTGGTTTATTTAACCTTCAAAATGATTAAAGTTTTGAGGAAAAACTGACCCATGTTGCCTTATGTACACTCCTACTAGAAGTAGAAACGCGTGGAGTATTCTAGATGTAGAGCCAATGTTTCTTGACATGCACATGCTTAGCTAATGCATTTACAAATTAATTTATACCAATTGTTAATTCTAGCTGAAAATTTAAAATAAAATTTCAGATAAAAGTTTTAATAATTTATTTTGAAGTATCCGTTTACATTAAAAGTATTAATACGGACTTATGAATAAATATTTACTTATACGAGTAGAAGAGGCCATGCGTTGCAGCGGTACGCAACGAGATTCAGTTGGTAGCTGAAGAAACGTGAATCGACTCACTGGTAGACGATCTACTTTCCTCGGGTGTGATTATGCTATTTCACCGATGGTTTCTCCTGGATCTGGATTCTTCCACCTACAAAATGAACAGCACCGTAAACTTACCCCTATGAAAGGGACAGAGGGGTCCTCTTTGGGGTAACCCTCCGGTGTGAGAATAAGTATTTGTGGGAGAAGATAATAATATGTGAGGGTAAGGAATTTGGAGTGTATTGCTTAATAGCTGAATACTCTGTAATTGGATATTATCAGATGATATTGGATATGATGTCTCTCCTTGTGGAGTTGATGTTGTATTTATAGTGCTAGGGTTTCCAATGATTGGGCTCAGACCTAATCAGGGCCTTGCTGGCCTCCTCCAATTGCTCTGCGCCACGTGTCCTTGGGGACACCTGGTACTTTTTCATTGGTTATAATCACGTGGTAGTACATGGTTTATGCTGAGTTGTCCACCTTTCATTGGCAGCTGTCAACATCAGCATATTCTTATTCCTTAAAAAGATACCTTCTGGAAGGTTGTCTGACGTGCACAATCAAGGTTGCCCTAATCCTGATTTGGATAAGGGCGAGGTTGATTATGTGCATGTGTGATACGCGCTTATCCTGAGGATGCGCGAGGTCTTCTCTTTATTCTCACGCGCAGATGTTTCATGCGCAGATGTGATATGCACGAGCATGTGATATGCGCCACGCGCGGATGCGCCACGCGCGGATGCGCCACGCGCATATGTGATATTGAGCATATGTGATGCGTGAGCATATGTGATGCGTGAGCATCTGTGGTGCCTGAGCATATGATGCCTGAGCATATGTGATGCCTGAGCATCTGTGGTGCCTGAGCATATGATGCATGAGCATATGTGATATGCGTGAGCATATGTGATATGCGCCATGCGCGTAGGTTTTGGCTTTGTGCCTTCATAATGTCTTGATTTCAAGCCTCTTGTCCATATCTTGTGGGTTGACCCGCCTCGCTCGGTGTTGAGGCGGGTACATACCTCTTCAAGCCCCCCCAGTCTAATGTGTGTCTTGTCTCGCGCGAGCGAGGCAAGATAGATATTAGACTTAACAGTTTGCTCTTTTAGTAGTGGTTTGTCTTTTTCCTCTTATTACTCATCGTTGCGCGAAATTCTATCCTTTTTGTTGCAAACGAATCGTCCCTGCACGTGGTTGGTTGTTGCTGACATGCGTCAGTGATGGAGACGTGTCAGACCTTTCGTGTGCTCGAGGTGCTACAGTTGCCTTTCGTGTCCCCTCACATGCTGTCAGGGACACGTGTCGCGCTCGCGTTGGTCCGTTCCTGCGAGTGGTGGCGCGTGAACTCTGGCAGCAGCTGTAAAGTTTCTTTTCGTGTCCCCTCACACAGTGTCAGGGACACGTGTCGCGCTCGCGTTGGCTTACACCTGCGAGTGGGGGCGCGTGAAGTCCGATCAGCACCAATATTTCTCTCTCCTGGGCCTATAAAAGCCAGCCCTTAGAGTTTTATTTCTTCATCTTCTTTGCTGTTTTATTCTCTGCTTTCCTTTCTTTCCTTGTATTTCGATTACCTTTGTTCTGCTTCCAGATATCTGTTCTCCAGAAGCATCCTTTGTTCGTTGTCACAGTTGTATGTCTGATAGCTCAGACAACACAATCTCCCCCATCCATTGCCGTGTGAAATCATTAGTGATGTCTACATTGAAGAAGACCGGCAAGGGGAAGAGGGCTGCTGAGGCCTCATCGGAGGAGGTAGGGAGGACCAAGGCCGTGAAGAGGTGGAATGAAATCCCCTGCAAACTGAGGCAGGCCGATCTTGACAGCCTTATCGCCTCTCAGGGTTTTCTCCCTTTGTTTGGCTGCATGTTGCCTGGGGCCGGGCAAACGGCGGCGGACCCGCCTACCGGCTATATATCCCTTTACTGCCATTTTTTCAGCCACTGCAACCTTCGTCTCCCGATGACAAGGTTTGTGGGTGCGCTGCTTAGGTTTTATGGGATTCATATATCCCAAGTCCATCCGTTTGGACTCGTGCGCATGACTCACTTTGAGTTCATGTGCAAATCTCAGCGCGAGGAGCCCACCCCTCGGCGCTTTCAGTTTTTTTACAAGCCCAAGATCCAAGACTCTTGGTTCTCTTTTATTCCTCGCAGTCAGAAGGTGAAGTGCTCCACTGTTTCATTCAAGAGCCTTCATGACTGGTCTGAGAGGTTTTTTTACATCAGGGCTGGTGTGATCCCCATCCGCATGACCATGCGCGCGATCTCTTCTGCGCCTGCGGATGTGGGTGTCTTCAAGAACCCAACTGGCGCCTGGGTTAAAAATTTGACCGCCGAACCATCCCCCGCCAAGAAAATTTGTGAGGAGGCACTGGTGGGGGTGGGTATGAGCAGGAGGTGGGCTGACTGCGCGACTGAGCCCGTGATCCAAGTTGACGGCTTGTGTAAGTTGATCTCATTGCATTACTTCTGCGCGAATACTTATCTTTTTGCTGATATCATTTGATTTGTTTTGTGCAGTCAGCAAGGAGTATGTCCACGCCGCCTATGATGAGCATATGGAGGGTGGCTCCGTTGCGCTGGGCGCTGGGGAGGTTGGCTTCCCCGATCGCTTTGATGACATGTTCATCCCTGTTGATCTGGGATTTGTCTTTGACAGCGATGCGCCTGGTAAGCCTTTGTACTTATGCATTTTTCTTTATAATACCAAATTTGGCTAACATTTCTGTTGCACGTATTGTAGATGCGCTTGAAAACTACGAGCTGGAGCTCGCGGAAGAGGAGGAGGAGGAGGCGCCCCAACTGAAGCGTAAAGCTAAGGGGAAAACTGGCGCAGGGGCCAGTAAGAAACAGAAGAAAGATGTTGCCCCTGTTGCTCAGGATCCTCCTACTCAGGCGGGGGGATTTGAGAAAACCCAGGAATTTCCCCCCAAGTTTTCCTTGTCTTCCCTGCCTCAAAAAGTGGGCAGACCTCCTGTCCACACGAGGTATGGTGCTACTACCTCCTCCCTTCGCGCGGCGGAAAAGGGTAGCGGCGTTGCGCCTTCTACAGGTATACTTTGCTTATCTTTTATGGTTCTATGAGCGCGATTCTGATAGAATTACTAATGAATCTTTGCTCACTCAAATGTTTGTAGAGCCGGCGACAGCGCAACAAGATGCCGAGGCTGCGCCGGAGGTCGCTTCGAAGTCCCCTGTTTTACCCTCGAAAAAGGGTAGAATGGACTTCATGGCGATGTTTGCGTCGCGAACGGAGTTGCGCCAAGGTACGTATTGTGCTTGTATTTTCTGACTTTTTCTTTTAGACCAAGTCATGAACCATTTCTTTTTGTTGATTTTTTCATAGGAGTCGTAGCTGGCGTACAAGCTGCTGGCGGCACTCCTGGCGCTGGTGCCAGCGCCGTTGGCTCTGCTCCTGCTCCTGCGGGCGATGAATCTCCCCTCATCGGGATTACTAAGGAGCAGGAGGCCGTTTTACGCGCCGATCTGGCGGCGTCGCGACCTCCGTCACCTCCTCCTGCGCACAGCCCTCCTCGCGAGACTGATTTTGATTCTAGGTCGCAGGAGAAAAGGCCTGTTTCTGAGGAGGATGAGGAGGTTCATACTGAAGACTCCGACGGCGGCCGCGCCAGCCCTGCAGCGCCACGAGGTTTCGCGGCGCCGTCTTCTCGTGGGCCTGCCGCTGACTTTTCTGCTTCGTCCCCGCAGGTATAAGTTCGTTTTTGCTCCGCTGCGCGGACTTTCATATTAGTGTTTTGATGACTTAGAGCCTTACTTTGTGTTTGCAGGAAGCCGATCACATCTACCGCCCGAGATGGAACATTACTGAGGACAGTTCATTTCAGTCCATGGGTGTGTGTGTGGACTTCTGGGCTCATTCTGTGCCTCCAGCTGAAAGGAGGTTTCAGGAGGTCCGCGCTCGCGATGACTTGCTGAAAGACCATCTGTTTGCTGGGTCGGCTTTCTTTGCTGCCTCCCAAGAGCTTCGCTATGATTACGTAAAGGTACGTGATGCTCTTGCGGAGGCCAAGCAAGAGGCTAAAGTATCTGCTTGGCATCTTTCTGATGCTCGAGAGAGAGCTGAGAAGCTCTAAGCAGAGCTCAGTGAGAACAGGGCAAGTGCCAACACCGCGTTTGTGAAGCGCGGGCATGAGCTCCAGGCTGCGCGGTGACTCAGCTTGATGCGCTCTTTCTCTTGCCCTATCTTGGGCAATTTGTTTTTCATTTCTCGCGAAGACTCGCGATGCTTCCATTAGTTTGGCCCAAGTGGTTGGCATGCCATCTCTGCTTACGAGAGCTCGGCGGAGTTGATCACTGCGCGCGCCTTGAATAAAGGCCACGCGCAAGAGTTGCTCAGTGATGCCTCCGATTGCCAGAGACTCCTGATTGAAACGAGTTATGTAGTCTTCAATCGTTTCATCATTCTTGCGCACGCAGTGCATGATGTCATCAGGGTCGCGCGTGTGTCTGCGCTGCTGTACGAAGTGGGCTTGGAACTTTTCCAATAGCTCCTCGAACCCATCGATTTGCCCAGTCGGCAAGCTCTCGAACCAGACACGCGCCGCGCCCGTGAGGCAGCGAGCAAACATGTGACACCATGTTGGCATCGTCCAGCTTTCTAGGTTTCCTGTGTTGTAAAACCCTTGTAAGAAATCGTCTGGATCTGTTGTGCCGTCATATTTGCCCAAACCACTTGGCATCTTGGTTTTGTGCTGAATAGGGGCCTTCGCGATGCGCTCAGTGAACTTTGAATGTTTCACCAAGATGGCTGGCCTGTATGGTGTGGTTACGTCCACTTGCCCCCTTACTGGTGGGCTGTATGGCGCGTGCAGATCCATATCGGCTCTGGCTCCAGGCGCCATGTTCACATGCGCGCGGAGCTGTGAGCCTCCTGCATGAGTATCTCGCGTCTTCCTCATGCTGTGCACTTCTTCATCACTAAACTCAGTGTGTGCAGTGTGAACGGAATGACCATCTTCCGGCGCGCGCGCCCTTTTTGTTCCATGAACGTTTTGCTTGTCAAACGCTAGCCTTTGTGTTAAGTCGGCTGCCTTTTTGTGTTTGACCATGTCATTGTACTTGTCCATTAGACGTCGTTGCTCGTTTATGAGCCATTCTTTGGGATCATTGGTTTCATCTTCTGGACCCATTGGTCCTTTTTGTTTTGCGCCGGCAAGATTTTGTAACGTGAGATCGTCTGGAGGAGTTTCAGTCTGGTCATGAGGAGTTGTGATGAAGGGACGGTTACTGGTGGTGCGCGTAGAATCACGCGGCACCCTCAGAAACTGCTGTCCCCCATTAACATCCTCACGTTCAATATCCTCCAGAACTTGATCAACGTTACGAACGCCAGAAACCATGGTGAAAATTGGTTTTTTTATAGAGATCTGATGAGATCTTGTTGCCGTTGTAACAGTGGATGGCGCCAATGAAGAAACGTGGATCGACTCACTGGTAGACGATCTACTTTCCTCGGGTGTGATTATGCTATTTCACCGATGGTTTCTCCTGGATCTGGATTCTTCCACCTACAAAATGAACAGCACCGTAAACTTACCCCTCAGAAAGGGACAGATGGGTCCTCTTTGGGGTAACCCTCCGGTGTGAGAATAAGTATTTGTGGGAGAAGATAATAATATGTGAGGGTAAGGAATTTGGAGTGTATTGCTTAATAGCTGAATACTCTGTAATTGGATATTATCAGATGATATTGGATATGATGTCTCTCCTTGTGGAGTTGATGTTGTATTTATAGTGCTAGGGTTTCCAATGATTGGGCTCAGACCTAATCAGGGCCTTGCTGGCCTCCTCCAATTGCTCTGCGCCACGTGTCCTTGGGGACACCTGGTACTTTTTCATTGGTTATAATCACGTGGTAGTACATGGTTTATGCTGAGTTGTCCACCTTTCATTGGCAGCTGTCAACATCAGCATATTCTTATTCCTTAAAAAGATACCTTCTGGAAGGTTGTCTGACGTGCACAATCAAGGTTGCCCTAATCCTGATTTGGATAAGGGCGAGGTTGATTATGTGCATGTGTGATACGCGCTTATCCTGAGGATGCGCGAGGTCTTCTCTTTATTCTCACGCGCAGATGTTTCATGCGCAGATGTGATATGCACGAGCATGTGATATGCGCCACGCGCGGATGCGCCACGCGCGGATGCGCCACGCGCATATGTGATATGCGTGAGCATATGTGATGCGTGAGCATATGTGATGCGTGAGCATCTGTGGTGCCTGAGCATATGATGCCTGAGCATATGTGATGCCTGAGCATCTGTGGTGCCTGAGCATATGATGCATGAGCATATGTGATATGCGTGAGCATATGTGATATGCGCCATGCGCGTAGGTTTTGGCTTTGTGCCTTCATAATGTCTTGATTTCAAGCCTTTTATCCATATCTTGTGGGTTGACCCGCCTCGCTCGGTGTTGAGGCGGGTACATACCTCTTCAGTAGCCATTTCTTTATAGGACTGGCATTTGCTATAGCAAAATTAGTATTCGTTATAGTTCATGATAACAATAATAAAAAAAAATTATATAACATTAGTAAATATATATATATATATATATATATATATAGGGTAAGGTTAAAATGAAAACCCATTTGAGTTGTGAAAACCCGCGAAAACCTTATGTAACATCGTTTTTTTTTTGTTACATGTAATATATGCTGTAACATTTAATACAAAACATCGAAACATAAAAAAAAATATTTTGCTATTTTTTAACATTTTTTTACTAATTTTTATATATGTTTTAAGGAGAGAGAAAAAGTTATATTTATATTTATATTTTTTATTCACTTTAATTGTGGACCACAAGATTTAAACATTAATTAAAAACATATAGTTGAGAATGAGTTTCTAGAGTTTTCACAGCTCAAGTGGGTTTTCATTTTATACTTAGCCGATATATATATATATATATATATATATATATATATATATATATATATATATATTAAACACAACTGCGGATTTAAGTATGTTCTTTATATGTTAACGAACATAATTGATGCATAGCGTTTTAAAGTCAATACATAAGTTTTTTGAATGAATCAAAATACAAGGGTGTTCTTACTTTGGGTCAACCCAGCTATGACTCGCCTAAAAATTTGCCATTTTGACTTGTTACTAAATCTTGGCTCGATTAGCTTTCCCTCGAACTACAACATTTCTTCCATCTTGTAAGCCCATACCTGTCAAAACAAAATGCATAGTTTTGACTTTCGAAGATGTCAAAATGAAATCTGTTTTATTTGACGTACTTTCTAATTCATACTTGTGTATGGGAGAGATACCTGATGCGTCAAATCCAGCATAATCAGTCACAAATCAAAGATATACATGAAAATGGTCAAGGCATCTAAATCAATTTAGTAAACAAACATATTGTTTATAAAACTATACATGGTCAGGAAAAATCAGAGCCTACCCATTTGATCCAACACAACCTGGCCCGTTTTCATAAAGTCATTGAAGGAGGTCGTGTTGATGTGGTGGAGCTATAGGGGACGGAGGTCTAGGTAATGTTGTGGAGCTATGAGGAAGAAAAACCTACGGTTGACAGCGGGGTCGTATGGTCGTAGGGTTCTCATTGATAATCTTGTATGCAAGTTAATGAACTATAATAGTTAAGCAATTAAAATATACAAATGATAGCCTAAGCATATTAAACATGCCTAACTCTTTAGGAGTTGACTTTCTGAGCATTGACTTTTTGCGAATTGACCACAATCAAGATTTGAGATAATATTGTGAGTTGTGACAAACCTGGGTCATTGCTATTTGCTACCACTCACGTTCCTGCAGCAACAATAATGACCTCCTTAGGCAAGTGACATAATTTTAGAAATAAGACTTGCTTTATTGATATTGAAAAAAATAACATGATTATAATAATAAGTTCATCTTATAAGCTGATTGAGGTGCAAGAATAGTCAGTTAGCATGCCCATGATCTGTTTTCTTTCGGTTGAATGAATGACAACCTAATTGGCAAAACAAAAAAAAAAAAAAAAAAAAATTGTAGGATAAGAGTCACAAAAACCATCTCATATGACTAAAATTTTCAATGGAAACCTAATTCGTTAACTTACCAGTTTCATCAGAAAGTTAACGCAATGGACGCTATTCGTTAACTTCTACTTTGGTGTAGGCTCAACTCGCTTAACATTTACCAGTCTTGTTCGTTTGACTTATAAGAGCTCGAGCTTAAAGGTCGAACTCAGCCCGTTATTAGCTTTTCACGGCTCGTTTCACACGTTATTTCTAAAAGAATAAGTACCCTATATAATAAAATAACATTTATTCAAATTCACAGACACAAATTTTAAGTGGAGATGGTTTTAAAATTGTTCCAACCACCGTGAACTCATCTGAGTCTGGTTCGGGTTTGAGTGATGGGAATGGGAGTTGGGGAGGGTCTAATTTGGGCAGCAGTTTCCAACTCCTAAGGAGATTTGTAAAGCGCTGGATAAGTTTGTTATTGGTTAAGAAGGAGCTAAAAAATGTTGCTTCTTTTTTAATTCTTATGTTTAAAGTTATTACTGTCGAAGCATGAAATGAATCTGACCTGATCCATGACGATGTTTCCACGGATTTGGCGCGTGGCCATATGGGATATTATGAGGATTCCCAACCTTGAAGTTTGGCGCGTGGCCATATGGGATATTATGAGGATTCCCAACCTTGAAGTTTGGCGCGTAGCCATAAGGGATATTATGAGGATTCCCAACCTTGACGTTTGGCGCGTAGCCAAAAGAGATATTATGAGGATTCCCAACCTTGACGTGTGGCGCGTAGCCATATGGGATATTATGAGGATTCCCAACCTTGAAGTCTGGCGCGTAGCCATATGGGATATTATGAGGATTCCCAACCTTTACGTCTGGCGCGTAGCCAAAAGGGATATTATGAGGATTCCCAACCTTGAAGTCTGGCGCGTAGCCATATGGGATATTATGAGGATTCCCAACCTTGAAGTTTGGCGCGTGGCCATATGGGATATTATGAGGATTCCCAACCTTGAAGTTTGGCGCGTGGCCATATGGGATATTATGAGGATTCCCAACCTTGACGTTTGGCGCGTAGCCAAAAGAGATATTATGAGGATTCCCAACCTTGACGTTTGGCGCGTAGCCATATGGGATATTATGAGGATTCCCAACCTTGAAGTCTGGCGCGTAGCCATATGGGATATTATGAGGATTCCCAACCTTTACGTTTGGCGCGTAGCCAAAAGGGATATTATGAGGATTCCCAACCTTGAATTCTGGCGCGTAGCCATATGGGATATTATGAGGATTCCCAACCTTTAAGTTTGGCGCGTAGCCATATGGGATATTATGAGGATTCCCAACCTTTAAGTTTGGCGCGTAGTCATATGGGATATTATGAGGATTCCCAACTTTGAAGTCTGGCGCGTAGCCATATGGGATATTATGAGGATTCCCAATCTTTAAGTTTGGCGCGTAGCCATATGGGATATTATGAGGATTCCCAACCTTTAAGTTTGGCGCGAGGCCTGATGCGCGCATGCACGGCGATGGAGTGGTGACTCGTGAATGCGCGTGCATGGCGGAGGTCTCTTGCGCAAAACCCAGATGGTGGTTTCCGCGGCGGCACATGCACGGCTGCGGAGTGAGAATCCGCGGGCGCGCGTACATGGCGGCGGAAGTCTGGTAATTTCTGGATCTGCAATTTTAGAGTCAGACCTGCAACTTTAGACCTAAAATCCAGGTCTGTAATCTAGATCTAGATCTGTAAATAAGATCTAGGTAGATCTGAAGCTCGGAGCAGATTTAAAACCATCACAGATCCGGAGACCTGATCATTCGAATCAGGCTGTTTCTTTTTGCACAGATCTGGAAGCCTCTTTTAGATCTATGGATCTTTTTGAGCTTTAATAGAACAAGCCTTGAAGCCTTTTTCTGTAAACTTCCAGATCTGGGTTTTTCCTGGGAGAGATCTGACAGCCGAGATGAAGATCGAAGGGTAGTTCGTTGCCGTCCCACGGATGGCGCCAATGTCGAAGCATGAAATGAATCTGACCTGATCCATGACGATGTTTCCACGGATTTTGAGATGAACGAGCCACGTCTTGATCTTCTTCTTCAGCTGCTTGAGACCTGCAATGGTTTTTCGGGGATGTGGAGGTGACTGCTAAGAAATCCTGAGGATCTCTTGTTTACAGACACAAAAAAGTGGTGGTGGCTCTTATTGAGCATGACCCTTAATAAGGAGGTGGAGACCTCCTTATATAGAGAGTCTCATGGCCACCATCATGGTACCCTAATGGGCCTAGCCCAGTTAGGGTTACCTCCACAAAACCCCCTCAGCCCAATAACATTGTATTAGTCCATATAATAAAATAAGCCAAACATAATAAATTTAGGGTCGTAAAACCGGGTTTAGTACCATACCCCTACAATTACCTTTAGATAATTAATTTACAGTGATTAATTATGATGAATTTGATAGCTCACAAAAGTAAGAACATTTGTAGAAAGCGATATGCATATGAAAATGTTATGAAAACATATCTGTTATAGTACGTATGTTGACTATAACTTTTTTGACAAATTTTATTACAACTAGGAAAGTTAGCCCTTCGGGAAATGACACGAACATGAACAAAAGTTTTGTTCACTTAGTTTAAACGAATGAACGTGAACATATGTCTCAATTCATTTATGTTCATGAACATTTGTTCTTTTGAAATCGTTTATGTTCATTTATTTGCATTCATTTAAATTCTTAAAAAATGAGGATTATTAAATGATGAAATCAGTTTCATTATCCATGAATTACACATAATTCTTTACTAACTAACCAGGGCAGTTATCAAACATGCAAAAGTGAATTTGAATAAATACAGATGACAGTTATCAAAAGGCAGCTTGAGGCCTATGCTTCCAAAGTTTTGGCTGTAAAAAACTACACATACTACCATTAAAAATTAGGTTCGTATAGCTAGCGATTGTATAGACGAAGAAAAACATAAACAACAGATCATTGAGCTGACAATTCCCCTGTTAAAACCATAATTTTTTTTAACAAATTACATAAAAGATTTGTAATATGCTCATAATCACATCAAATTAAGGAAACACTTCGTCACTTTAACAAATTTCATTACCTTTTATATCTATAGTCAATTAGCATGTTGGTTATCTCAAAGCTATCTACCAAGCACACAAAGTTTAACTACTAATAAACTTTATGTATAGCATTCAACTCCAAGCAACCTAACACATAATCCAGATACAAATTTTAAACCAATATTTATCACATCCTGCTATTCATTACAAATTATTCAATTTCACATAATAAAAATCTCCATTAAAATTATGTATTTGAATCTGTGTTCATTATGAAACTGATAAACAATCTCATTGATTTCAGTTAGGAATCACAAATATTAGACATACCTAATTTCAATCTCTTCGTGTTACGTAAAATTACTCGACGATCCTGGTGAATGACCAGTTCTGCACAAATGATGCTGAATACTTTAATGAACAAATAAAAATAAATTATAAAGAATTATTTTCGGATAGTTTACCCACATTTTTATTTCATCTGCATGGTCAATAATCAGCAACTTTCATGACAGTTCCTTATGAAACAAATGTGTAGCGGACAATAAGCAAAAACAAGTGTGTTTTACCATAAGCAAAAAACAAGTGTGTTTTTATATTGTAGAGGACAATAAGCAAAAATCAAGTGTGTTTTACCATGCGAACAAAAGTGTAATCACCCCAATAAATAAGAAATTCACGATTTACGAGCAATTTAACAACTTAGGAAATATAAAATAATAAAAAAATTATCAAAAGTCAACGGTGATGAGAAAGCCAAACTCACGCTGGAAATGGATTTGTCATTCTAATGGTTTTCTTTGTATTGTTTCTAAAAACCCTCCTTGTTACGATCATAATACTTACTGACTAACAACAATAATTTCATAATCAATTCATCAATGAATCAAAGAGTTAAGAACCGACCTTACAATGCACGTTCACTCACATTGTGTGACACACTGCGTGGCAATCCTAAATTCAGCCATACACTTGTTCTTCTAATGATCTTAAACTTACACAAGATATGTTATTAATAATATCCACTCCCTACACCTTAATTGTGAGATCATCAGTGTAAGAAAAATAAACTTAATCCATAATTATTGAGATATTAAACTAACCCTAACAATGAACCAGATAACCTCATTTTGTTTCATACATTCTTTCTCCAATAGCTTAAAAGAATCATATGACAGTGTAGTAATCAAGTAATAAGGTTAGAATGTTAGATCATAAGAGTTCCTAAGTAAACATTAAAGATGAGGTTGGTCCAATGATTCCTTAACAAAAATAAAATTCATATAAAAAACCACAAAAAAAACAACAAATTAGTGTTTTCAAATGAATACATTAAGTGCAGTCTGTCACAACTGCTCATTATTTTTAAGAATATATCATATTTCAGAAAAATGTAATAATACATCACTAGACTTGACAAAATTGCTTCAAACCCTAGAAACTGAAATCAAACGCTAACATGATTTGAAGCAATCCTGCATACAAAACAAGGAATTGAAATTGATCAATGACTAGCGCTTCTATTGAAATGGATGGGTGATGGGTTTTATCTCCATCACGACTCTTGGCATGGTAGAAGCTTTCAATTGAATTGTCTAACGTAAGCATTCGATTTAATTGATTTGACATTAGAACAGATAACAGATGATCGTCGATTATCCTAAACGTCGCCAGAGATGGTATGGAAATTGGGAAGTCGCAGGTTGTGGAGTGATTTAATTTTAGCGGGGTCTCGCTATTTAATTTTAACGTCTTAAACTTGTAAAATTGCAACGTTATCCATCTAAAATACTTCATATGTAATATATATATATATATATATATATATATATATAGATCAGCGTTCAAAACAAACGTACCCCTTTAAAAAATGATATTTGACATATACATAACATCCAAAATTTAATTTTCTTTATATTTACCATATCTGAGTAGTCCCCAAGTACTCCGAGTGCACCCAACTCCCTAGTCGACTGCCTAGGGTCCGTCTGAAGACTTTTGCAACCTTAGTTTTTGTAACATCCCAAGTTTCACAAGGTATTTAAAATAATCGAGTTTAAATAAATTATGGATAGTATAAGTGCAATTATCTAAAGTATGAGGGGATTAAGTGTCATTAGATGAAAAGTTAAACATGAAACCCTACCCCCTTCCTATAAATATAGTCACCATCCCATTTTATAGCAATCTTCACCTCTAGCCTCCCTCCTTATAAGATTCTCGTTTTTGAGAAAGTAACCCACAGAGATCCGAAGATTCATGGAGATCTAACTGTCGGATCGGTCTCAAATTTTAACTGAGTGTTCATAGTATATAAATGAAGATTTCGACTGGACGGATCTTCGATCATAGGTCGGGAAGTCCGGTTTTTATCAGAAAAACCGTAACAGTGGAAAATGAAAATTTCTGGCGACTGTTTGGGTTTTCCGGCGACGGCGGATTCCGACGGCGGAAGTGGGCGACCCTGGTAGAGCTCGGTGACCCGGTTGCGTGGCCGCTTGAATCAGTCAATTCCGAGTTCGTTTGGTATGGTTTTTGTCTATTTGAGTGATCTCGAACAAAAACCTTAAATGTGCGTTTTTACTAAAAAGGCTTACTTTTCGTGTACGGATTTGCATGAAACTTGGTGGGAAGATAGATCGGGCCACGATTAGTGATAAAGTAATGAACTTGTTAGTAAGTTCGGTTCGGGTACAACGAGTAGCTTTCAGTACGTTAAAAGGACGGGTAAACGAAGTCGGTTTTGCACAAAATTTGAAAGGAAAGTAAATCAGGTTGAAACACGTAAGAAAAACATAAACTTCATAGTAAAAGGGTTCATGTCACACCCCAACCTAAGGTGGAAATTCCGGGGCGTGATCCGATTGCTCACAGCTCGAAGATACTATCATAATATAAATGTGACAATATCTATTTAATTATTTTATTTCAAATGTGCACACAATATTCAAATACAACAATACAATTCAAATAAAGATTTACAATCATTTAAATTCAAGTTTGTATTCAATATAACCCTAAGGTCTTCCTAAGTGTCCATACTTGTAACACCCCGGCTTAAAGCGGAAACGCCCGAGTGTGACGTACAGATTGTTCAAACACACGTGACACTATTTGGTGACAATAATAACATTAATTCATTTAAAGCATCATGTAACACAATGTTTGAAAGTAACAATACAAATCCAAATTACAATCAAAATGATAATTATGTTTATTAAATAACTTAAATATTCTAAGTGTCTTCTCGTCTTCAACCTCTAACAATAGTACCTGTAACATATATATAAAATATAGTCAACTAACTTAATAGTTGGTGAGTTTCCCACAAGTTTGAATAAATACATAAAAACCTTGCAATTCCATGAAACTTGTGATAATTAAACTACTTCGCATGTAATGTCCTTTCCAGTTGGCAACAGCCAACGTACTTGGATCGGGGGTCCCTTTTCCACTCATAACAAAATGGTCCTGAGTGCAAAGGGGGACGTATGATCATACTTATTGAGGCAACCACTTGCTGAGCACATAATCAAGTAAGCACATGTAACACACAAGTCCACGATATGAATTGCAGTTTAATAGCCGAGTAAAAAATCGATTTGTGTTTAATAGGATATATATGCTACCCCCAAAAGTAAAAGCGTTAAAAAGGGGGTGTGAGAAACTCACCTCGATTGCGAAGAAAAACTTGCAATAAAAGCCGATAGAACAACAACGAAACCGAAGCAATCGAAAAATGCGTTTAAAGAATCTCAAACGTTTGAACTTCTCGCACTATAAATAAATAGAAATATTTGAAGACTAACTAACGGAATTGAAAAGGTTATATATGATTGGTCAACGGGATATTGCATTATCTTAATATATTTATTAACATTTGATGGCATCTTATAATATAGTATTAGTTTTAGGTTTTAACGAAACTTAATGATTTGTTAATATTCTAACTAAATACTAGTACGAAAATTACGGTATTTACGGGTCATCTTTCGAAAAAGATACTTATGTTGTTGAACCAAAGTTAATGACTTAGAGTTTAACATTTAACGAATTAAAAGCTTAATAGTAACGGAATTATAAATTAATTTTAATGGTCTAACGAAATATAATATTTAAATATTATTTAATTAATGTTTTATTATTAAGACAACTTTAATAATTAGGGGATACGAATTTTAATGGTAAAAGATTGATCCCGAAAATAATTATTTCAGCGGGTTATCAAGTTAACGAGAATGTATAATAAAATATTATAATATTAGCGGTTTAACTAGAAGGATAATATAATATTATCGGGCTTTACGGGCCTTAAAGAAATATTAAAAAGTTTGTTTTTGAAGGATTACGATCAAATTTAGTTTATAAATAATTTTATTTATTTAAAATAATTTTAATTTGATTTAAAATATTTTTAATAATTCTTAATGATTAATATATATATATATATATATATATGTATATATATAAGGTTTTTAAAGGAATATAAACTAAAAAAACAAAACAGCCTGACCCGGGTCCTTTCGGACAAACACTTATGGCATAACCAGTTGACCTAGGCATATTTGTTGGTTTACTACAGAAACATTATATATAAATACAGATACACAGGTTCATCTCCTTCACATAAACTCTAGGATTTCAATTCTTCATAACCGTTCCATGTTTGTTCAAGATATGTTAGGGGTTTTGATTAGTGGGTTAAAATGAATCAAAACAATATTTTAATTACCTCGTAGGGTGTCTGGAAGGGGGGGTGAACGAGAGATGGCCGGAGCTACGACTTGGATGGGCGATTACGGGATTACAGAGATCGATTAAGTGTATATTGATGTTTGCAGTGCATTTAGATCGATGTTACGGTCCTATTTATACCAGTTATTGGAGCCTATATACGTTATTTGCTTTGGCCAGAAATCCGGCGAGCATCACGGTGGTCACGGATTAAATGGTGATCTTGAAACCGTTAAAATATAATTAATACATCGATTAAGATTAGATATTAACGTTTAGGGTCGTTAGACCAATAAAAAGGGTCAACGAGCGAGTTTAACGGCTTGTTTCGAGGTAGCCGGAGCCGTCGCCGGCGCCGGCTGCGAGGGTGCCGGAGAACCGGGGTTCAGGGGGGTGACGGGTTGGGTTGATAATTATAATAAATTTGCATTTCAGCCCCTAGACTATTGAGTTTCTTTAAAACTGGTTAGAAATATAATTACCATTTAAACCTTCGAACTTCGTATATTATAACTAATGAGATGAAAGTTAATATATTTGGATATTATATTATACCCGTAAAGTTTGTGAATTGTTTAACTTTATTAAACATTTTAAATCCCGAAGTTTCGATAACAGAAAAGAAAACAAGAAACGATATGAGCGATAAACGTAAATCCTCATGGATATTATATTTATGATGAACGTCAAACACAATTATAATGTAACGACCAAACAGTTCGCTTTAGTGAGTTTGAATATATAAAGATACTAAAATGACGAGTGTCCCGTACAAAACGTGCAACGAAAATTAATAACATATATATATATATATATATATATTGTGACATTTGAGCCAAAACAAGGTACACCTCAGTACGTATTTACCGATTAAGCAAATAAACGCCTTTTGCGTAACAAACGAACGATTAACCGAACGAGTCGGGTTATGACCCAGAAATCCCAGGGGGCCATCTATAAGTGATATACGATCTATACAAGCTAAAATATTAGTAATATGGCCTTAGTTTGATAGCAAACAAGTTAAACGAAAATATGCTCGTTTAACTACCCGCTATAGATTTAAACGCGAAAGATAGTTACAAACCAAGCATTGTATCATCCGTTAAGCCGAAAAAGACTTACCAAACACTTATTTGAAATGTTTTAAGCGATCCGTGAAAATATTTTCGATTTTTACAAACATATAGTATGTTTTTATAATTTTACTCAAATCTAGCTGAAAAACAATTGTTTTCGCACTGTTTAACGCACCCGATAAGTTTTTCGCGCTAAAAACTGAACCCGAACTAATTTGGATTGGGCCTTTCGTATTTGGGCTTGAAAAATCAGAAACTTGGAACAAAATGGGCCCAAAGTGGGCCCATATGGACTTCCGATCGCTGCTGCCACCCTACCCCCTATTTTTTTTTTATAAAACTTGTTATCTAAGCTTGTTTATTCATTTCACTTGATAAAAACTGAAGTCCAAGCAGCTGCAAGTTATTTTTCTAGAAACCTTTCAAAACTCTAAGGTAACAACTTAAATAAGTAACTTTTAAACTTGTTTAACCTTGATTAATACCATAAAAACATGTCTTAATTGCTAGAAATCATTCCTAACCATGTAAAAATCCTAAAAAGGTCCATAAACATGTTTTGATCATACATATGGTAAGAAACCTGTTTTGATAGTTTTTTTTGGCCATAAACACGGATTAAAGGGTTGAAACGACGTTTTTACGGTTCAAAAGTTCGTTTTTATACACTAGCCGAAACCCTAAGTTAAGGGCTGTTATGTTGATGAAAAATTTCTTGGTTTGTGATATAGGACTTGTATCTAGCCTACATAGGAGCACAAGAGCTTGAAAAGTTGATTAGAAAGACAGAAACAAACCAAAACCACTAAGGTAATGCCGAAACACTCGCTTACGGACTGTTTAGGTTAAGGTTGTGATGTGGATATTATTAGGCCTTGAAATTTTTCAGAGACATTAGGAACCATGTCAATGAGTCCCTGTTCAAATTTGGTAATTTTTCGACCATCCGAGAATATTTGACGAATTTATTACCAAATTGGAACGTTTATTTGGGAAAAATAGCTAAAATACTTCAAAAATTATGAAATTTTTCTGGAAACTCAGATTTGATGTATTTTGATCACATATGACTTTTAGGATCATTTGGAGAAGTCTAAAGGTGTTTTGTGTATATGCGTTCGTGTGAATTTTTATAGTCGAATTTGAGCCGAAAAGAATATCGCACGAGCTTTTTACATTCTGGAATTGATACAGGTTGTTTTGGGACATGATTTGAGTATTCAGAAAATTTGGTGGAATTTTTGGAAATTGTTTGGGATAAACGGACGATTTTCAGGCGAAATATAGCTGATAAAATAAATTTTTTATAAATTAATAAGTCAGTAAATAATTCCATAAATATTTTTATAAAAATCTACATATTTTAATTGATAAGTGGCTAAATTTTCATAATTTAATGATTAACGGTTAATTAATTATGATAATTTGAAGATTAAACAAATTCAGTTTTTATAAAACCGGCAAGTTCGCGATTAACGAACCTGCGGGAATAACAAAACACCAAGAGTGATAAAAAATCATATTTTTGGATTAATAAGTAAAAACGAACATTTTTATGAGAAACATGGACAATCTGGATAGATTGTGCACGTTTCTTTTCAAAACAAACTGAATAAACGGAAACGGGCCCCGTAGCTAATCCGGGACCCCACTATGTGTACATGATTGGATTAACATATTTACGACTATGGTGATTATGAGGATACCTAGTGCTATAATATTTACCAAGAGTTCTTTGTCACCCATAAGCCCTAAAGAAGGAAGGAAGTTGGCTAACATGGTGAACAAGAAATAGACGCCAAAATACTTCGCTTGCTTATCGTAAAATCCAGGCATTTCGGTAGTTAGATCCATTGTTAGCTTCATTGCTATTGCTATTAGTGTGACCGATGCAGCATTGATGGTGAAAAATTTGCATGGAAACCAGAGTTTTCGTTGTCGAATGGCTTGAATGGCATCGGCCGCCATTGCAAGAGTGCAAAACAAAGATGCTCCACCAATATACAAACCCACTCATGGCATAGCATCCTTAGGAGATGTCATCTTGCTAGACAAAACTTAAAACAATAATAAAACAACTCACTTTATTTGCTAGAGCAAGAATTACCTATGCTTGATGCATATAGAAGTATAAGAAAGGTAGGAACATTTAGAAAAATATTTCCCACAAGTTAAAGAGGAATAGTGGTGAATGGTGATGGTTCCATTTTTTTTTCTTTTTAACTTTTTTTTTTTTTTATGTTTCTTATCCTTTCATTTTCATAGGCCAGAGTTGTTGAAAATTATTTTTTGTATTTTTATTATCTTTTCATTCTCATGGGCCATTCTTGTTGAAAAACAATTGATGCCGGTAGGTCAAGTCAATTTATTGAAAAAGAGCTTTTAGGCCTTCACTTCACGTTGCTAAGGGTGATCAAACGGGTCTTACACGCCAAGACTGACCTGGCCTGGTTAATGGTAAGGACTAGACAAGTTTCTCGGATCCTAGAACAATCACCCGGGAACGTGACGTGTCATGTTTCAATTTGGACAGCTTTATTTTATATGTTGGGCTTAGGCAGACCAATCAGTATTGGGCTTTCTTCAGGCCCATGAGTAAACGATTGGAATTTGGAGATGGGCAATTTCAAGAATTATCTTCATGGCCCATACGTGTCAATGATCTCACTAGCGAATCACACTTGTTCTTGAATTTGCTAATAGTTTATGTAGATTAATATCAAAATAGTGGTATTTGAGTCAAACTTGTAATGATGGCCAACTAGGACATTAAGTGCGACTAAAGGAAAGTGTAAAAAGGTTTATTTATTTGTTATTTTGTTTGTTTGTTGGAACCACTAATTCTTGCCCAAACTAAAAGGATTTAAATAATGGTGTGAATTTATGGCACGATATGAATTTAATATGAAATTTGTGGCTTCTAGTTTGGAAGGTCCTATCATCTAAGCTCTCTCCATAGTCCATATGATAAGTTCTAACACCCTATACAACACTGATTTTAGCTAGCTATATGCATACATCTTGTTGAGTTTCATAATTCAGTTGCAACATTGAAGAAACACGAATCTAAACAGAAGTCTAAATGACTATTTCCAAAGGGTGAATGGGGATCGAAAGTCGTAAATCTGATAGAATGAATTAGATATGCATAACTAACAACGTCGTTGGCCTTGTTATAGGAAAAAGGGGGGGGGGGTCTGTATCCGTTCTCCGCGTGAGAATCAGTATAGCAAGCAGTGGAGTAATAATAAATGAGAGTCGAAGGTCTGTGACCGACGTAGTGTAGATAGTGGATGCCGTTTTGCGCAGGACCCACTGTGTGTAGGGTTGTCTCCGCTGTACAATTGTTGCGGCCGTAAATTATGTACATGTGGTGCCTCCCCGTCGGGCTATTTCTTCCTGCACTATTGTCTGGTACTGTCGTAGTGGTCCTCATGTGTACCTTCTATTCAGGTGGTGTCTCCAACTCTCCATGTTGGTCTTTCAAGGGTGAGAGCTGATGTGCGAAAATATATATAATTAATAAAATGATTCGCAACTAAGTTTTAAAAACCAAAAGAACCTAACCTAGTTCACACAATCGACAAGTGTACCGGTCGCGTTTAGCAAAGAGAAAGTAGTTCGGGTATCGAACTCAAGGACACGTGAGGTGGCTCGGATAATAAACCCTAACTAAGTACTGCCTAATAACACTATTTGATTAATTATTATTATTTATTATTTTATTTTAATTAATTTAAACTAATTTAACTTACTTAACTTATCGAAATTAACGGGAAAACTTAACGACGCTAACGAACTTTTACCGAATATGGAGAAACGACTACCTTGGTAAGAATCTGATGTGGTCTAAAATATACATATAAATATATAAATATTTCCTACACTTTTAATTAATTTTGGGTCATGCTTTTATTGAATATTATTATTTGGTTCTTATGTCGGTTTTTAAGATTTTAAGAGACAACGAGCTAATTTGATTAATATGGGTTCAAGTTTTTATGTTATTTGTATATCATGATTAGTTTTTAATTTCATTGAGTCAAGTCTGATTAAAGATACCCTTAAGTTGGAAATAAATATATTTGAGAGTTAAGGTAATTTTTTTTATGATAACAATTAATTGTTTGTTTAAAAATTGCAAATCTAACTTAACTAATAAAAGAAAATAATAAAAATGATGTGGCAATCCCATATTCATTCTTGGTCTAATATATCTTCTTATTCATTCTACCCATTCATGGGTTATGGGCAAAACCATTTTATTAAATGGGTTACAATTTTCTTTTCTAATATTTCATCTCATTCATCCTATCTATTCATGGGTCATGGGTCAAAATTTTTGGTAAAAGGGTTATAATTTTCTTTATAATTCTCTAATTCCTTATCTTATTTATCCTACATATATCTATGGGTTATTAGTCAAAACAATTTTGACAAATGGGTTATAATTTTTCTTCTAATTTTCTAATCTATCACCTCATTCATTATATATCCATAGGTAATAAGTCAGAATAATTTTAACAAATGTTGTATATTGTTGTAAACTTGTAATGGTTCATCTCATTCTAATTTATAAATTTGAGATTATAGACTGCTTATTATTTGTAGTTTATATTTCATTTTCTTCTTACCTTTAATTTTGTTCATTTCTTTAAAAAAACGTACCTTATTTATTTTTATTATTTAACAAATCTCGTGTGATACAGGGGTTCAAAAGCTAGTTTGTAATAAAGGTTACGAGATTTTAAATGATAAATTGTGGACTAAATGGGTTAAAATCAATTGTAGTCATCAAAGAAAAGAAAATAACGTCGTAATGGGCTGCTAGCAAACAAAGTGGGCTCAATTGTGAAAGACTTTAAGCCAGGTCAACACATATTATAAAAGAGATTTTAGCACAGCATGAAGGGAGGAATTATTACTGCCACAAAACATATAATAATTGAAAAGACAAGGCAGCCGTGAGATGGAGATTGATTGGAACAAGAGCCGAGCCGCCATCAGGAGGTTTGACGGCAGCCCTTGGCTGTCTTTGTGGGAGCCGCCCTTAGTTTCCGACCAGCAGAGATCTAGGGGAGTTCGAAGCAAGAGAAAGAAAATAAAGAGAAGCGCTCGGGTTTTATATCTACTCATCCAAACATTATTTTCTGGGTTCTATCTTATTATTTTTATTATGAATTCATACTTTAAACCAGATTATTTTGTTTCATTCTTGAATATGATTGTTGGATACAACCCCCTAACTACTTAGGTTAAGATGAATATTGATTTTGCTTGACGGTTTTTTTGGTTTTGATTAATTACATGATTTGATTATTATTAAAAAGCTTTATCTAATTTGATCTTGGATGTGTTAATTATTGTTTTTATATAATTTTTGCATGTGATTCCCCTTATTTCCTTGATTGATTTTGTGTCGTTCGGTTAGGTCATCGACCTGGTGTTTTTGATCTGTTTATGGTTAGCACGACCATAGGAATCTTGTGTGTAATTAATTATTAAAATTAAAGTGGTTCACCTTCCTTGCGGCCGAGAGGTAATAGGGAGTCGGTTTGTCTCGTGTCTTTATCCGGCTAGGTTAGAATTGCGCGAGAGCGAGTTTTGGTCTTGTTCGGTTTAGATTTGCGTGCAAATAGGTGTTCTAGATTTAAATATTGTTATCCCTTTATCCCTAGAGTTGCTAGTACCAATTTTTAGCGGATTTTGTGTCATTGAGTCCGAGAGGAGATGCGTCATTCGTTAACAGTTCGTTAGTGTCGTTAAGTTTTCTCGTTAGTTTCGTTAAGTTTAGTAAGTTAAATTAGTTTAAATTAATTAAAATAAAATAATAAAAAAAATTAATAATTAATCAAATATTGTTATTAGGCAGTTCTTAGTTAGGGCTTATTATTCGAGCCACCTCACGTGTCCTTGAGTTCGATATCCGGACTTCATTTGTCTTTGCTACTCGCGACCAGTACACTTGCCGATTGTGTGAACTAGGTTAGGTTGTTTGGTTTTAAAGCTTAGTTGCGAATCGCATTCTATTTATATATATATATATATTCGCACATCAGAATCATATTGACAGTTCAACGACTAATGGAATTAACTAATCATACGACATCGGGATCTAATAAAAAATAATACTAAATCAACTAAGGCTCACTAAAGTTCACTAGATCACCTCTTGGTCTCACCAACTAAACCTCACGAGTCTAAGAAGATTAGATTAACCTATCGGGATAAGGATTACTAAGGTACCCTAATGACGCATCTCCTCTCGGACTCAACGACACAAAACCCGCTAAAAGTTGGTACTAGCAACCCTAGGGATAAAGGGGTAACAATATTTAACTTGCTCTAGGACACCTATTTGCACGCAAATCTAAACCAGACAAGACAAAAACTCGCTCTCGCACAATTCTAACATAGCCGAATAAAGAAACGAGACAGACCGACTTCCTATTACCTCTCGGTCACAAGGAAGGTGAACCTATTGAATTTTAATAATTAATTGCACAAAAGATTCTTATGGTCGCGCTAACCAAAACAAGATCAAAAACACCAAGTCTATGACCTAAACGTAGAACCCTAACTGAATGACACACAGTCAATCAATTAAAATCATACGCGGAATCAAAAGAAATAATTATAGAAAAACAATATTTTAACACATCCAAGATCAAATTATATAAAACTTTTCAATAATAATCACGTCGTGTAACAAGTCAAAACCAAATAAGCCGTCAAATAAAATCAATATTCATCTCAACCGAGGTAGTTATAAAGGTTTAGCCAATAATCATAACCAACGACACAAAAATATAATAAATATTACGATGCATTGTCAAAAAACCTCACCACGAAAATAATAATTTAACTTGGTGGCTAATTCTTTCCTGTCCTTGGTTTCACCCAGCTTTCCCTTTTGCTCCTGTTTAATTCTTTCTTCCTCCCAACAATAGCTGCCAACCAATAAATTCACCTCAAAACTCACGGCTGCCTCTACACACCTCTTGAAATCTCGTAGGCTTCAATCACACCCACCAATCAATAATAAAATTCTTTCTTTGTGGCTGCTAGGTCTTGTTCTACGACCTCCGTAGAATGAATGAGATGAGAAGATTAGAAATTTGAAGAAATGTAGGCTTGACACCTAAACATCAACATTTTTTTATTAGTATTATAAGATAAGATTAACATATGACGGTTCCTAATTTTTTCTGCCAATGTAGGGTTCAAGAAAATATCTAGGCTTCAGTTAAATCAATATATCTCTTTTGTTTTATTTATTATTTTTTTTTCTATCGAACTTTTAACATCACCTCACATGATTATTATTATTATTATTATTATTGTTATGATACGTTTTTTTTCTTTAATATATATAATAGTTAATTATAATAATAATAATAGAAATTAGTAATATATAACATATGCTCGAGCCTTCATTCGTTGGTTTCAAGTTTAGTAAAAGTGCTCCATTTTAGCTCATTATCTTTAAAAACCATTAAAATCACATGTGAACCAAATATTAATAATATTTAATAAAAACTTAGCTCAAAAGTATTTAAAAAGTAGGGAATATTTATATAATAATACGTATATTTTAGACTACATCACGAGCCTATAGTTTGTCCCTTCCCTTCGGCGTTTTCCTTTCAATGACTTGGACCCATCTTTCTTTGGTTGTCTCGAATTGTACCCTAATCTGGATCCATACCTCTTTGGTTTCTAAACGCAAGATTATTCTTTCCATCATCCTTATTTCTTGCTGGTGCATTTGAAAATTGAGAAATGAGGTACTTTTTTAAAAGCAAGTTTGACAAAGTTGGTAGACATAAAGGTTCTAAGCCCTCTGTGGGGTGAAGAATAAGACGTCATAGTGGTTTTTTAGAGTCGGGTATATATGTAATTACACGAGTATATAACGGGGTATACGTATTTCTTTCTAGAAAGGAAATCTGAATTTGCATATTTTCTTTTTTTTTTTTCATTTTGAATATATCCCAATAACGTGTTTACTATTATTTTCACACATTTGACTTATATAGTAAGGCGTTTACTAATCTTTCAAGTTCAACAATTTGATCGGTACAAGTCACAAAAAGTGATGACCATTTCAATTTTCTTTCCTTTACTAGAAGGTGCAAAGAACTTTTCATATCAGTCTTATATTCCTATAAGTATCAAGCTCTAAAACTTAAATTTTAAATCTTTATATTATTTAGCAAGATGAGATCTCCTGAGGATGCCATACCATGGGTGGGCTTGTATATTTTCGGAGCATCATTAGTGTGCACACTTGCAATGGCAGCCGATGCCATCGATGGCATTCGAAAACAAAAACTGTGGTTTCCATGCAAATTTTTCACCATTAATGCTGCTTCAATCACGCTAATAGCAATAGCAATGAAGCTGCCGGTAGATCTAACTACCGACATGAGTGATGTCGGTTACATTGGTTTTATGGCTAAGGAGGGGAGCCTTATTTTCTTGTTAACCATGCTAGCCAACTTTGTCCCGTCGTTAGGGCTTATGGGCGACAAGGAACTTCTAGCAAACGTCGTAGCATTGGGGATCCTCGTTATCACCGTTAATGTAAATGCATGGATCAAGTCCCTTACCGGGGTGTTTTCATTAAACATGTTTGGTCTCATAACTTTGATATATCCTCTTACATGGATATTTTCGGTAGCGTTGGAAGTTCCAACGTCTAGGAGAATTCAAATACATCGGCAAAAGGAGTTTCTCAAACTAGATTCAACGTCTCACCAAGAAATCAACTTCTCGTCCAAGGAACTTGTACATTATGTCAAGAAGTACTGGATGATGGCACAGACAGGTAATCCCCAATTCGTGATTGCTTGCTCACCAGTTTCTTATGCTCTAGGGGTTATGTGCTCATTCACCGTCATTTATGTAAGCATTATTTTGGTAAACAAGATGAGGTACACATCAAATTTTTGGTATGGAAAATCAGATTACAAGTGGTCAAGCTATGCCATTTTTGGTGTGCAATTATTTGGGATTTTAATAGGTTGTATAGCACCCCTTGCTAGATGTTTCACCGTTTTTTTCTATTTCAACATCACCAAAAGACGGAGCATGAACCATCTAAACGTGTTCAGAGTCGAAAAATATTGGACCTGGAGCCTTCAACAATGGAAGCACATCCATGTCCGTTCACATATTCCAGGCTGTCGTTGCAAAATAGTTTTCCATAATTTCAAAAACATGATTTTAAACATTTGTATAGTTATTCAAACAATAGTTGTGGTTATATGTAAACTAATATGTGTTGTTCCAGCATCTTTTATTGTCTTGTTCTCATTTCTTGAAAGGTTAAAAGATGCATCAAATGCATCTAACAACAATTCGAGATCAGAGATGGAAATGTATGCTAGCTATATTCAACAATTTGAAGATCAGGCGAACCTTTCAAAGCACTTATTAAGAAATATGCTCGATTCTATGAACCGACTTCTTCAAGAGTCTAAAACAAAGGAGCCACGAAATCTTATAAATCTTTCAGAGAAGTCCACAGGGTTCAAAGGAGTTGTGGAGTTCAAAAATGACCAAGTCCCACCTTTATATTCAGACGAACTGCCAAATTCTTGGAGCCTAGTAGTAGTGACTTTAACAGCCATTGCCGTTGCACTTCCGAACATTGCGAATGACCATGTTAAAGGGTTACTTTCTAGCATAAGGGAAGCCCCCCGTATTGAAAATCATATTGAAGAAAGTCTCAATACAAATGGTGAATTGGTAAAGGCGAGAAAATCAGCTAGATGGTTGTGGACAAGTTGAAGTATACAACAGGTGGCTACACATTGAGCTTCAAAAGAAGACTTGCAAAGCAAAAACGTCAAAGGAGATTCTTCAGTGGTTGGGTGACGAAGCCGTAAAAGTTGTGATAAAATTCAAGAGCCGCAAAGGGGACGGTCTAGATCACTCACTTCATGAGTTCATTGCAGCGACTTCCATGTACAAAATCAGTCGAACCATACTGCTCAAGTGCAGCGAGCAACAAAATTGGGAAAATGATGAAGAACTATTCAACCTTATATCTATTATTATCTCGGACATATTATGTGCTTGTTTTACCAACTTACCACGTGTCATAAAAATGAAGTGTCATCACGATGCAATAGAGGAGAGGGCGAATAGCATCTGGTCTGCTGCTCAACTTCTTGGTAGATTGAAGAAGATCCTTAAAGCGCGTCAACTTCCTTGCATAGATATGTACTCGATGGCCTACATTGATAACTGGTGTACGCTACCAAAGAATGAAACGGCTCTTGCTTGTGCTTCATCCCAGAGGACTCAACTAGCTTCTTCCAGCTCTAGTGTATTGCTCATCGCAACTATGGTGTAATCAGTGTGTTCACCAAGTTTGTTAACTGTTGTAGAATTTATTGGTTTTTTTTTAGCATGATTGCTAGTCAGTAGTCCCTCGCTACTTTGAATATTGGGATAGTTAAATCACATTTTATCGTTAATTATTATCTTGTAATTTAGTTTCATCTCTATATAAAAACCTAACTGATCATGCACACCGGCCTCTTACTTGTAAAAGATAACTTATAAATTAAAAAGATGCGTGGAAGTCTATGGGTTTGGAAGATGTCAGTATTTGGCATGTAAGAAAAGTCCATAGACGGCTTGATTGAAGAAAATGAATATATACTATATCCTATTACAATTTCTTCTTGTGTGGTTGAAGAATCTGAAACTTATTTGTCTAACTGAACTATCATCATTAAAAGTCATTATTTCTCTTTTTAATTATTTTCATTCGTTAGAATAAATAAACAAAGCACCCGAGGGTTATATATCGAAAGTGAATTTGAAGGTCCAAAAATAAGCTACGAGAAAACTTTTAACATATTGAAAAGAAAAAACTACCTAAATGGTACTTCGTAAATCTGAGTTGTGACCATCTATCGCTATCGCCCGCCCTACATGTAACAAACACCATAGAAAAAGCACAAATAAATTTAAAAGGCCAAAACATTGAACCATGGTTACATGCAATATTATGGCTTACCAAACAAACAATTAAGCTACTTATGTTTTTGTTTACCAATTCATGCCATTTACAATAACGTAACATTGCTAACAGATTATATGCACTTTATTATATATAACTGTGCCAGAATTTATATGCTAATTTTAGTGCCATGTGAACCGCGTTGAGCTTAAATATTGGATACACACAAAATTTTGTTAGATTTTAGCGGTAAGTGTGTGTGATTTATCAATAATTGTCAAACATTAAGCATGAAACCAGAACCCAGAAACCAAACACACATTTGTTTCAAGTTTCAACACAAACACACATTTGTTTCAAGTTTCAACACAAACACATAATATAAAACAACAAAAACCATTTATTATTCAATTTCAAAGAAACAGAAACCACATCGCAACACAACTGCTTCAATATCCAAACATCAGCAAACCAACACAATCAAATACAACTTCACCACAAACCTCTAAAACCCACCACGCAGACGCAGAACAAGGTGAAGGGTGGACTCCTTCTGGATGTTATAATCAGCAAGTGTGCGTCCATCTTCAAGCTGCTTCCCAGCAAAGATCAGCCTCTGCTGATCTGGGGGAATGCCCTCCTTGTCCTGTATCTTCGCCTTCACATTATCGATAGTATCCGAACTCTCCACCTCCAGAGTTATGGTCTTACCGGTCAATGTCTTCACAAAAATCTGCATGCCTCCCCTAAGCCTCAACACCAGATGCAAAGTTGACTCTTTCTGGATATTGTAATCCGCTAGAGTTCGACCATCCTCCAACTGCTTACCAGCAAAAATCAGCCTTTGCTGGTCTGGTGGGATACCCTCCTTATCCTGAATCTTTGCTTTGACATTATCGATAGTGTCTGAGCTCTCAACCTCCAAGGTGATCGTCTTGCCCGTCAACGTCTTCACGAAAATCTGCATACCTCCCCTCAACCTCAGCACTAAATGCAAAGTAGACTCCTTTTGGATGTTATAATCCGCCAGAGTCCGGCCATCTTCAAGTTGTTTTCCAGCAAAGATGAGACGCTGCTGGTCCGGTGGGATACCCTCTTTATCCTGGATCTTGGCTTTGACATTATCAATGGTATCTGAACTCTCAACTTCCAAAGTAATTGTCTTCCCGGTCAATGTCTTTACAAAGATTTGCATACCTCCCCTCAACCTCAACACCAAGTGCAAAGTAGACTCCTTTTGGATGTTATAATCCGCAAGAGTCCGGCCATCCTCCAACTGCTTGCCAGCAAAGATGAGCCTCTGTTGGTCCGGTGGGATACCCTCCTTATCTTGGATCTTGGCTTTGACATTATCAATGGTGTCCGAACTCTCAACTTCCAAAGTAATTGTCTTGCCGGTCAACGTCTTCACAAAGATTTGCATACCTCCCCTCAGCCTCAAAACCAAATGAAGAGTGGACTCTTTCTGAATGTTGTAATCTGCAAGAGTTCGACCATCCTCCAATTGCTTACCAGCAAAGATAAGCCTTTGTTGATCTGGTGGAATACCCTCCTTGTCTTGAATCTTAGCTTTCACATTATCAATAGTATCCGAACTTTCAACTTCAAGAGTAATAGTCTTGCCGGTGAGGGTTTTAACAAAGATTTGCATGCCACCACGGAGACGGAGGACAAGGTGGAGCGTGGACTCCTTTTGGATGTTGTAGTCAGCAAGAGTCCTGCCATCCTCAAGTTGTTTACCAGCAAAGATGAGCCTCTGTTGGTCTGGTGGGATACCCTCCTTATCTTGGATTTTAGCCTTGACATTATCAATAGTATCCGAACTTTCAACTTCGAGAGTAATAGTCTTGCCGGTCAAGGTTTTCACGAAGATTTGCATTCCACCGCGAAGACGAAGGACAAGGTGGAGAGTTGACTCCTTTTGGATGTTGTAGTCTGCCAAAGTCCGGCCATCCTCCAATTGCTTACCAGCAAAGATCAAACGCTGCTGGTCCGGAGGAATTCCTTCCTTGTCCTGGATCTTAGCCTTGACGTTATCGATTGTGTCAGAGCTCTCGACCTCGAGAGTGATGGTCTTACCAGTAAGAGTCTTAACGAAGATTTGCATCTGTTCAAAAACAACAAATAAGAATTATTAATAACAATATGGATACAAACTCACCTTCTACAATACACAAAGATGAACATAAATCAGTTTCAATAACTGATTAATTCACTTGTTCCTATACAAAACTCATTTTAAAATAATCTTGCACTCAGTTCGATAAATCAAACTAATTGTTAATTCAAGTGATAATTTCGAACAAAAGCTGAATCAACAATCAATCAGATCAATAGTTCTGAACAAAACGGTTCGGAATCAACAAAAAGAACCCCAAAATCATTAAGCAATTCTCTAACAAACAAACAGATTAATAATCATTATATCAAATATCAAATTTGACCTAGAATTCTATAACATAAAAATAACCTAACAATATAAAACTACAAGCATCGCTATAATATTAAATTTAGGTCCAAAACAGATTCATAACGAATGAATAAAATTACAAGATCTATGCATAAAGATGCTTAAAATCAACATGAAAGCACAACGTAATCTTTAGATCTGACAATATCCATAATCGATTAGTTCATATAATTAGCACAAAGCCGTTCATAATCATCACACTAATACCTAAAACGTAGTGTAATTATCAGATCCGATCTTAATAATATACGTGACTGCTAGATCTAAACCAGCGCATCAAATCAGACGTAAAATCGTACAAATTGAGAGCAGATCAAAGGATTTCATACTATACCAATACACAAAAAGGATTAATAATCGATACAATGGCGCTAGATCTAAGCGAAAACATACCTTGAGAGAATTGAAGAGATCTGAGAGAGGAAATTGATGAAGAATTATTATTAATTGTTTGATTGATTGATGAGATGAGAATTGGGGGTGAAATTAGGGTTCTATTTATAGCGGATGTTGCACGTTAAAGAAGGTTAACGTGACGGTGTGGTTAGATGTTCAATGAAGGAGAATTTGACACGTGTGCAAAGTGTTGTTGGTGACCGAAGGATGAAGTTTGGAATATTGAATGGGTTTGCTGAATTCTAGGTTGACGTCTGGTATTGTATTTGCATTGGAATATACAATTTTCAAATTTCATGCCCTTATCTTCTTTGATTTTTATTATTTTTATATTTACAAGTTATCATATTTCCATGAGATATATATATTGTTTTTTTGCTTTTGAATTAACCGTTAATTACTAAACAAGATAAAAATTTAAGACTAACGCTCATGCGTATAGTAAAATTGTGTGACATGTGACATACAAGTCAGCAATAGCTTGTTTTGTAAAACTGGCTTAGTGAAAAAATGTTTCGTAACTTCTTTTCAATCCTTGCACAATTAATATTTTTTTAATATAAATTAAAATTAAAAAGTTTTTATTGGCCAACCCTCCCCTAACCTCCGTTGTTACACAACCACCCTGGCCAAAATGAAGAGGAAACAAGGGTGGGGGCGGTGTTCATCACGTTTTGGCCTCCATAGCGAGACCAGTATGTCTGGTCTTACTAGAAACCAAAGGTGTATACAAAATCAAATTATTAAACCAATAACCAAATTAATTGTTGAAACCAGATAATACGAAAATTGGCGATCGGTTAAATGAATTATTTTAAAATGACTATAGTAGGTTGGCTACGATTAATATAGGTCTCCATATCCGCCAAACTAAACCAAACCAATTATATGTATGTTTTTTTATCGTTGTGTAACATAACAATATATACAAATACGTAATTACAATTTGTTATTATGTTAAAATATTTCGTATTCAAACTTTCAGGTTAAAATAATGTTCAAATATATCGTTTTGAGCTATTTTTTAAGTATACTAAATTCGTAGTTAACTGGTTTATTTAACCTTCAAAATGATTAAAGTTTTGAGGAAAAACTGACCCATGTTGCCTTATGTACACTCCTACTAGAAGTAGAAACGCGTGGAGTATTCTAGATGTAGAGCCAATGTTTCTTGACATGCACATGCTTAGCTAATGCATTTACAAATTAATTTATACCAATTGTTAATTCTAGCTGAAAATTTAAAATAAAATTTCAGATAAAAGTTTTAATAATTTATTTTGAAGTATCCGTTTACATTAAAAGTATTAATACGGACTTATGAATAAATATTTACTTATACGAGTAGAAGAGGCCATGCGTTGCAGCGGTACGCAACGAGATTCAGTTGGTAGCCATTTCTTTATAGGACTGGCATTTGCTATAGCAAAATTAGTATTCGTTATAGTTCATGATAACAATAATAAAAAAAAAGTATATAACATTAGCAAATATATATATATATAGGGTAAGGTTAAAATGAAAACCCATTTGAGTTGTGAAAACCCGCGAAAACCTTATGTAACATCGTTTTTTTTTTTGTTACATGTAATATATGCTGTAACATTTAATACAAAACATCGAAACATAAAAAAAAATATTTTGCTATTTTTTAACATTTTTTTACTAATTTTTATATATGTTTTAAGGAGAGAGAAAAAGTTATATTTATATTTATATTTTTTATTCACTTTAATTGTGGACCACAAGATTTAAACATTAATTAAAAACATATAGTTGAGAATGAGTTTCTAGAGTTTTCACAGCTCAAGTGGGTTTTCATTTTATACTTAGCCGATATATATATATATATATATATATATATATATATATATATATATATATATATATATATATATATATATTAAACACAACTGCGGATTTAAGTATGTTCTTTATATGTTAACGAACATAATTGATGCATAGCGTTTTAAAGTCAATACATAAGTTTTTTGAATGAATCAAAATACAAGGGTGTTCTTACTTTGGGTCAACCCAGCTATGACTCGCCTAAATATTTGCCATTTTGACTTGTTACTAAATCTTGGCTCGATTAGCTTTCCCTCGAACTACAATATTTCTTCCATCTTGTAAGCCCATACCTGTCAAAACAAAATGCATAGTTTTGACTTTCGAAGATGTCAAAATGAAATCTGTTTTATTTGACGTACTTTCTAATTCATACTTGTGTATGGGAGAGATACCTGATGCGTCAAATCCAGCATAATCAGTCACAAATCAAAGATATACATGAAAATGGTCAAGGCATCTAAATCAATTTAGTAAACAAACATATTGTTTATAAAACTATACATGGTCAGGAAAAATCAGAGCCTACCCATTTGATCCAACACAACCTGGCCCGTTTTCATAAAGTCATTGAGGGAGGTCGTGTTGATGTGGTGGAGCTATAGGGGACGGAGGTCTAGGTAATGTTGTGGAGCTATGAGGAAGAAAAACCTACGGTTGACAGCGGGGTCGTATGGTCGTAGGTAACTTCTACTATAATAGTTAAGCAATTAAAATATACAAATGATAGCCTAAGCATATTAAACATGCCTAACTCGTTAACTTACCAGTTTCATCAGAAAGTTAACGCAATGGACGCTATTCGTTAACTTCTACTTTGGTGTAGGCTCAACTCGCTTAACATTTACCAGTCTTGTTCGTTTGACTTATAAGAGCTCGAGCTTAAAGGTCGAACTCAGCCCGTTATTAGCTTTTCACGGCTCGTTTCACACGTTATTTCTAAAAGAATAAGTACCCTATATAATAAAATAACATTTATTCAAATTCACAGACACAAATTTAAGTGGAGTTGGTTTTAAAATTGTTCCAACCACCGTGAACTCATCTGAGTTTGGTTCGGGTTTGAGTGATGGGAATGGGAGTTGGGGAGGGTCTAATTTGGGCAGCAGTTTCCAACTCCTAAGGAGATTTGTAAAGCGCTGGATAAGTTTGTTATTGGTTAAGAAGGAGCTAAAAAATGTTGCTTCTTTTTTAATTCTTATGTTTAAAGTTATTACCTTTAGATAATTAATTTACAGTGATTAATTATGATGAATTTGATGCAGGTGCTATCTATGGCAGTAGACAATCATTACAAGAGGATCTTTATTGATAGCTCACAAAAGTAAGAACATTTGTAGAAAGCGATATGCATATGAAAATGTTATGAAAACATATCTGTTATAGTACGTATGTTGACTATAACTTTCTTGACAAATTTTATTACAACTAGGAAAGTTAGCCCTTCGGGAAATGACACGAACATGAACAAAAGTTTTGTTCACTTAGTTTAAACGAATGAACGTGAACATATGTCTCAATTCATTTATGTTCATGAACATTTGTTCTTTTGAAATCGTTTATGTTCATTTATTTGCATTCATTTAAATTCTTAAAAAATGAGGATTATTAAATGATGAAATCAGTTTCATTATCCATGAATTACACATAATTCTTTACTAACTAACCAGGGCAGTTATCAAACATGCAAAAGTGAATTTGAATAAATACAGATGACAGTTATCAAAAGGCAGCTTGAGGCCTATGCTTCCAAAGTTTTGGCTGTAAAAAACTACACATACTACCATTAAAAATTAGGTTCGTATAGCTAGCGATTGTATAGACGAAGAAAAACATAAACAACAGATCATTGAGCTGACGATTCCCCTGTTAAAACCATAATTTTTTTAACAAATTACATAAAAGATTTGTAATATGCTCATAATCACATCAAATTAAGGAAACACTTCGTCACTTTAACAAATTTCATTACCTTTTATATCTATAGTCAATTAGCATGTTGGTTATCTCAAAGCTATCTACCAAGCACACAAAGTTTAACTACTAATAAACTTTATGTATAGCATTCAACTCCAAGCAACCTAACACATAATCCAGATACAAATTTTAAACCAATATTTATCACATCCTGCTATTCATTACAAATTATTCAATTTCACATAATAAAAATCTCCATTAAAATTATGTATTTGAATCTGTGTTCATTATGAAACTGATAAACAATCTCATTGATTTCAGTTAGGAATCACAAATATTAGACATACCTAATTTCAATCTCTTCGTGTTACGTAAAATTACTCGACGATCCTGGTGAATGACCAGTTCTGCACAAATGATGCTGAATACTTTAATGAACAAATAAAAATAAATTATAAAGAATTATTTTCGGATAGTTTACCCACATTTTTATTTCATCTGCATGGTCAATAATCAGCAACTTTCATGACAGTTCCTTATGAAACAAATGTGTAGCGGACAATAAGCAAAAACAAGTGTGTTTTACCATAAGCAAAAAACAAGTGTGTTTTTATATTGTAGAGGACAATAAGCAAAAATCAAGTGTGTTTTACCATGCGAACAAAAGTGTAATCACCCCAATAAATAAGAAATTCACGATTTACGAGCAATTTAACAACTTAGGAAATATAAAATAATAAAAAAATTATCAAAAGTCAACGGTGATGAGAAAGCCAAACTCACGCTGGAAATGGATTTGTCATTCTAATGGTTTTCTTTGTATTGTTTCTAAAAACCCTCCTTGTTACGATCATAATACTTACTGACTAACAACAATAATTTCATAATCAATTCATCAATGAATCAAAGAGTTAAGAACCGACCTTACAATGCACGTTCACTCACATTGTGTGACACACTGCGTGGCAATCCTAAATTCAGCCATACACTTGTTCTTCTAATGATCTTAAACTTACACAAGATATGTTATTAATAATATCCACTCCCTACACCTTAATTGTGAGATCATCAGTGTAAGAAAAATAAACTTAATCCATAATTATTGAGATATTAAACTAACCCTAACAATGAACCAGATAACCTCATTTTGTTTCATACATTCTTTCTCCAATAGCTTAAAAGAATCATATGACAGTGTAGTAATCAAGTAATAAGGTTAGAATGTTAGATCATAAGAGTTCCTAAGTAAACATTAAAGATGAGGTTGGTCCAATGATTCCTTAACAAAAAATAAAATTCATATAAAAAACCACAAAAAAAACAACAAATTAGTGTTTTCAAATGAATACATTAAGTGCAGTCTGTCACAACTGCTCATTATTTTTAAGAATATATCATATTTCAGAAAAATGTAATAATACATCACTAGACTTGACAAAATTGCTTCAAACCCTAGAAACTGAAATCAAACGCTAACATGATTTGAAGCAATCCTGCATACAAAACAAGGAATTGAAATTGATCAATGACTAGCGCTTCTATTGAAATGGATGGGTGATGGGTTTTATCTCCATCACGACTCTTGGCATGGTAGAAGCTTTCAATTGAATTGTCTAACGTAAGCATTCGATTTAATTGATTTGACATTAGAACAGATAACAGATGATCGTCGATTATCCTAAACGTCGCCAGAGATGGTATGGAAATTGGGAAGTCGCAGGTTGTGGAGTGATTTAATTTTAGCGGGGTCTCGCTATTTAATTTTAACGTCTTAAACTTGTAAAATTGCCACGTTATCCATCTAAAATACTTCATATGTATATATATATATATATATATATATATATATATATATATATATATATATATATATATAGATCAGCGTTCAAAACAAACGTACCCCTTTAAAAAATGATATTTGACATATACATAACATCCAAAATTTAATTTTCTTTATATTTACCATGTCTGAGTAGTCCCCAAGTACTCCGAGTGCACCCAACTCCCTAGTCGACTGCCTAGGGTCCGTCTGGAGACTTTTGCAACCTTAGTTTTTGTAACATCCCAAGTTTCACAAGGTATTTAAAATAATCGAGTTTAAATGAATTATGGATAGTATAAGTGCAATTATCTAAAGTATGAGGGGATTAAGTGTCATTAGATGAAAAGTTAAACATGAAACCCTACCCCCTTCCTATAAATATAGTCACCATCCCATTTTATAGCAATCTTCACCTCTAGCCTCCCTCCTTATAAGATTCTCGTTTTTGAGAAAGTAACCCACAGAGATCCGAAGATTCATGGAGATCTAACTGTCGGATCGGTCTCAAATTTTAACTGAGTGTTCATAGTATATAAATGAAGATTTCGACCGGACGGATCTTCGATCATAGGTCGGGAAGTCCGGTTTTAATCAGAAAAACCGTAACAGTGGAAAATGAAAATTTCTGGCGACTGTTTGGGTTTTCCGGCGACGGCGGATTCCGACGGCGGAAGTGGGCGACACTGGTAGAGCTCGGCGACCCGGTTGCGTGGCCGCTTGAATCAGTCAATTCCGAGTTCTTTTGGTATGGTTTTTGTCTATTTGAGTGATCTCGAACAAAAACCTTAAATGTGCGTTTTTACTAAAAAGGCTTACTTTTCGTGTACGGATTTGCATGAAACTTGGTGGGAAGATAGATCGGTCCACGATTAGTGATAAAGTAATGAACTTGTTAGTAAGTTCGGTTCGGGTACAACGATTAGCTTTCAGTACGTTAAAAGGACGGGTAAACGAAGTCGGTTTTGCACAAAATTTGAAAGGAAAGTAAATCAGGTTGAAACACGTAAGAAAAACATAAACTTCATAGTAAAAGGGTTCATGTCACACCGCAACCTAAGGTGGAAATTCCGGGGCGTGATCCGATTGCTCACAGCTCGAAGATACTATCATAATATAAATGTGACAATATCTATTTAATTATTTTATTTCAAATGTGCACACAATATTCAAATACAACAATACAATTCAAATAAAGATTTACAATCATTTAAATTCAAGTTTGTCTTCAATATAACCCTAAGGTCTTCCTAAGTGTCCATACTTGTAACACCCCGGCTTAAAGTGGAAACGCCCGAGTGTGACGTACAGATTGTTCAAACACACGTGACACTATTTGGTGACAATAATAACATTAATTCATTTAAAGCATCATGTAACACAATGTTTGAAAGTAACAATACAAATCCAAATTACAATCAAAATGATAATTATGTTTATTAAATAACTTAAATATTCTAAGTGTCTTCTCGTCTTCAACCTCTAACAATAGTACCTGTAACATATATATAAAATATAGTCAACTAACTTAATAGTTGGTGAGTTTCCCACAAGTTTGAATAAATACATAAAAACCTTGCAATTCCATGAAACTTGTGATAATTAAACTACTTCGCATGTAATGTCCTTTCCAGTTGGCAACAGCCAACGTACTTGGATCGGGGGTCCCTTTTCCACTCATAACAAAATGGTCCTGAGTGCAAAGGGGGACGTATGATCATACTTATTGAGGCAACCACTTGCTGAGCACATAATCAAGTAAGCACATGTAACACACAAGTCCACGATATGAATTGCAGTTTAATAGCTGAGTAAAAAATCGATTTGTGTTTAATAGGATATATATGCTACCCCCAAAAGTAAAAGCGTTAAAAAGGGGGTGTGAGAAACTCACCTCGATTGCGAAGAAAAACTTGCAATAAAAGCCGATAGAACAACAACGAAACCGAAGCAATCGAAAAATGCGTTTAAAGAATCTCAAACGTTTGAACTTCTCGCACTATAAATAAATAGAAATATTTGAAGACTAACTAACGGAATTGAAAAGGTTATATATGATTGGTCAACGGGATATTGCATTATCTTAATATATTTATTAACATTTGATGGCATCTTATAATATAGTATTAGTTTTAGGTTTTAACGAAACTTAATGATTTGTTAATATTCTAACTAAATACCAGTACGAAAATTACGGTATTTACGGGTCATCTTTCAAAAAAGATACTTATGTTGTTGAACCAAAGTTAATGACTTAGAGTTTAACATTTAACGAATTAAAAGCTTAATAGTAACGGAATTATAAATTAATTTTAATGGTCTAACGAAATATAATATTTAAATATTATTTAATTAATGTTTTATTATTAAGACAACTTTAATAATTAGGGGATACGAATTTTAATGGTAAAAGATTGATCCCGAAAATAATTATTTCAGCGGGTTATCAAGTTAACGAGAATGTATAATAAAATATTATAATATTAGCGGTTTAACTAGAAGGATAATATAATATTATCGGGCTTTACGGGCCTTAAAGAAATATTAAAAAGTTTGTTTTTGAAGGATTACGATCAAATTTAGTTTATAAATAATTTTATTTATTTAAAATAATTTTAATTTGATTTAAAATATTTTTAATAATTCTTAATGATTAATATATATATATGTATATATATAAGGTTTTTAAAGGAATATAAACTAAAAAAACAAAACAGCCTGACCCGGGTTCGAACCCGGGTCCTTTCGGCCAAACACTTATGGCATAACCAATTGACCTAGGCATATTTGTTGGTTTACTACAGAAACATTATATATAAATACAGATACAAAGGTTCATCTCCTTCACATAAACCTTGGATTTCAATTCTTCATAACCGTTCCATGTTTGTTCAAGATATGTTAGGGGTTTTGATTAGTGGGTTAAAATGAATCAAAACAATATTTTAATTACCTCGTAGGGTGTCTGGAAGGGGGGTGAACGAGAGATGGCCGGAGCTACGACTTGGATGGGCGATTACGGGATTACAGAGATCGATTAAGTGTATATTGATGTTTGCAGTGCATTTAGATCGATGTTACGGTCCTATTTATACCAGTTATTGGAGCCTATATACGTTAATTGCTTTGGCCAGAAATCCGGCGAGCATCACGGTGGTCACGGATTAAATGGTGATCTTGAAACCGTTAAAATATAATTAATACATCGATTAAGGTTAGATATTAACGTTTAGGGTCGTTAGATCAATAAAAAGGGTCAACGAGCGAGTTTAACGGCTTGTTTCGAGGTAGCCGGAGCCGTCGCCGGCGCCGGCTGCGAGGGTGCCGGAGAACCGGGGTTCAGGGGGGTGACGGGTTGGGTTGATAATTATAATAAATTTGCATTTCAGCCCCTAGACTATTGAGTTTCTTTAAAACTGGTTAGAAATATAATTACCATTTAAACCTTCGAACTTCGTATATTATAACTAATGAGATGAAAGTTAATATATTTGGATATTATATTATACCCGTAAAGTTTGTGAATTGTTTAACTTTATTAAACATTTTAAATCCCGAAGTTTCGATAACAGAAAAGAAAACAAGAAACGAATGAGCGATAAACGTAAATCCTCATGGATATTATATTTATGATGAACGTCAAACACAATTATAATGTAACGACCAAACAGTTCGCTTTAGTGAGTTTGAATATATAAAGATACTAAAATGACGAGTGTCCCGTACAAAACGTGCAACGAAAATTAATAACATATATATATATATATATATATATATATATATATATTGTGACATTTGAGCCAAAACAAGGTACACCTCAGTACGTATTTACCGATTAAGCAAATAAACGCCTTTTGCGTAACAAACGAACGATTAACCGAACGAGTCGGGTTATGACCCAGAAATCCCAGGGGGCCATCTATAAGTGATATACGATCTATACAAGCTAAAATATTAGTAATATGGCCTTAGTTTGATAGCAAACAAGTTAAACGAAAATATGCTCGTTTAACTACCCGCTATAGATTTAAGCCCGAAAGATAGTTACAAACCAAGCATTGTATCATCCGTTAAGCCGAAAAAGACTTACCAAACACTTATTTGAAATGTTTTAAGTGATCCGTGAAAATATTTTCGATTTTTACAAACATATAGTATGTTTTTATAATTTTACTCAAATCTAGCTGAAAAACAATTGTTTTCGCACTGTTTAACGCACCCGATAAGTTTTTCGCGCCAAAAACTGAACCCGAACTAATTTGGATTGGGCCTTTCGTATTTGGGCTTGAAAAAATAGAAACTTGGAACAAAATGGACCCAAAGTGGGCCCATATGGACTTCCGATCGCTGCTGCTGTGACATCTGACCCGATCCGACCCGACCCAGGTACCCGTTTCCCTTACCCGATCTCTTTCTTTTATGATTTAATATTTATTTATACTTATACTTTATTTTTAATAATAATAATATATTTTCCTTCCCGCCTTTATCTCTCTCTTTCTTTCCGCCGTCCCGTCCCTCTCCTCTCTTTCCGCCTTCTTTTCCCTCTTGTCGCCGTCCCGCCCTTACGCCTTGTTTCCCTCTTTTTCTTCTAACTCTGTGCTTGTCCTTTGTTCCTTCCCGCCTAAGGTTGTCTGCGCAGCTCCACGCGCCAGACCCCTTACAAGGAATCCTGCGTGAAGACCACCTGTTTCAGCGATACGCGAGACGAACTCTTCTCGCAGCGCGCTAAGAATTGTAATTCTTCTCGCAGCGCGCTAAGAACGGTAGTTCTTCCCGCGACGCGCTAAGGATTGTAGTTCTTCTCGCAGCGCGCTAAGAATCGTAGTTCATCCCTCGACGCGCGAAGAATTATAGTTCTTCCCGCGGCGCGCTAGGAATTTTAGTTCCTCCCGCGGCGCGCTAAGAAATGTGATTCTTCCCGCGGCGCGCTTAGAAATGTAGTTCTTTCCGCGACGCGTTAAGGATAGTTCTGTCTGCCTTCGCGCTCGCGCTCTCTTGACCTTCTGTGTCTGCCTTCGCGCCTTAGCCTTCTCGCGCTGAATCCTTCGAGTTTTCTTCTGTTTAAATCTAGCCGTTTGCTTTTGTGTTGTCTTATCTTTTGAGCTGTTGACCTAATCTGCTTTATGTCTGAAAAGTTACTTTCGGCGCAGCATGCGCACCAACCCCATTGGTTGACAGATAAAGTGACTGACATTATCTTTTGAGATCTGCTTTTTCCATGCTTGACCAGTACCTTTATCTGACCCGCCCATGCTTTTTACTGTTCCCTGTTAGCTTTTCCTTTGCCCCCTGCAGCTGCCATATCTTTCCATATCTTTTGCTTTTGTTTTCTTATGCTTTTTGATATCTCTTGCTTTAGGATATCTTTTGTTATCTTTTGTTTTGTCTTGTTCTGTTTGTCTTGAGATCTTTTCCCCTTTTTCTGGATTCATGTCTCCTAGGGTTTCTCTATAAATAATAGTATTATTTTTCCTAACACTACACACACAAAACACTTAATCTCTCCTGTTCTCTTGCCCCTTGCTCTCTCTGCCGTCTTCCTCTCTGCCTCCGTCTTCCTCCCTGTTCTGCCCTGCTTTTTCGGTAATATATATATTATATATAATAATTTACTTATTAATTATGCTAACTTATAATCAAGACTTAAAACAATAATCTTATTTATAGGTTAACTTGTGCTTGTTTAAAGTTGGTTCTTGCTTTATCTTACACCGCATCGTTTATCAAGTGAGTAATCTCGTACCTAATCCCTTTTTGCTTTTAAATGTTTTGGGATGTTCATGTGTTCATACAAACTTAGAGTCTTAAACTTGTTTATGAGCTTTAGTCGCGCAGTATCCCATGTGTTGAGGACGTTTACTTGGCTGTTTATTTGTATGTGTGTATCATTAACCGCTTTGTTCGGCCTATTCCGCAGTTTTCATGGATCCATTAGATGAACACGGGAGACCTATCGTTTACGGTTTTCTTTGTTTACACTTGCACAAATGTTTTCTCGTTTTTGTGCTCAATTGGGAGCACGGATTGAACTATGAACTATGAGCTATGATCTATTTAGGCTTGATCACAATCTGATTGCACCCTTGTTAAACACCAGACATACACGTGTTGCGCGCAGATTTATTGTTACCTATGTATTGTATTAAACTTGATTTCTCACCAACACGCAAGTGTTTGACGTTTATTTTAACACATGTTCAGGTTTGCAGTAGCTGTTTTGGAGCTTGTGGACACATAGGAAGTTTCTTTATTTTGGACCTAGATTAAAATGTATCAAGACAAGTTATTTGTTGTTCTAATATTATAATTTATAATATATTGATTTATGATGTTTTATGTTATCTTGTGTTTACCCTGCGCGTGCGCGAATGAATGTATTTATTAAATATTGACACCCAATAGTGTCACGAGTAATGAAACAATATGTGGCGCCCCGATGTATAATCCGCCTTTGGTCGGGGTGTTACAGATTGGTATCAGAGCTCGTTGACTTTAGGATAGGTGGTTAGACGTAACGGCCTAGAATACCTAAGAGTCCCTTCTCGCGCATGAGAGAAATCTCATGTTTGCGCGCTTATTGTTAATTACTCGTTATTTATGAGTATGCTCGCGCTTGCGCAGTATATGATTTTATGTTTTATTTCGCGATATTTCGATTTTTGCTAAATTTCGATTTTTATTGATTTTTCTTACATATTCGTTTGTTGGATTTGAAAGTCCGAAAAGTCATGGTGATGCATGAATAGCTGATTTTCAATTTCCACTTACGATTATGTTCTGAGGTTGGAGACTTGAAAAGTCATGGTGATACATGAATTGTCAACCTCCAATACTCATTTTCTTGTATGTTTTATATTGAAGATTGAAAAGTCATGGTGATACATGAATCGTCAATCTCCAATACTCGTTTGCTCGTATATTTTAAATTGGGAATTCGGAAAGTCATGGTGATACATGAATTGTCGATTCTTGATTCGAATTTGTTACCTTTATTAAGTCTGCATTTTGGGTCATTTATTTTACTTTAACTTTTGACAGTAACTGACTCCGTGAAACCAAGCTTTATAAGATTAAAACTTTGCGCTAAAACCAAGATATTAACTAAAATTAAAATTTTTATAGAATGCCTCCGCTATCTCGCCAATTTCAGAGAAGAGAAGCCTCGCGCATGCGTAGACAGCAACGTTCCCAGGAAATGGCCGCCGCAATAGCCCAAGCTTTGAGCCAAAACAATACCAACACCTCCAGTTATAACATTAAGTCCTTTAACGCGGGTAACCCTCCAAAGTTCACAGGTCTTGAAGGAGCCACCGTGATGCTCCAATGGCTTGAGAAAATAGAAAACACTTTCCTCCACACCCAATGCCCCTCAGACAGACGAACCCTATATGCTTCCAGTGTCCTGGAATCTAGAGCGCTTACATGGTGGAATGGAGTAGCTCATGCGCGTGGCGCAGAAGCTGCTTCTAGCATGCCCTAAGAGGAATTCAAAGATATTCTGACGCGAGAATTCTGCCCTCCCAACGAAGTTAAGCGCCTGGAAGAAGAATTTTGGAATCTTAAGCAGTACAGCGGAGAAGCGCGCGAATACGCGACGCGTTTCCACGAGCTAAGCTTACTGGTCCCTCACCTTGTTACCCCTTCCCGCCGAGCCATAGAGAAATTCCTTGGGGGTCTCCCCATGGAAATTCAAGATTCTGTATGGGCCAGAAACCCAGTTACCCTCTCTGACGCCATTGAGTTGGCCGCTGTGCTCAGCGACAACCATGTCAGAGCAGGAACCCTGTTCCTGCGGGGAACTGAGAAGACCAAACTCACCAAGATTGCCCCTGAACCAACAGAAACCAAACCTGAACCCACAAACCGTAACAACCTCAAGCGCAGGCGCAAGGCCTATGCGCTTACCAACCCGCCCATTGCCCAGCAACCCATCTACCAACCTCCAGTTTACGCGCCTAACCCTCTGTCAGCCTACCCAACACCTCCTGTAGTCCATAACTATGCCTTAACCAATCCAGCACTCCCTGCCCCGCCTCCTAAGAAACCTTACACAGGAAATCAACCCTTTTGCCCAACCTGTAGACTTCACCACCCAACCCAAACCCCGTGTCGACAATGTAACCGATGTGGCCGCGTTGGTCACTCTGCCGAATACTGTAGAGTCCCTCTCGCCAACCCAATTGCGCCAACACCACCAGTCTACCCGCAGAATCCACAACCAACCTACCAAAACCCACGACCCAGATCGTGCTTTAACTGCGGTGATCCCAGTCATTTCCGGAACGCGTGCCCAAGGCTACAAGTTCAGATTACGCAAGCGAATCCGGTGAACCAGATTTCAAACCAAGTAACGCGTGGACGAGCTTTTAGCATAACCGCGCACCAAGCGCAAGCGAATAATGACGTAGTTAATGGTACATTTTTGCTTAACGGATTTTATGCTTCTGTACTTTTTGATACTGGCGCCGATCGAAGTTTTATTTCTCGCGCCTTCGAGCAGAAGCTTGCGCGACCGCGCAACGATTTAAAAGAAGATTTTTCAGTTGAATTGGCTAATGGTGAAACTGTTTTAATAAACTCAGTGATTAAAGATTGCACGCTTAATCTTAACGAAAACGATTTTCTAATCGACCTCATCCCTATGCCTCTTGGAAGCTTTGATGTTATCATTGGTATGGACTGGCTCTCGAAGAATCGCGCCGAAGTTATTTGCGCCAAGAAGTTGATTCGCATTCCTCGAGAAAATGGTGATCTTCATATCTACGGCGAAAAACCCTCCAGTGGTCTTAAACTTATGTCTTGCGCCGAAGCCCAAAGACTCATGCGGAAGAAGTGTATTGCATTTCTAGCCCATGTGGTTAAACCTGCTGAAGAAAAGAAGCTTCGCGATATCCCCGTCGTGCGTGATTTCCCTGAAGTTTTTCCTAATGATCTTCCTGGTATCCCTCCCGCTCGTGAAGTCGAGTTTCGTGTTGATCTTGTCCCTGGTGCTTCCCCCGTAGCTAAATCTCCTTACCGTCTTGCACCCGCTGAGATGCAAGAATTGGCCAGCCAACTTCAAGAGTTGACTGCTAAAGGATTCATTCGCCCTAGCTCTTCGCCCTGGGGTGCTCCGGTGTTGTTCGTTAAAAAGAAAGATGGATCGTTTCGCATGTGTATTGATTACCGCGAGTTGAACAAACTCACCATTAAAAACCGGTATCCCTTACCGCGTATTGACGACCTCTTTGATCAACTCCAAGGTGCCTCTTGTTTCTCCAAGATTGATCTCCGCTCTGGCTATCACCAGTTGCGCATCCGCGATGAAGATGTTCCGAAGACTGCTTTTCGTACTCGCTATGGCCACTTTGAATTCTTGGTCATGTCCTTCGGTCTAACCAACGCACCCGCCGTTTTCATGGATCTAATGAATCGGGTGTGTAGGCCCTTCCTGGATAAATTCGTGATCGTGTTTATCGATGATGTTCTGGTGTATTCTAAGACCAAGGCCGAGCATGAGCAACATCTCCGATTGGTGTTGCAAAAGCTTCGAACCGAGCAACTCTATGCTAAGCTTTCCAAGTGTGAATTCTGGTCTGATGAAGTACAGTTTCTTGGTCATGTTGTAAACAAGATGGGTATTCATGTCGACCCATCCAAGATTGAAGCAATCAAGAACTGGATTACGCCATCCTCTCCTTCTGAGATCCGTTCCTTTCTGGGCTTAGCTGGTTACTACCGGCGCTTCATTTCGAACTTCTCAAAGATCGCTTTGCCTTTAACAGCTTTAACGCACAAAGGTAAACCGTATATTTGGGGCTCGAAGCAAGAAGAAGCCTTTCTGACGCTCAAGCGTTTGTTGTGTGAAGCTCCTGTTCTTGCGCTACCTGAGGGTAATGATGATTTTGTCGTGTATTGCGATGCATCCAACCAAGGTCTCGGTTGTGTTCTTATGCAACGAGGCAAGGTTATCGCTTACGCATCAAGGCAACTTAAGGTTCATGAAAAGAATTATACAACTCACGACCTCGAACTTGGTGCAGTTGTTTTTGCCTTGAAGATCTGGAGACACTACCTTTATGGTACTAAGTGTATCCTTTACACTGACCATAAAAGCCTTCAGCATATCTTTGATCAGAAGGAACTTAACATGAGGCAACGCCGATGGAACGAACTCATCAGCGATTACGATTGTGAGATCCGGTATCATCCTGGTAAGGCTAATGTGGTAGCCGATGCGCTCAGCCGAAAACCCTGCCAGCTTAACTGTATCTTGCCGCGCACCCAGCTTCACTTCGCGCCGATTCAAAGCAACCTTGAATCGCGTATTCGTGAGGCGCAGCGCGCATCCATCAGTAATGGTAACCTTCGCGCCGAGCTAGCGTGTGGCGCGGAAGCACTCTTTGTGCCTAATCTGAGTGGAATTCTCTGCTATCTCAATCGCATCTGGATTCCCTTTGATGAGAATCTTCGCGCTGATATCCTGAGTGAAGCGCACAAATCACGGTATTCCGTTCATCCTGGCGCTGATAAGATGTACAAGGATTTGCGCATTACTTATTGGTGGCCCGGTATGAAGAAGGATATTGCTGTGTTCGTAGCTAGATGCCTGACTTGTTCTAAGGTAAAAGCTGAACACCAACGCCCATCTGGTTTGCTCGAACAACCAGAAATTCCTACGTGGAAATGGGAATGTGTAGCGATGGACTTTATTACCAAGTTACCTTTGACAGCAAGCAAACATGATAGCATTTGGGTAATAGTGGATCGATTGACTAAGTCTGCTCACTTCCTGCCCATTCGTGAAAACTACCGTGTTGAGCAACTCGCGCAGCTTTATGTCAAGGAAATTGTCTGCCGCCATGGTACTCCTTTGAGCATCATATCCGATCGCGATGGCCGTTTTATATCTCGCTTTTGGAAATCTCTCCAATCTGCGCTAGGAACTCGCTTGGACATGAGTACGGCATATCATCCCCAGACTGACGGTCAGTCTGAGCGAACTATTCAAACTCTTGAGGATATGCTCCGATCTTGTGTTCTTGATTTTGGAGGTAATTGGGATTCACACCTGCCTTTGATTGAGTTCTCTTATAATAACAGCTATCATTCCAGTATCGGTATGGCCCCATTTGAAGCACTTTACGGTCGTAAATGCCGCTCCCCGATTTGTTGGAGCGAAGTGGGTGAAGCTCAAATCACAGGACCCGAACTTGTTCAAGAGACAACCGATAAAATCGCCAAGATCCGTGATCATCTGCTGACTGCCAGAAGCCGACAGAAGAGTTACGCAGATCGTAGGCGAAAGCCTCTCGAATTTCAAGTTAGTGATCTTGTTCTCCTCAAAGTGTCGCCTTGGAAAGGTGTTGTCCGCTTTGGGAAGAAGGGTAAGCTTGCTCCTCGTTATGTTGGTCCATTCAAGATTCTCGCGCGTGTGGGAAAAGTTGCCTACAGACTTGACCTGCCGCCCGCGCTCAGTAATGTGCATCCAACGTTCCATGTATCAAATCTCAAGAAGTGTTTAGCCGACGAGAACCTTCACATTCCACTTGATGAAGTTCAAGTTGATGAAACTATGCATTTCGTTGAGAAGCCTGTTGAGATTATGGATCGCGAGGTAAAGCAAACCAAGCGCAGTCGTATCCCTATCGTGAAAGTTCGCTGGGAGTCCAAGCGCGGAGCCGAGTTTACATGGGAAAGGGAAGATCAAATGAAGATCAAGTACCCGCACCTGTTCTCTGCGCAGCCTACTTCGAGATAAATTTCGGGACGAAATTTCTTAAAGTAGGGGAGACTGTGACATCTGACCCGATCCGACCCGACCCAGGTACCCGTTTCCCTTACCCGATCTCTTTCTTTTATGATTTAATATTTATTTATACTTATACTTTATTTTTAATAATAATAATATATTTTCCTTCCCGCCTCTATCTCTCTCTTTCTTTCCGCCGTCCCGTCCCTCTCCTCTCTTTCCGCCTTCTTTTCCCTCTTGTCGCCGTCCCGCCCTTACGCCTTGTTTCCCTCTTTTTCTTCTAACTCTGTGCTTGTCCTTTGTTCCTTCCCGCCTAAGGTTGTCTGCGCAGCTCCACGCGCCAGACCCCTTACAAGGAATCCTGCGTGAAGACCACCTGTTTCAGCGATACGCGAGACGAACTCTTCTCGCAGCGCGCTAAGAATTGTAATTCTTCTCGCAGCGCGCTAAGAACGGTAGTTCTTCCCGCGACGCGCTAAGGATTGTAGTTCTTCTCGCAGCGCGCTAAGAATCGTAGTTCATCCCTCGACGCGCGAAGAATTATAGTTCTTCCCGCGGCGCGCTAGGAATTTTAGTTCCTCCCGCGGCGCGCTAAGAAATGTGATTCTTCCCGCGGCGCGCTTAGAAATGTAGTTCTTTCCGCGACGCGTTAAGGATAGTTCTGTCTGCCTTCGCGCTCGCGCTCTCTTGACCTTCTGTGTCTGCCTTCGCGCCTTAGCCTTCTCGCGCTGAATCCTTCGAGTTTTCTTCTGTTTAAATCTAGCCGTTTGCTTTTGTGTTGTCTTATCTTTTGAGCTGTTGACCTAATCTGCTTTATGTCTGAAAAGTTACTTTCGGCGCAGCATGCGCACCAACCCCATTGGTTGACAGATAAAGTGACTGACATTATCTTTTGAGATCTGCTTTTTCCATGCTTGACCAGTACCTTTATCTGACCCGCCCATGCTTTTTACTGTTCCCTGTTAGCTTTTCCTTTGCCCCCTGCAGCTGCCATATCTTTCCATATCTTTTGCTTTTGTTTTCTTATGCTTTTTGATATCTCTTGCTTTAGGATATCTTTTGTTATCTTTTGTTTTGTCTTGTTCTGTTTGTCTTGAGATCTTTTCCCCTTTTTCTGGATTCATGTCTCCTAGGGTTTCTCTATAAATAATAGTATTATTTTTCCTAACACTACACACACAAAACACTTAATCTCTCCTGTTCTCTTGCCCCTTGCTCTCTCTGCCGTCTTCCTCTCTGCCTCCGTCTTCCTCCCTGTTCTGCCCTGCTTTTTCGGTAATATATATATTATATATAATAATTTACTTATTAATTATGCTAACTTATAATCAAGACTTAAAACAATAATCTTATTTATAGGTTAACTTGTGCTTGTTTAAAGTTGGTTCTTGCTTTATCTTACACCGCATCGTTTATCAAGTGAGTAATCTCGTACCTAATCCCTTTTTGCTTTTAAATGTTTTGGGATGTTCATGTGTTCATACAAACTTAGAGTCTTAAACTTGTTTATGAGCTTTAGTCGCGCAGTATCCCATGTGTTGAGGACGTTTACTTGGCTGTTTATTTGTATGTGTGTATCATTAACCGCTTTGTTCGGCCTATTCCGCAGTTTTCATGGATCCATTAGATGAACACGGGAGACCTATCGTTTACGGTTTTCTTTGTTTACACTTGCACAGATGTTTTCTCGTTTTTGTGCTCAATTGGGAGCACGGATTGAACTATGAACTATGAGCTATGATCTATTTAGGCTTGATCACAATCTGATTGCACCCTTGTTAAACACCAGACATACACGTGTTGCGCGCAGATTTATTGTTACCTATGTATTGTATTAAACTTGATTTCTCACCAACACGCAAGTGTTTGACGTTTATTTTAACACATGTTCAGGTTTGCAGTAGCTGTTTTGGAGCTTGTGGACACATAGGAAGTTTCTTTATTTTGGACCTAGATTAAAATGTATCAAGACAAGTTATTTGTTGTTCTAATATTATAATTTATAATATATTGATTTATGATGTTTTATGTTATCTTGTGTTTACCCTGCGCGTGCGCGAATGAATGTATTTATTAAATATTGACACCCAATAGTGTCACGAGTAATGAAACAATATGTGGCGCCCCGATGTATAATCCGCCTTTGGTCGGGGTGTTACAGCTGCCACCCCACCCCCTAATTTTTTTTATAAAACTTGTTATCTAAGCTTGTTTATTCATTTCACTTGATAAAAACTGAAGTCCAAGCAGCTGCAAGTTATTTTTCTAGAAACCTTCCAAAACTCTAAGGTAACAACTTAAATAAGTAACTTTTAAACTTGCTTAACCTTGATTAATACCATAAAAACATGTCTTAATTGCTAAAAATCATTCCTAACCATGTAAAAATCCTAAAAAGGTCCATAAACATGTTTTGATCATACACATGGTAAGAAACCTGTTTTGATAGTTTTTTTTGCCATAAACACGGATTAAAGGGTTGAAACGACGTTTTTACGGTTCAAAAGTTCGTTTTTATACACTAGCCGAAACCCTAAGTTAAGGGCTGTTATGTTGATGAAAAATTTCTTGGTTTGTGATATAGGACTTGTTTCTAGCCTACATAGGAGCACAAGATCTTGAAAAGTTGATTAGAAAGACAGAAACAAACCAAAACCACTAAGGTAATGCCGAAACACTCGCTTACGGACTGTTTAGGTTAAGGTTGTGATGTGGATATTATTAGGCCTTGAAATTTTTCAAAGACATTAGGAACCATGTCAATGAGTCCCTGTTCAAATTTGGTAATTTTTCGACCATCCGAGAATATTTGACGAATTTATTACCAAATTGGAACGTTTATTTGGGAAAAATAGCTAAAATACTTCAAAAATTATGAAATTTTTCTGGAAACTCAGATTTGATGTATTTTGATCACATATGAATTTTAGGATCATTTGGAGAAGTCTAAAGGTGTTTTGTGTATATGCGTTCGTGTGAATTTTTATAGTCGAATTTGGGCCGAAAAGAATATCGCACGAGCTTTTTACATTCTGGAATTGATACAGGTTGTTTTGGGACATGATTTGAGTATTCAGAAATTTTGGTGGAATTTTTGGAAATTGTTTGGGATAAACGGACGATTTTCAGGCGAAATATAGCTGATAAAATAATTTTTTATAAATTAATAATTTAGTAAATAATTCCATAAATATTTTTATAAAAATCTACATATTTTAATTGATATGTGGCTAAATTTTCATAATTTAATGATTAAGGGTTAATTAATTATGATAATTTGAAGATTAAACAAATTCAGTTTTTATAAAACCGGCAAGTTCGCGATTAACGAACCTGCGGGAATATCAAAACACCAAGAGTGATAAAAAATCATATTTTTGGATTAATAAGTAAAAACGAACCTTTTTATGAGAAACATGGACAATCTGGATAGATTGTGCACGTTTCTTTTCAAAACAAACTGAATAAACGGAAACGGGCCCCGTAGCTAATCCGGGACCCCACTATGTGATCTTTCTTTATAACTTAATCATTTTATTAACCAATACATTTACCCAAGCTTATTTTCCCATAACTGTTTTCTGAACACGTAAACGAACAACTTGGCCCAGCTGGGAAAACGGGAATCTGAGCCAAGTTCAGTTCTAAGTATTAGAAATTGAACAACATCACAACCTATGCCTATTTCCACTCTCTGGGCGTTCCAGCTATACCAAGATTAGTTATACAGCCCAGTTTAGTATTGAGATTATAATAATATTAAAATATTAATATTATTATAATATTGATTATAGGAAACCGTGATTGCAAGTTATACAAACCTCGAACCGACGTGCTACTGATTATCTACTAAACAGTGAGTTTCATGACCCCACTCTTTAAACAGTTTTACGAACTTTTGGGGTGAAAAGCATGTTTGATTACACATACATACCTGAAACATGTATTGATGTGAATTTTCTAAGTGCTAACACACGAAAGTCCCCACGATCACAGTGATTAACTTCGAGCCGGTGGCTTGTGAATAGTACTATTGGTTTGACTAACCCAAACGGAATCGGCCTGGTTGCCGTGTCACATAGCGCCGTTTGCACATGACCATATTTATACAAACAGGCTATGTAGTGTTAGACATAGCTACCGGGGCATGTTGTGGGCGGAAGGGGAGCCACAGTGGTTGATTGAGCGTGGGAAATGGATGCACGCAGCACATACAGTCAAGGCTTCACTGTAGCTTAGAATAATTACATCATTTACATACATACATACTTATATTATGATTACAAGTGTTAAATTGTGAATACTCATAACTGTTTTCTTGAAACTCGTGAAACTCACCAACTCTATCCGTTTTAAACTGCTTTTCAGGTGTACCTAAATCGGAATGATTTGGTGATCTGTTACTTGCCCAAGGTGTGTGGTTGATGCTATGTGAATAGAAGCAAGGGTGTTAGTAGTAAGATCGTATAGTTAACAAACTAGTTTTGTTTGTATCGCCTAGACTGTAAAACAATGATAGAACGATGAATTGTAATATATTGTAAATTAGTTTGTGATGTTTCTTTATAAACAATGTGTTGATACCAGAGGTGTCTGTTACATTCCCGTTTTACGCTTCCGCATTGTGCTAGTCGAGGTGTGACATATATATATATATATATATATATATATATATAACAAAAACCGAAAATTCAAAATGGGTCGGGTTTTCGGGTTTGAAAAGTAACGAATGTTACAATACTTCAACTTCAAGCAACCTGCATATGCGTAGAAAATGGAGTTTTGTCAACAAACATGTTGAGTGAGTTTATCACCAAGTTTTGACACCAAAAATTATGTTAATATAATAAATAAGCAAAACGTAATAAATGCGGTAATGAAATCAAACTATAAGCAAATAAGTTGTCGACTAAACCATTGCCAAACGAGTCGGGCGCCGGTAAATCAACCATGAGCAAATAAATAGAGTAAGACCGTTGCCAAGCGAATCGGGCGGTGGTCAATGAGAACCCTCTCCAAGGGGATATGTCAAACGATTGCATACAAAGACAAATAAGCACATAGTAAGTAGATTTGATTAATCACACACAATTACTCGTTTGCTATTTTTGATATATATGGTATGATATACGCATATGTCCCCAAAATGTTTTAGAAAACTGAGTAAAATAGGAGAATGATAAAACTCACCTAATCGAATAAGCCAAACGAGAATGAATACGACAAGAAAGCGATAATCACGCTCTTCGAGAATTATCGACAAGAATCCTACTGAGATGATTAAACACGTTCTAATTGATGTCCACGGAGCCGGAGAAGATTGATGATGAACGGGCTCAACGAGACTACGATAATTCAATTAACCATAGGGTTTTAGTTGGCGCAGGCCTTAGGGATGTGCAGACGCAAGTAATTGATTTATTATCATCCCTAGGTTATATAATTGATTCTAGGTTAGGATGGTTCATAATATATCGATTACACGTTATAGATGATCTTGTTTCCTAATTAATTGAGTTGGTTAGGCCGATTAGGGTAAGAACAATCACATACTTGATTCAATTCCTAATTTAGATCGATAATTGCGGTTCAAGAAAGCTAAACGGGTCACAGTTATGGTTAAACGGATACGGGTTACGGATTTTGTTATTGGGTTTGGGTTAAGGGTTATAAAATCCAAATATAAAATAGCAAATAAAGAAAAAGAAAAACTATTATATAATTAATTTAATAATTTTATTGATTAAATTTCCCAAAAACGAAAACGGGTTGGGAAATATGGGTATATTTTATAATCAAAAAATCCGAGTTGTTACAATTCAAGGGTGCGATATAGGACAAAAAGGTGATATTCGGACTTTGTAAAACACGGGTATACAAAGTTGGTACGGCCCAAACCCATAAAAAGGGTAAAATCGGGTCTTAAGTAAGGACCTCGGAGGAATATGGCTTTAGAATGGTTTTCATGAGAATAATTCTCATGAGAATGGTTTCCATGAGAATGGTTTTATTCTTATGAGAATAGTTTCCATGAGAATAGTTTTATTCTCATAAGAATAGTTCTCATGAGAATGGTTTTATTCTCATGAAAATAGTTTTCATGAGAATGGTTACAATGAGAATAGTTTTATTATCATGAGAATGGTTTCCATACGATTTGTTTTCCCATGCGATGCAATTCGTTAGGAACTTCACTAACCTAGAAGAATGAAAGGGTTAGAAATATTTAATTAATACTATAAATTATTAAACAGATAGACGTGGGCAACTAAGGAGAAGTGTTACAAATAACTCCGAGAGGAACAACATCCAGGTGAGTTCTAACACCTTTTATGTGTTATGTTTTCGGGGCTGTGTGCATACTGCGATGTGTTATATTAATACACTTACCTTAAATGGTAAGTGTATAATAGTTATATGTTTGCATGTGAATGTGAATGTTATGGATTGATTAACTAGTATGCACGTAGTTGTTATATTAGTTATGATTGAAGAAAGTAGAAAGGAATTGTAACGAAGGTAGAATTTTATGGTATGCTAGAGGGCACCGGGCCCTAATAATAACCGATGTATGTAGGGACTGGGCCTTTATAATATCCAAGGTATGCAGGGACTGGGCCCTTATAATATCCAAGGTATGCAAGGACTGGACCCTTATAATATCCAAGGTATGTAGGGATTGGACCCTTATAATATCCAAGGTATGTAGGGACCGGACCCTTATAATATCCGAGGTATGTAGTTAGTATGAAGTATGTATGTATGTATGTATGTATGTATGATAGATGAACAGGTAAGTATTAATGCGTATCTTCGGACGCGTATTAATAAGTAAGTATATGTAATGCATGATAATTAACTAGAACTCACTCAGCGTAGCTGACTTTTAGTATGCACGCAGGTAAATAGATTAAAGGAGATGGCTTGAGGATGACACATGGTAGGGACTGGAAGGCTGGCATCTTGAGAAGAAAGATTATGAAACTTTTATGTTATGTTTAAAACAAGTTAGCCTTTGTTAAAACATGATGTGTTGTTTAGTAACATATTGATTAATGTTTGAGTTATTCCGCAAAAGTTTTAATTCACTATGATATTTAGAATTGTGTTTATGAGTAAATCCAACATCTAATTTAGGGCACCAGGATTGGGGCTTACAGTTTTGCCATTTGTCTAGTGTTGATAGTTATATTCTTTTTTATATAGTTTTTCTTTAAAAGGTTGTGAACTTAACAAATGAGATAGATGAAAAGCATAGCTATTAAAACGGAAAAGAAATAGTTTTACAAGGCGAGATGCCTGGTTATAATAATTAAAAAGAAAATAATAATGTTAGTTGTTAGACTATGCGTTGTGGTCAAGCGAGCACCGACTTCAGTGAGTGGTACGAGCCACTTCGGCCACGAACACCACAACATCCCCGCTTCACCACTCGCTGCGAGCGGGCGCCGTGACCCCGGGCGAGCGTGTTCGCTTGGGCTAAAGGAAGAAGATTGATGGGTTGGCTCGCGAATAGATGAATTCAGCGGGCGTGAACGAAAACGGGGAATTCACCGGTGGCGCGACCCACAAGGGTTGAAGGGTTGGGTCTAGTCAGCGCCACGTGACACAATATAATTAGATGAATTCACAAGCCGGCTTCAAAGACAACACACATCCTTATCTAAATCTCTTAATAAATTTAGCCGCGTTCAACAATGGTGTCGATGCGAGTTGGCTAAACTTATCTGGAGCAGGGTTCAACAATGGTGTTGTCTTTCATTTTTTCCCTTGGATTCTCTAAAACAACATTTTGACCACCCACTTGTGGTGTCGAAAATTGACGAGAAGATGAAGTTCTCAGTATTTTCTTGATCGCACATTGATGCTCATGGAAGTCTCGAAACGTAAACGTGTTTAATGATAAATAGGTTTGTCCAAACAAGATTATTGAAGACATTAAAGATATGCTTTCATTTGGATAAAAAATAGGGCGAGAAATGAGAGCTTTAACTAATCAAATTGGTGTAATTTTTTTTCATCTACTTTAAGCTAATGCACATGGCCAAGAGTCCTCCCCGTTTTTTTTCTGGCAAATTGGAAATAAATAATCCTAATTTTTGTGTATAGGCCGATAATAATCCCAACTTTAAAAATCACTACCGGTGGTCCCAACTTTCAACTACTTTTGTTTCAATGGTCCTCCGTTAAAAAACACTTAACGCTGTTACGTTTTTTCCCGAGTTTCAAACCGATATTTTAGGGCTTTTGATCAGAAGAACGATACGATTCGAGGTATGTAAAACTTATCTTGAAACGATGATTCAAATGACTTGATTTTTGTTAATTGAGAATTCAAACACCCGAATTGAAACATTGTTTCGTCGCTTGGATCACCGTTTCGAAGTAAGTTTTACACCGGTCGACTCGTATCGTTCTTTCAATCAAAAGCCCTAAAAAATCGGTTTGAAACTCGGGAAAAAACGTAACGGTGTTAAGTGTTTTTTAACGGAGGACCATTGAGATAAAAATAGTTGAAAGTTGAGACCATTGGTAGTGATTTTTAAAGTTTGAATTTTATCGGCCAATACAAAACAGATTGGATTATTTATTTCCAATTTTTCTTTCTTTTTTTTTTTGGGTAATACAATTCTTTCGTTAAAAAAAGTGTGAGTTCTTATCCACATTTTTTTAGATTAAAATCACTGGCTAAACACCTAAGCTGATATCGATTTTGAGTAATAAATCTACACTTTGGGCTTGCCTTCGAGGCCCACTTTATATAAATGATTCAACGAGTTGAACCGGCCCAATAAATGATTCTTATTTGGGCTAAGCCACTCTTCTAAACTCTAAACCGTATATAACCTAAAGGGGCCCATTAATAAGTAACAAGATAATTCTGTATAATCATGATTAGTTATCGAAAAAACATTTACAGGACCCACTAATACATTGTAAACAAATAACAAAACAAATCAATATCATATTCAATAGAAGTTATTGAACAAAAATATTAAAAACACATAAATAATAAAAAGAACCGAGTCGATGGAGCTTGAGTTTTTGAAGAAAAAATGACTTGATAAAAGGTGATCCGAGCTCCCAAATGTATCACATGCCGGATTCGAGTTTTCAAACATTTTTTTTAAATATACGAGTTCGAACTCTAATGTGTTAAACGATCCAAGCTCAAGTTTGGGTGACCTTGGGCTTGGCTTGGCATGCCTGTTTAGTCATAAATTTATCTATCGTACAACAAGAAATCACTTGGTTTTAAAAGTATATTTACGTTTATAAACTAAATAATCATGAAACAAAAACTATGTATTAGAGTTTCCATAAGTCGGGCTTAAGAGTAAGCGTGACGGGTCTCTACGTGATAGGTGAGATCACGTCCTTAACATTTAAGTTAACAATGACGGGTCTCTACGTGTTGCTTGATGGCTACTTTATTCATCCTTTCCTAAGTTTTATAACTGTTAATTCTTATAAATTTACATGCTATTATATATATCACTTGTTTTTATAATTTAAAATTCTTAATTAATCCATTTTAAATGATTTTTTTACCTATTTAATGATGCATGCATACATCCTTCAACATGCATTGATGCTTAGAATTTCTGGTTTTTGCAGAAGTACCCAGCAGTGTTATTTATATATTTATGTATATATTCGTACTTGATATATTATTTAACTAAAATAATTGAGCATGACCAGCATATGGATCAGCGATGTCTAGGATCAAGCATACAGTATTACGAGCATCTTCCGCTCTTTACAATTAATTCATTTCATAATAAAATACCAAATCTTTTTAAACTTTTATGATAATTTGTTAAATTAAATATATACAGTGCCATGTGGCTTTTGTTGGTTTGAGACTCTAAGTTAGTATGTTTGGTTTGTGTACCCACACTTAACTGGAATTTCGATCGTAAGCCTGGGTTCTAAACACTAGAAGTGAGCTTAGGAGTGTCTTTGATAACTAAGCTGTAAACGAGTCACGCTGCTTTAAGCTAGCTACTTGATATCGACTCGCTAAAAACTTGAACTGAACTTAGTTTAAATGAGTCGAGTAAAAAAAAACAAAAGCTTATTGATAAACATACCCGAGCATGAACTCAACTTAATTATCAAGCTCAAGTTGACTTACGACCTTAAATGAGCATACTATTTATATAATTTTTATTTAATTTAGTACATATATATATATATGTATAATAATTATTGTTATATATAACTTACTAATTAAAATAGCTAAATAATATATAACATGTATAATTATAATACTTACAAAAATTAAAATATGTGTATAAAACAATTAATAAGTAATAAACAAGTCTAGCTCAAGTTTGAAAACTACGCACGAGATGAGTCCAAACTTTAATTGAAATAGAGCTAAAAACGAGCCGAGACGAGATCGATCTCTTGTAAGTTAAATGAGCCAAGCTAGAGCCTAGTCGAGCTTGTGCCAAGCTCGGCTCAACTCGAATTGTTGACAACCTCTCAAGTATCAACAGCCTTTTTGAGGTATTCAATTCATGTAAGTTCATCACCTTCTAGCTTTCTTCTTTTTATAGCCAGCTAAAACTATAAAAGAACATCTCTTACACAAGAACTCAAATAACCCTTTCAAAGTAGTTCTGACACAAGAACTCCATCCACCCACTCTTTCCCGCAAGAACCACCAAAAACAATTTATTGAAATGTTCCAACGGCTTAACCGGCTTCATGCACATCATGAAGAGGATATATACTTGCTAAAAATGTAAACTAGTCATGATCTATATGTAGGGACAGGATAACGAGAGATCTAATTCTTTGTAATTCTTCGTTAAAGAACCTAATAACTCCATACTACATATATGTTGTATACTGCATTTATGTAATATATATATAGTACAGTATTCTACATATAGCCACATGATGGTGACCGGGTTCGGCCGAACCCGGTCTTTTTTCGGTTGACATACAACCTATAGTATCGAACCAACGAGCGAACCCATTCTTTTTCGGCGAGCGAACCTAATGTCATTCTAAAAAAAGTATTCAAATCCATTAATTATAAAAATTTTGGTTAAAATTTTTTTAGTAATGAATATTTTTTATAATATATAAAAATTTTAAAAATTGCTAACAAACATTATAAATTGACCAATAATAACACATATATAGATTATAAAAAAATCCAAATTATTCATAGATTTGTCCAGTAAACCCAACTCAGTTAGCATTCTTAAGCCTAATACCTAAGTGGAAATTAAATAAAACAACAAAAACAACATCCATCTCCTCAGCGACCGATAAATTATGTTTCTATCAACCAAACGACCATCCATCTCGTCGCCTTCGCCAGTTCGCCTCAAGGCTGACTACGAACGTCTTGCCTGCCGCACTTGAACCAGACGACACAACGGCCGGCCAACTAACTCTTTCTTTGATGAGCCTTCAATCGATGCAGACCTCACGACGAATCTTTCTTTGATTTTGTGTAATTAGATAGGTGAGGACTATATATACGATTCTTGCATTTGTTATATTGAAAATGAGTTCTTTTTTGAAGTCACGATTAAAAATGTTATGAATTGTTTTCAAAACTTGAAAATGTGTAGGAAACGATTATAATATGTGATATCTTTTCTATTAATTATGACTTAGGGCCCGAAAACTTTGACGTCGGAAAAAATCGAGCACCGAAAAATCCCGAACCTATAGGAAAAATTTTCCGCCACTGAGTATGATATACTATGTTTATACAGTAGTAGGCACAAACATGAACTTGGTTAAATCTGACATCCTATTAACTAGATTTATTTGGAGATTGGTGTATCCGAATGCTTTATGGATTGAAATCATTAAAAAGATTCATTCGAAGAAAATCAATTCATTTCTTCAGAATAATATCAGTAAGATAGGGAAATAATTAGCTTGATCCTAACATTGATTTCAACAGAGAAATTTATTGCAAAACTTAGTTACATTATTTTTAAAACAAAAACATGCCATTGTTCCTCTTTTGATATTAAACGTAATTATAACCAACATAACTAGTTATGTTTGTGTTATAATTGATTTATTGAAAATACTCCATACACAAACTTGTGTAAAATGTCATTGTAAGGTTAACAATCTATAATGTTAGTCACTTAGTGTGAAACTACCATAAACGTCTGATGTGACATTGACTATTACATAATACGCAAGGCGCTTATACACTTTTCCATTGTCAACCAACAAATCTAACCAACATCGATTGCATTAGACATCAAGTGTTGACATTGATCAAAGATTACGCTCACCTTTTGTTGAATCGGTGTAAACTTCGGTCACTTTTGACTTAAACGTGGTTTAAGGATTTGATTATGGTTATTTAATACTGAATATGTACTCTACAAGTTCTAACATATATTATAACTTAACATTGATATGTTTGCTTTTGCTTACAAACCATTTATTGATATATGTTGATATAACACAAAATCAATTTGAAATTTTGAACCATACACTTTCTTTCAAATGAGAAAGCACTAAACATGTGATATGATGGTTCGACATGTATGGGCACAATGATAGAAGAAAATGTATAAACCATGGTATTTTATATTCTAAGAAACATATAAATATCACTTAAGTTTTGAGACAATCAAGATAAGTATTATGAATGCATGTGGTTTTAGGCCAGCCATTGGACACTGCCTGATTTAAGGTCTTATACTCATCTTTCTCTTGAGGTTGATGGAGGGGAGGCTGGCACATGATCACATGAATTTCTGTATTTGTTTAATTTTTATTTAAATCAAATTTTCCAAAATTGTATTAAAGTTGTGCACATGGTAACCTTGGTTCACGTGAATTGCTTTATGATAAAAGGATAATTCATTAAAAATAAGTATAACTATTATAAAAATCGTATATATCATATAGCTTTATAAAAAAATAAACTTAGCATTTTATGAAATCAAAACAATTTTATTTAAATGCATAGATGATCTTAGTTGTATAAATATTGCTAATATACTGACAGAGAAATATATATTTGATTAGTTTAATACTCTTTTAATATTGTATATTTTTCATATGGTTATACATATAGGTAAAGAGAGATTATAAAATGTAACAGCAAAAAGGGAATAATTAATGTGAAAAAATTAGTTCTAGATCGAATTTGCCAAAATTTGGCATGCAGATGAAAACTCAATTAACATTACAAGAATCTAAAGTTTACCCTCCAAAATTCAACTATTTTTTTTTCAAAACTTCATAAGTTTATCCTAACCCTATGAAATTTTGGTTAAAAATTTCCAAACATTAAAAAAAAAAGCTAGAACAACTTGTTGACTACATCAACTTAATTAGATTAGTTGCCTGTAATCCGGACCAATATGTTGGTGGATTAAGTAATCGTCCCCATTAGAAACATCAAACATCATATTTTGATGATGATAGAACGGTTGTTGGTGTGAAACTTGCATCTCCTTTTGCCTTCTTAGCTCAAGTACCTTACGGTGCGAATTGGAGTGTTTGGCAAGTACAAACGTGGGGCTTGAAGCTGGTCTATACTCAGGAACCAATCGACCAGACTTGTAGCGAACCCCACACGCATTACAAAGCGTTTTCGGACCTAATGGTCCGGTACGCCATTGAGGGGTTTTATCAGTGGCACAATGTAGACACTTCCGCCCTTCTCCATTGTGTGATTCATTGTCATAAACCTCTTTTTTCTTTGGGAGAGGTTTCACTGTTTTCTTGCCAATTAGAGTAGAGCCAATTTCAGATTCCGACTCGGAGGATAGAATAGAGGTGGGGCCCATGGAAGGCTCAGAGAGACTAATGAGTCGAGAAGTCCAATTGCGTGGTGCAGCACGAGAACGCTTAGTGCGTGCCTTGCCTGGAACCGTCACGTCTGTGTTAAACATCGAGTGGTTGGATTGGTTATCGATGTCATGATGGAATTGGTGAGTCTTGGTGGATACATTAACAGGTTGAGATTTGACTCCTGATGGCAATTGAATCTTCTCCATGTCTTCAGATGAAAATGATTCCTCCACAAAATTCGATAGCCATTCTAGCTCAGCCATATCATCGTACTATCAAAGTAATGTTAATGGAGTTATTTAAAGATTCACTTATAAACCATCACCAAATATTCACAAGATGTTGCATATATTTTACTTTCATTAGCATTTATATTGGTGTAATTATGATAATTAAGAACCTAAGTGCTTTTACTCAATTTTTGAGAAGAAGAGTGAATTTTTAAAATAAAATAGTTACAAATATATGTATGTAAATAAACCAAGCCATTCCTGAGATATTTGAGTTCTCAAGCTCATGAGCTCGAGGTTTATTTATCAAGCTCAAGTCTCACGAGCCTAAACAACCATGTTTTTTATATAACTTTCATTTAATATGCTGAATGTATATGTACATAATTACTATTACTGTAAGCTTACATTATTATAAAAGACTATATATATATATATATATATATATATATTATGTTAATTAAATATAAAACCTATAGTTATAAATTATGTATACAAACAAATTAATAAAATAACTCAAAAATAATAAAGCACAAGCTGAGTCCGTGCTTAAAAAGCATGCTCGGGGCAAGCTTTAACTTTTGAAATAGAGTCAGAGCTCTATAAGAGTGTGTAAAGCAAATCAAGCTCAAGCACAGCTCGACTCATTTACACCTCTCACAAATATTTACATTTCTCAAGCTCATTTCTATTATTGAAATAATAATACAATAAAAGTGCATGAACGTGCGTATAACTTATTATACGGTACAAGTGACAAATGAGCAAAATACGTTTCTATTTTCGAAAACAATGAATTACCGGGACACAAAGGTCATGTGAGAATTGAGTCATATCGGTGAGGCCACCACCGTCTCCAGAGGAGTTGCAGCTGTCGACGGCGGTGGTCATGATCGAGGACTCAGCATTAGCATGCATGTCTCCAACAACATCATCGTATGGCTCATCAGCCACGATAGTGTCGTCGGGTAAATTGAGAAGGTCGTCGATGACGAATTCGGAGTTTCGTTTCTCCATTATTATGGGATTGATCGAGTGGTAACGTAGATGATATAAAGGGAGAGAGAGTGTGTGGAGGTGGAGAGAGTTGAGGAGTGAAGAGAGGTGAGGGTGAGTTTATTTGCGTTTGAAGGGGGATGGTGACACCTAAAAACATGCAATAATTAATATTTATTAATAAATATTATTATTTTATTAGGGTTATTGTTATGGTAGGATTTATTTTTGGTAATTTGATGTACGATTTTATTGACTTATTCCATGACATTGCAACTAAATATGATGTATTATAGGACGTACGGAATAAAGGGTTAGGACTTGGTTTTAGTATTGTATTGAGTCGGTCTTAATTGGCTTAAAACTGTAATCGTAATCGAGTTATCGGTTAATCGGAGAATGAAAGTGCGGGCTTTAAAAGTTTTAAGTATTAATTGCTTAATAAATTGTTAGACATTTGAGCTTAAATAATTTGTAGCATCTAAAAAAAATATTTGAATAACGAAATCATAGATTGGTTGGTTCGGCTATGGAAATATGAATTGCCAAAACCGACATGCTAATTGTGGTCTACAAAAAAAGTCGAAACTGATCGACCATTAGATTCAATTAGTTCGGTTATTAGTCGGTTAATTTGTTTTTATGGTTTTTAGTTGACATATCAAGTTGTTATTTTTTATCTTAACAATTTATTTAAAGTTATAATTAGGATGATTCTATACAACTAACCAATTTTAATACACAGACAGTAATGTTGATGTGACAATTAAATTAACTTGTTATGCTTTGATCATATACTGGTTTCAGTTGTCTTTTTTATTATAATAGTACGTTCATTTTATATAGTTGAGGTGTGATACTACTAAAGCTATAGCCTATATACACAAATGAGTAGTAGACTAGTCACTTTTTTAACAAGTGATGCAACACACTCAACTAATTGTCGAATTAGGTCGTGCTGAATAATCCGTTAGCCCATCGCTATAGTGTTCATCAAATTAGCTTTTGGTTTCCTTGAATTGAAATTAGTTTCAAGCAATTTAGTAATGAACCGTATACGAATTCGCATTGGAAAATCATTCCGTAATTGAATTTGAAATATTCGAAAAATAATTGGATAAACAATTTATTATGATATTAAAATTGGTTTGATCAGCAAATCGGATTTCAACTTGAGTTTGATTCGGTTTCGGTTTTAATTTTCCGAGTCTACTCAATACTGAACAATCATATTATAAACCTCAAATAGTCAAATGCTCATGAACTAGACAAGTAAGATTATTATATCCAATCATCCTTGAGTTATAATCTTATATTTGACAAAAACTCTTTAACTAGATACTTAAACAAATCCTTAATTTCACAGTTTTTGGGTTTTCGTGAGATGTATATGATTATAGATTTTATTGATTTGACTAAAAATTCTTTGATATGCACATTAACTTTGATTTCCAAACATTTTTTTTTTCATATTACAATAAGTTTTAATTTGATAATTTTATATTGCTCCACAAACATTATTTTTATTATTGTTAATGATTTTTTAACACGAGAATCTGATTAAAACATAACTGAATCTTGTTAAAACTTTGTTAATCAACGATATCAGATAATGTGTGGCTTACGTCTGACAAGTAGTTTTTAAAAGTTATGATAAGAAACTAACAGAAATAGGATTCGAAGTTAAGCATTTGTTATTGGAAAATTGTATGTTTATTACTACACTATTTATAGGACTTTTACTCTTAGAATGTTAGGGTAATGGTATGAAAAATATCTATTTTTATACTTAGAATGAAACTTTTTTAAGAAAAAAATCTAATATTTATCGTTTATTAAATTTGTTACAAGTAGATACTAATGCCACGTTGGATTATCTTCTTGCATGATTTAATAATATAATATTCGGGTCAAAGGTGAATGGAACGATCCCTAGGAGTGATACCGAATGAATGATTCTTGTACTACTCACCTCTTCATTGGTAAATTGTCCTTTACATATTAAAAATATATCTTTTACTTTTAATATTCTTTTAACGATCAACGAATAAAGCCCAGCTAACCTGGGTAACTCAATAGCAAAAGGCAATATATACACCCGTGATCGCAGACATCGCTTGATAGCCAAAGCCTCACCATCTCCTGTTTCGAGGAAAACCCGCTGCCTGAGGATTCATTGCGATAAAGCCCGATTGGAATTGAATATGAATGAGAGACCACATAGGCTCCATCCCAAATATTTATTTCCCCTCCAAATACAGTTTAACTAAAGATCTTTTACTTTTACTTTTAATTAGTAAATAAATAATTAAACGAATAATTATTCAAAACACAATAAACTTGTAATTCATAAGCTTATAAAGTTCAGCATCCCTTGCTCTTTTATTGATATATAAGATAGCATAACCTCATAAACTCATTTGATAATCATTTCGTGTTGGTAATTAAGTTAATAATTTAAGCTAACAAACTTTAATACAATTCGTAAATATATTTATGCGCGTCAAATACATCAACCATGTCCTTCAATACACTCAAAACTATATTAACCTAACATGTCCCTTTAACCCATTAATCTAAACAAGTTAAACTGACAGATGAACTGTAAACAAGTTGACATGTTACAAATGGGTTGCAATCAGGTAGGAAGGATAAATAAGTTGTAAGAGTGGACATGGCATCAATATGGATAGTATGTATGACTTTCAAACCACATGGCAACACCATCGCCACCCCACGTGGGTATGGTGTACGACTTCATTTCATTGCGTATGTTTGTCAAACAACAATGATTCATTTCTGATATTTATTGTACTTGGAGAACTAAAAAACAAACAAAAAGTTCTAGGGTACTTAGTGAGCATGTATTGTCAGTGATTTCATGGTTTGTGGGTAGTTGATGGTAAAAATGAGACAACAGAACAGGATTGAATTGTACATGAATAGTAACCATGAGTACCTCTTCCACCCTAATAAATAAGAACTTATTGTAAAGGATTCTTCTTATAAAGAAAGTATGAACATATGAACTCAAAGATGGTCTGTTTACTAACCTATAACCAGCTTAACATGCCAACTCTAAACAAGATTAATTTGTTAAACATGTTGGGTCTGAAAGCAAAATACTTATTCTCATGTCGAGTTCGAATCATAAAGTTATAAACTTTAAACAACACTAATTTATAAAAGGTTAGGATCAAAACTTTGAGAAAATCATTGTGAAATATAAAGATATTAAACAGCATGTGAGAGTGGGTTGAGGGGAGTGTCAGCTAAGCATGTGAGTTAAAAGGCAATAAGACGATGGGTCAATGAAACATGGCATTTTTTTATTGGGTAATCGGACGTGCATTGTTTTTAAACAATATTAACAAATAATATTAACGTTAAATTGTTTGTTTAAGCAAATTTTTTTCTAGTATTTTGGTAAGTTTTTTTTTTATTTCTTGAACGTGAGAGCACATGTCTGCTTCGGTCACGTGATTTGGGGTGGGATGCACGTGCCTTACTCACGTGGAAGTTGGTGAAGTAAAAGTCCTTCGTCTCTTTTTCCATTACAACTTTAACCACTTTAAAAATAGGAAAATTAGTTTTTATTGGTTCTAACTATTTTATTTTAGTCGACGCTGATCCCAACATTTATTTTGACTGGCGACGGTTCCAACTTTAACATTCGTTTATTCTACCAGTCCGCGACTGACGGAGTACTATCTCCGTTAAATATTTGCTGATGTATCTATCTGAGTTGTCAAAAAAACATTACATGGCAGCCAACGTGGATATGATATTATACTTAACATATTACATTCATAATTCATCCCAAATTCTCCATCAGCACACCCAAATCAAAATCCCTAATTTATCTCAAGAACCCTAATTGAATCATCTAATCAATTACAATCTCAAGCCCTAAGCAGTAATCATCCCCAATTCCTTCCCATTGCAGAATATCATCACCTCAAGCGTAATCAGCGCCGTCGTCTCCCATTTAGCGTCGTCGTATCCCATTGTTGACCGAATGTAGCAGCTAATGAAAAAGAACCTGAAATTCATATTTATTTCTCTCACCACGACTGAAGCAACACCTATGTCCTTGTCTACGCCTTTGCAGCAGTGCGACTTCAGCCTTTCATTTGGTTTCATTTCATCTTCACACTAAGCTTCAGTTCATATGCAGTAGTAGCTCTGATTTGAATTTACCATCGACCAGTTAAGGTATAAGTTATAACACAGATTGTCTTAATTTTGTTGTCAATTCTTCTAATGATCTGGGTTTAAGATTGTAATTGATTAGATGATTCAATTAGGGTTTTTGAGATAAATTGGGGATTTTGATTTGGGTGTCCTGATGGAGAATTAGAGATGAATTATGAATGTAATATGTTAAGTATAATACCATATCCACGTTGGCTGCCATGTAATGTTTTTTTGGCAACTCAGATGGACACATCAGCAAATATTTAACGAAGTTAGTACTCCGCCAGTCGCGGACTGGTGGAAGAAACGAATGTTAAAGTTGGGACCGTTGCCAGCCAAAATGAAAGTTAGGACCAGTGCCGACCAAAATAAAATAGTTGGGACCAATAAAAACCAATTTTCCTTAAAAATAACGAGGCCTCATTGAGTGATTTCGAGTGTTAAAGGCGACCATCTTTTAAAAACCTATCAAAAAAAGGTCGATGATAAAGGTGTTGAACACTGATCTATTAGAATATAAAGTCTTAAAATGATGCATTCCATTATCTTATTTATATTTAGACATTTGGGTAATTCATACACACTTTATATAGACTCAAACTACTAAATAAACATAATAATTTTATATATAACTTTCTTTTTTAAAAAGTTTGGCCGTCGCCAGAAACAGGCCTAATTAACATGACCGCCGAGCCTTGTATGGGGTGAGAGTCGAGCCAGCAAATAACGTAAGTATTATCAATAACGAGGGCGCTTTTAAGCAGAGCCGTCTCAGAGAATTTATATGCCTCGGCTGAGCCGAAATAAAAAGGCCCGTAGACCATAACAAGTAACGAAATAATATAAGCAAAAAATTTTAGGCCTTATATAAATGGTTTTTTTATTTTTTTGTTTAAACAATTAAATTTTTAAATGGGCTTACTTGGTAAACGTTTCGTATAAAAATAAGCTTAAAAATGTCTTAAGTGAGACTAGAGCCTACAACCTTTTGGTTGGAAGTCATATCCTTTGCCACTAGACCAAACTAAATATACATATTTTTTTCATAAAAATATATAGCTAAAAAAAATTGTGCCTCCGAAAATTAAGTGTCCCGACCGGTTGCCCACATTGCCCTATGCCCGAGCCGACCCTGCTTTTAAGGCTCCAAACCAGGCACCTTGCAACCAGTTGGTTTTACTCTTGGTGCATAGATCTCAAACAGAGTTTTCATTCCTGCATCAACATGATTCTAGTTTAATGTATGACATCGGATTAACATTACTCATATGTTGTCATAAAATTACACACACATAACATATTATATCATATCATAACTTAACTTAGTGCACACACATTCATATAATCGCATTCTAATCATAAGCACGCGTCCGGCTCACAAGGCTCACAAAACCATGTCTATACTCATAGTTGTGAGCACGTACAAACTTCATCGTCTTTCCCTATGTTCACCCACTACGCGGGTACAAGGCTTGCATGCCTTCCTCTATACCAACACATTCATAGTACGTACAAGTCTCGCTGGCCCTCCTTATGCAACATTCTTGGTACGTACAAGGTCGCAGGCCTTCCCTATGCCATCAGGTTACCTTTTATATTTTAACACGATCTCCTTTTTAACCATAATCAACAAGATAAAGCAACCCGAAACTCAAGCTATGACTTTCACTTTCCCTTGTTTATTTAACCAAGGCTTTTAAGCAGGGCCGTCTCCGAGAATTTTTTTTTTTTGCCGTATTACATACGATGTAAACGAAACAAAAAATTGAAACACAATAATAAATAAATTTAAACACAAGAGGTGGAGATTTTTCCTATTTGGTTTTTGAAAGCTTGAAATCAAGCCATTACAACATCTTATTTTACTTTATCAAACTTTTCTTTTTCAAACACACAATTTAAAATGTTGTTCAAATACTCATCGCTCATTCGATTGTGCAAATCCGTCTTGATAAGCTTGATTTATAAAAACATTTTTCAACGGTTGCGGTTGCAATCGGTAAAACCAACACTAGCTTCAATATTTGATAAACTGAAGGAAAAGTGGCGTGCTTTTCGGCTTACCGAACATTGAAGCTAGCGTTGCTTTTACCGGTTGCAACCGCAACCGTTGAAAAATGTTTTTTTTAATGAAGTTTATCCATGCGGATTTGCGCAATCAAATGAGTGATGAGTGTTTGAATAATTCTTTAATTTGTGCGATCGAAGAGAAACGCTGATAATGTAAAAGAAGATTCTATAATGACTCGATTTCAAGCTTTCAAAAACGAAAGAGGAGAATTCTGCATCCTATGTGTTTAAATTCATTTATTATCATGCTTTTATTTTTTTTTGGTTTCGTTTAATTGTATGAAACACGGTAAAAATTTTTTTTTTAAATGTTACCTCTGAAACTTTATTCTAGATCCGACATTGTCCATACATACAATTTGCTGTTCTTTTTTTTTTTTTTTTTGGTAAAGGTGAAGTTCCTAGAGAAAACAATGTTAAAATCAAGATGATTTATTTCAACCGATTCCGCCAGCTCTAAATTTTTTGTTGAATTGGAACTAGAGTTGTTCACGAGTTAAGCCATGTTGGTTTCAAGCTCGAGCTCAAAATTAAACGAGGCAGCTTAGCTTGGCTTGAGCTCAATTTTGAAGTTAATCGAGCCGAGCCATGGTCGATTGTGGCTCAGTTACAAAAATGAGCCAACACAAACCAGGTTATTTCAAATCAAATTTTTTTAACTAGTTTTATTCGAGCTTTTATGGAACGAGACGCGAGCTTCGAGCCGCGAACTCTTTAAACATACCTAATTGGAACCTTACAAAGATCTAAAAGCGTTACAATATATTATAGCAAACAATGTGATTGTTGACTAGAAATCACTTGCAATTTGTCAATTATAACAAAAGACTTTTGTATCATTTCTAATGACTTTTGCTTGTGTGGGCTCACGGGTAATGTAAGAAGGCCTAGACCTATGGTTCAAGATTCGGCTACTACCGGATCATGTATGTGAGTGAAACCTTACTCTCGTAGATCATTGGCCCACCTAGCATTAATGCAAGGGCTTATCCAAATCTTGATCGAGTCATTTTATGTTTATCAACATATAGTTAGGCTTAGGGATGACATTAGTACCGGTATCGAAAATTCCGATTCCGAAAATCATAAATTCTTGGTACCGGTAGCGGTATCGGAATATTTGGTTCGATACCGGTATTGAAGGCAAAAATCCGGGAAATACCGGTACCGTACCATACCGATCTCGAAACTCAAAACTTTGGTACCAAATAGATACCGGTTCAGTAGCGGTACCAATCGATACCGGTACCGAATTTGCTCATCCTTAGTTAGGCTTAATTAAAGAAGACAGATCTTTTCAGTTCGATCCTAAAGGAGTTTGGGTTTTATCGTCAATGGGCCTTCGGGCAGGTGGGTTTTCTCTAGAAATGGAGATAACTTGGAGAAGCTTAAGGGCTTCGTACGGCTAGGTTGGGCCAGCTGGCGGTGACCTTTTGCCATTGGGTCACCTTGTATGGAGACGCTTAAGGGCTTCGTAAGGCAATTCTCTGTTTGTTGGTTGTTCAAAAATAAATATTTAGGTAAACATTTTAAAGTATGCATGCATAGTTAAAAAGTTTTAAGTTATAAGGAATTACCATTATATTTTGTAATCTACAAAGACTAAGTTACACATACATCTGTATATACACCAATACCATTTTTCTTGTGTATATCAATAAATCGTCTCTGCTTGATTTGTCTTGAGAAAAGCTATATATATTAGTTGAAACAAGATAAAATCAATCCAAAGTAACATCTATGAACATACATGACAAATTAATATGTATATTTCGGCTACTGACTTGCTAGTTGTCTTAACTTTAATAAAATACACTATCAAACAAAACATAGTATCACCAATGAGTTATCCAGACCATGTTTCAGTCAGTGAATTATTGACAAACGGACTGTCAATGATACTCCTTTGTCATGACAACACGTACTCAACAAAAAACAGATAATAAACGGAAAATTACGGATACACATAAAATGTAACACTTACCAGTACCTAAACTGCCACAATATCATCAACTGAACTAGGATATAGAGCAATATTTCACATATAGGGGTATAGAGTAGGCATTAATTAAAGTTCCAAAGATATTTTATGATATGCAATTGGATATCTTTTGAAAGATACTATTTTTGTATATTTATATGCAACCATATTTGTTGTCATACACGATTTTCAGGTTCCATTTGCAATAAGGTAGCCACAGATAAACAGCGAAACCACTGACATTGGGTAAATCAGTCATTGCATCTCATGGTATGTATATCAATCGTTCAATTCCTTCATTGCACCATGGCCGTATGCTAGATATTGTTATTTGTGCATGAAGTGCAAATGATTTTGCATGATAAATTGAGAAAAAGTAAGATTAGTTGTTTCTGGCAACCTCTTTTAGCCAAGGTGTTGTAACTTATGGATTTGAGCTAATGAATGTAGTAACTATTAGCAGTATATACGTTAGAGAAAATCTATAATTAGTTAGCGTTTATCGTATATATAATATTCTTTACCATGATTTAAAAAATATGATTTGATGTGTTCTCCTTTTTAATTAATTATTTGCATTATATTCCTATGAATAGTTATCAACAACACAACATTTTGCAAGGTTTTTCATTGTTTTATAGTAACTTGTCTCCTTATTTCTAGAACTCCCGCAATCTTCACAAAGCGGTTTCAGACATCTCAAACGAAATAGAAAAGATGAGGAAGGACTTGGATGTCATAACCAAAATAAATGATGATGAAGTGTTTCAAGCAGTGTGTCATTGTTGTGGGCAAAAAGAGGATTGCACCAACAACTACATAGTTTTAGTTAAGAACAATCATGGAGGATCATGGGTTAGTGGCCTATGCTCTGAAGCTATCAAAGAATATTTATCAAAGAACCCTGGAAAATCTATGGACGAAGCACTCAGTTCTCATAATGAAATTTGTCAAAACTTCAACATAACTGCTGGAATCAACCCGAAGCTCACGTTAGCATGGGCTCTGAAGAACGTAGCAAAACGAAGCCTCGAAAATAGAATGGTGAGGAATTCCCCAAAATTAAGTATTTATCGAAGTTCTAGCTGCATTCCAACTCTCAAGAATTAACCGATGATATATATATAACTAATATGCGCGAACATAATGATAAATTATGGATGAAACAGAAAGGTAGAAGACATAAAAGCATGCATACTTTAGATTTCTTGTTGTGTGTCAATAATTTTATGTGATCAACTTAGTTGTAACGTAATTTAATGTGTTGCTTATTGCAAAGAAGTGAATGGATTGGACATGTATTACTTGAATCAAATCATTACATCATTAAATTTAAGACTAGCTGTATACATGCATTTGTTAATAAGTATGTTTCTTACAGTTTCCTTTTAGTTTTTATTAATTTATTTTCTTCGAATGTGATCATACGATTGTAATATTATCCAAGTTCCACTTCTTAATTATGATACAAAAGACGTTTCTTGCAAGCAAAGTAATTAAGTTTATATATTGTTTAATTTCCTTGTTATTGTTTTCTAATTAGGTTTGTTTAAGTTTCTTATTTCTAAGCATTAATGTTTTTCTATAAAGTGTAACCTTATTCTTCTTGTTTCTTGGAGCATAATTAACCGACTCTACGGGTCTCTATCAAAGTTTATTACAACTCTTATGTAATCAGTAATTCAGTATCCAATCACCTTTTGTCACAGAATTGATGCTAGTTATAATTTTTCACTCTTTTGAATCCTGATTAACAGTTTTAATTATTTTGTAAAAATTTAAGAACATTTGTTTTGCAAATGAACCAACATTCTTTTATGAACTACAATAAATGGACTATTACAAATATATTACATTAGGCGTTCATTGTAGAAAAAACTAAAAAGTGTTAGGGGCGTTTAAGCAAACTTTTAGACAAAATTTAAAACAAAAGAATGTTTTCAACAATATCAAAACGCTTGTACATAATTTTGATCGAAATCCTGGGTGTTACAAAAAGCTTATCACGATTGTTGCACAAATCAAATGATCCGCAAATTATTTGGATATACAAATTGATCCGACTTTGGGAAATATTATTTCCCAAGCAATTAATTTCGTAGGTATTTAATGTTCAAAACACTTTACCCCTCAACAACCGCTTGATTTAATTTTGATCATTCAAATACACCGTATATTATGAATTCTCAATTGGTTTACAAGTAAATTCGGTTTACCTAAATACTCCGATGACAAAAAAAAATCATTAACTCATACTATGAATAAGATCCAGAAATAGTAGTAATTGAACTTGTGAAAGGGCACCTTTATCAAGTAATGCTCGTGTATGGCATTTGAATAGTTCTCAAAGAGTGACCTTCGCTTGTGTGGAGCTAGCGCTTACGGGTTTTCTTGGTCGGATGACTTATCTTTGTGCGGATAGTATGGAATTTTCTTGATAAGATGACTCACCATGTTTCAGCTCAGGCTCAAAGTTAAACAAATATTTTTGGCTCGATTCAATTATTTTAACAAGATGAAATTTGAGTTCAAGCTTGGCTGGTAAAAAACCAAGCTATTTCATGGCTCGTTGAGCCACCTCATATAACTAAAGTTAATATCTCTTTAAACAAATAATATTAAAATTAATATTATTGTGGTCTAATCAAATGGGTTATGGGCTTATTTATAAATAGTGCTGAGTTCTAGCTTATAAACATCAACATTTGGGCTCGTTTATTTGGGCCCAACTTAAATGATCAAATGTGTTATGTGCGAGCCAGCAAGCTAGTGTATGTGTATCTTGTGCTTATAAGTTATAATTTTATATGAGCTTCGAGAGTCAGATCGTATCACTAAAATGGGATTGTTAGTGAATCGGCTCATAAACGAACCCGGCCTCTTTTATTATCATGAGTGAAGACATAATTGTAAATTGTAAGGAATTAAACCGGAAAGTAATTCATGCTTAATTTGGAGATGTTGTATGTATGGTTACATTATATTGTTATAGATATTTATCTAAATTATATTAAACTGTTTTTGCAGTAATGTTGGTACTATTTAAATTCCATTCATGTTCAAAAAATATACATGATCCGTGTTTTGTGTAACCAAAAACTCATAAAACTCATAGGAAAGCTGCAAAATTGAGATGATTCAAAGAGAGAGAACTAATTAAGTAACTAATATACAGTCATGAACATTTAAGAAACACTGAAGGCAGCATTCACACATAGATTCTCACTATATACATCTCGGTGGATTTATGAGAGTTTATTTTCAAGTTAACATCTAAGAAACAACTTATAGTATGTACACTAATAGGGATTTTCTAGCAATCACTTGCAGAAATGTTTTTTAAGTTAACCATGAGAACTCGTTATCAGAAACGTGACAGTTTCTTAATTGACAACCTCTCGGTCGTTCATTTCTTTTGTAATGGAAGGTATGCAACTTGAACTCCTTGCAAGCCCACCCTTGTTCATACCAAAACCTCTCTTATGATCTCTAGGGCTAAGAGACTTGCCCCTAGTTCCATCTAACCTTGCACTTTTCTTCAACATCTCCTTCATGGCGGCGGCTTGGAACAACACCGGGTTGGGTCGGTCAAACCGATTAAACCTCACACAAACCCTAGTATGCTCATTCAATGCTTCCTCTATCTTTCCTCCACTTTTCTCCATCTCTTCCTTCACCGCCTCCGAACACAACCCACAAATTAGTTTTCCTAAAAACTTGTCGCGCACTTTTGCAATGTACTCGGGTGTACACTCCTCGGACATCCCACAACACTCGCACTTTGCGTCTTCAACTTCCGAAATAGGGGGGAGCTTTAGCTGATCAGCAACAGCATCCACTTCTTTGCTTAACTCAAACGAGATATCCGATATGGTTCGTTGTAGCGTGTCCATTGATAGCCTTGAGGGCTTTTGGAGATTGGTTGAGTTGTTTTTAGCATTGTAGGAAGCCATAATGGTATCTCTATCTGGAGCCATAATTAAGAATTAAGATATGTGAATATGTGATGGTTTTGATATGCTGTGGGTTGGGTCATTTACTATATAGTGTGTGATTTCATCTACTGGTTTCTAGTCCTTGTTAAATGTATGTGGATGACTTTTGTTCATTCACTCAAACTAAAAGGATGTGGACAAAAAAGTACCTTACCTTTTAGGTTTCTGGTGTGAACCAACAGATGAAATAATGACCCTTTGTCTAGGGTCGTCTACTCATATGGAGGCAGCCAAGTTGTTTAATATTATTTAGTAAAACATGTGATTAATTAGTTGAGCTGTGATTGACTATACACAATTCTAAATAAGTTATATATTTTTATAAGGTTAATTATTAATAAAATAAAAGGTATGCATACTTGCATGGTTGATCCCTTCGGAAGAAATCTATCCATAGATATTCAAAATTATTAATTTTTACAACTATATACACAAAGGTTTTCTAATATATTCAGAAAAGTTGTATTTATGTAGAACTATTAATTGATATTTGTTATCAACCTTATGTTTATTAAATCCCATTAAATAGTATTAATAATATATCCGAATTCAACTTACTTAAAGCTAAAAATGTTTGTTTGATTATTCAATATCTTATATTGATGTAGGTTTTCTGTAAAGGTATAAGTTAAGAAGTAAGCAATGTATTTAAACAAAGAATCCACTAATGATGATCAATATGCATTGAACCTATATGGTTCAGCTCCTAATGAGCATCAATCGTTTTTACTTACTTCGAGCAATTAATCCACGTCACTGTTAGCTTTCAATTATCCGTGATAACATTAAATTTGTAAATACGTGTTTAATATTTGAGAGTTGAGACAAACGTTATCTACCCAAAAATTAATCATGGACTGAATCGATATAAACTCAAACGATAAATTAACACAAAAAAACTAAAAACTCAACTTAAATATATATATATATATATATATATATATATATATATATATATATATAACCCTACACTTGATTATGTATTCCTAATGTTAACTCAACTAGTTGACTAACAAAAAGTCTAAATAACAGTAACCAAGTCATTAACAATCTCATTAAACACCCCTCACGCGAGAACCAACTTATTGTAGCTATTTGGCCTTTTCAACCCCAAACTCACAGGTTGGACCATTTTCTTAGGTCAAACAACATTTGAGTCAACAATAATATTATTTTTGACTGGTTTTAAGCCTGATCATCACTAATAATTTTTCTACCAACAAGAGTAATGCCCATGGCCGTCTCCGTGAATCGTGAAAATTTTTTAGACCGAAGGCGGAAAAAAGTTGGGCCTTAAATTAGTTGAATAATTGGGTTTAAACATTAAGATACATACTTTTTTTCAATATATATATATATATATATATATATATATATATATATAATTTAAAAAAATAAAATTTCAGGCTACCGGGGTGTCGGACCGCCGTCGACCACCCAGCCCTGGCTCATAGGCGGCTCGGGTAATGCCAGGTATATATATAACATAAAAAAATATGGTTTTTTCTTAGTGTGTAAATAAATAAATCATGCGTAACCGTAATTATAACAATTATAATTGCAATTATGATTAAAATTTTATATTTTATGTGTATGTGTCGCTTGGCTATGGCGGTTTATAGCGTCTTCACGAGAAGGGTAGCTCTAGCCATACACACGTCTAGTTATTGAATACGGCATTCGATCTTTTTTCTAGTTGAGGGGACAGATTACCATTATGGAATATGACTACTTCACATGACTTCTATCCCTAAAGCACATAAGAAATAGAGAGAGATCACATGTATGATTATTGTAGGAAATGGAAAGAGATTTATTGGTTCTTTATGTTTCTTTTGTGGAAAAGAAACAACTTTTTATTGTTCATCCAATGTTCTTCTTTGGTAGAAATTTATAAATAATAAATATAAAGTTAGAATCAGTTATAGAAGTAGTTAAGTAGTTATGGGCCATAAAATAGATATCAACTAGAATTAAATGTCAACTATTTATGCATTATACATCTAGAACATAGTGTTACTGTTCTACCTTTCGTGATAAGTATGCATCATATATACCAGATTACCGAATCTACCAAGATCAACGAATACACAATAAATAACTCGAATAAAACACAAAAGAATTCATCTAGAACCCTAAAACATAGATAAATGAGACAAGGAAAAATTGAGCGCATTGAACGAGAGAAAAAGTACCATCATCTGGTGTTCGTGACGACCCCCGGTCATTGCAACTGTTAGCCTTTAAACCCGTTTGGTTAGATACAAAGCAGCAACAACTTTAGTATGATAAATAAGCTCCGGCCAGATATGATAAGATACCAACAAAATTAAGATCATGTTAATAATTCAGTTTAAAACATATTGCTATTTTACTAAATTAAATATGCAATTAAAATATAAATGAGAAAACTTAGAAATAAAATGGAATTTGTTTTGTGCTAGCTGGGGTTGGTCCGGTTGGACCGGTGTTTGTGTGTGTGCTAGCTTGAATAATACTATGGGCCGATATATTTGGGACATACAGCTTGGGGCCTTGGTCTGCTACTGGTTATTAGTGGGCTAGTGGCACCAAATTATATAATAAGTGACTTAATTCCAGCTTCACGTATTTTCAGAAGAAGAAAAAAAATGTGTTCTATTACCCATATATTTAAAAAATACTTTAATAATTTAAAGTAAATACATATAGAGTTGATTTCAGTTTATAACCACTTTCAGTTTTAAGAGCTTGAAAAAACTCAATATAACAGAATTTTTAGAGTTTTCGGAAACATGGACTCAAGCATTTGCCAACACCACTTCTTCTTCGTAACTCCATGTTCGCGGCATTCTCATAATTCTTAGTTCAAGAACGGGATTTGGTAGCTCTACAGAGTGATGTTTATGGAGAAGTATACAAATATAGACTATTATTATTGTTGTTGTTGTTGTTTGGATTAATTTGAAGAGTATAGAGAGTATAAACATGTGAAAATGTTTAATGAATTAAGTGATATATATATATATATATATACTAGATTTTATCCCCCGTATTACGGGGGTTGTTTTACATTATTTGTTTTTAATATTTATATATGTATATTTGGATTTTAATTTTATTTATTGTAAGATAGTTAATAATTAATATACTTGAGGTTTGATGATGAAATGGTTTCACAAATAAATGATATGTTATAATCCGGTTTAAAAATTATCTGGGTTTGGTGATACCCATTACCCGTTTATTTTCTTTATTATAAAATTATTTCTTAATTATAAATAATATATATATTTTAAATAAAATAGGATATTAATTTTTAGTATATCCCTATTTTATAGGATTTTCATATCAAATATTTGATTAGATTAATTTTTAATATAATGAGATGTTATAACCCGTTTAAGAGCCATCTGGGTTTGGTGAGACCTTTACTCGTGAATTTGAGTTAAATGCGTGAGAAGCCTTCATTTACAAATAAAGCAATATGATGACTTGAGAGAATGGTTATTTTACATTTTTTGTTTTTTAATATTTATTTTTTGGATTTTAGTTTTCTTTATTGTAAGAAAGTTAATAACATACTTAGGGTTTGATGATAAAAATGCTTCATAAATAAATGATATGTTATAACCCGTTTAAAAGCTATCTGGATTTGGTGACCCATGACCAGCGTATTTTTTTACTATAAAATTGTTTATTAATTATAAATAATATATTTTTCTTTTTTAATTGGGTATTAAATTTTAGTATATCCCTATTTTAAAGGATTTTCATATCAAATAATTGGCAAGATTAATTTTTAATTTAATGAGATGTTATAACCCGTTTAAGAGCTATCTGGTTTTGATAAAACTCATACCCATGAATTTGGGTACCCATAAATTTGGGTTAAATAAATGAGAGGCCTTCATTTAAAAATTAAGCAATCTGGTGGCTTCCATAAAAGGGGGGAGCGACCACATTGCGACACATAAAATTTTAGGGTTTTCGTTTATATGTATTATATATATATATAAGGTTAATACTTATTAATGTTTTAAATACAACGGCAATCAAAACACATTCTCATCCATGATGCACTGGCTCGACTGTCCCAGATTCTGTGACAAAAAACCGCTCGAGTCCAGAGAGCGGTGTTCCAAAACAGGGCCGGCCACCCTCTTGCTTTCCCTGGATTCTCTCGTGGGAACTCCGTGCCCTTTAACATGCAAGAAGCTCAAAAAAAATCTTTTTATTTTTTAGAAAAAAATATACAATTCTATTTTTCATAACTTTGATAAACTTGAAAAACCCATTACACTCTCACTAAACAACTCCTAGCCCACCAACTATCAACAGCCCCCAACGACTTGTTACTCAATGATTTCGACGGACTTGTAATGATGGCCGACATCATCTCTGCACCTTTGAATTAAGGTTCAATTTCGGTTTTAATTGAAGGAATATTGCTAATTGATGTGTTTAATATGTGTTTAACTACATAATTTCGGAATTACTGAAGAGATATACGTACAATTGCGTTTGTTTGATGCTTGTAACATCCGGAATTTCAAAAAAAATAATAAAAGGATTTATTAATTATTTCTATAGAGTTTATAATTTAAATAGCCTTGGGCTACAAGGGAATGGACTTAAGAAGAGATAATGGGCCTAAGGGTCCATAAGATAGAGGGTATAATTAAATATCATACTAAAACTCTTCAACCCTAAATCTATTTATATTCCAACTTTCAAAATACACACATGAAGCTCAAGATTTGAAGGGTATTGTTTTAGTAAAGAAGTCAAGATCCGATTTCATAAACGTGTAGATCTATGCTGGAACAAAAGAAAACGTGAAGGAACCGTCATCAAATATTGCATATCTTTTCGGATCATCCTCGATTAAGTTAGCCGTTCACATTTGAGAAATAGAATAATTATAAATTCAGAATGCAACCGGATTCAGGTGAGTATCTAGCCCTCTTCTCTGTTTATGTGCTTTGGGTTGCGCGCATACTCAATATGATAGTTTAATATTATATATTGCTTGATTAGTAATATGTGATAGCATATAGAATGTAGAACATGCATATATTATGTTTATATGTTGTATGTAAGGCATGACAAGTTAGGATGACAAATCCCTCTGACTTTCGTTGGGTGTAGATATCTATGTGTTATCATAGGTAAGGTGTCACACCCCGACCAATGAAGGCGGAAACGTCGAGGCGCGACATGATTGCTCATTGCACAATGACACTATAAAGTTACAATATTTAAACAACTCATTTAAATCCATATCATCATAAATAACACAACAATTGTTCATACAAAATGCCAAATAGATAGATAAACAAATAACTTGTTCTTTTATTTTCTAATATCCTAAAGCCAAGATAATAAGTTTCTTCAAGTAATTCAATCAAGCTAACATCAAACCTGTAACATTGCATAAAATAGAGTTTGTCAACATGAAGGTTGGTGAGCAATTTTCATAGTTTTGGACAATAAGTATATAGTATGAAATCCACAACTAGTATATGAAAACAATAAATAATAGCAACAATTTAGATAATAAAACCGTCAATAAGAATACATTGACGACAATAATGAAATCGTTAATAAGAATACATTGACGACACCTTTCTATATGGGGATACCATATATACTCGGAATTAACGTATGATCATACTTTGATGAGGCTACCCGCCTTAGCATTCAAGAATTTGCATATAATCACGTAAAGCACATAACACCAAATCGATCATTTATTTAAGTAAACATATACAATACGTGTTGTGGTTTAAGACTCAAGTATAAATCATTTGAATAAGTATGCAATGCCACCCCCAAAATGAAAGATGGAAAACGGGGGATGAAAAAGTACTCACATTAACAAGTAACTTGAAAGATAGTGTCGTGAATAATCGGAGAGATCGGTTTAACGGGCAAGACCTATATTAAATGGGTCTTGTGTTAGTAGGTAGTCTTGGAAGGGTTTAAAATAAAATACATGACAAATAAAGTAAATAAATAAAGTTTAGGATTTAAAATGTAAATATTTGAGAAATTAAATAAACGAGTTTTGTAAAATAAGTTTACTCGAAACCGGGTCTCGGTATTCTATTCATTAGTTTTTTTCTTTTTTTACTCAACCTATGTTAAGTAATAATGTGAGTTAAAATGCGATATTGCAAAACCCTTGGTTATAAGAATACCCAAAACAAGGTTTAAACGAGTGTTCGGGTTTGTCGGTTCGAGACTTGATAATTGACCAAGCTCACAGTTAACTTCCCAAAATAATAAATGTTATGAGATAACTCAATAAAATCAAAATAGACTTAACCAAGTATGTAGTTCTATTGTGAAGAACCTTAACGTTCGTTAAGCGAGTATACGACCTTATCGATTCGAACTTGTTATAAGATCAAGTTGGTTACCGACATGCCAAGTATGTTTAGAAACTAACTAAAATTGATTTAAAATATAATCTTGAAGAAAAATATGAGTTTTGGTGGCTAAAAACACACTTGTGTGTCTTAAGGGAGTGAACTCGGTTTAGTTCGGTTTTTGGTTCGGTCCTTGACTTGGAATAAGACCGAGGATGGTTACCACATACCCAATTACCATAGAACTTGTAAAATAACTTATAAATAATAATACTCAAGTTTTACATTCAAAAAGTTAACAATAAAGCTTTTAAACAAAAGTTGGGTTTTTGGTTCGGTCCTTGACTCGGAATAAGACCGAGGATGGTTACCACATACCCGATTACCATAGAACTTGTAAAATAGCTTATAAATAATAATACTCAAGTTTTACATTCAAAAAGTTAACAATAATGCTTTTAAACAAAAGTTCGGTTTTTGGTTCGGTTCTCAACTCGGGATGAAACCGAGGCCAGTCACCACATACCCAATACCATGGAACTTGACAAATATGAACAATAAACTAAAATATGTAGAAGTTAAGCAAGTATAACAAGTTATATGGTTAGATTTGTTAAATATATAAACAAGGACTACAAAGTCCTCCATGTAACCTTGCCTTACTAGCCCGACATTTCAACCGGCCGAGACCGGAGAAATGAAAGACCGAAGGTAAACAAGGAGTGCATATTATATATATGTTGTAACATCAAGCTTTAAGTATTGAGAAGTTAGTTAAAATGAAATATTAGCTTATGAAGAACAACCTTAGAATTCAAGAATTTGAGAGAGAAATGAAGAAATGAGCAAGCACAAATGAAGAAGATGGGTGTGTATATATAGGGTAAGTTGAATGGGTCTTTCATAAAGGGTGTTTCATGAAAATGGGTTGGTTATAGACCCAAGAAGCATAAACTACAAATGGGTCCTTCAAGTCTCCATTTTGGTAGTTTTAGTCCATAGAGTTCATTTTGAGCGTTTTCAGAGAATTTTAAGAACCGAAAAGGGTGTTTTTTTTATCCAACAACTATAAAACAAATATTTAACATACAATTCATCATTTTGATAATATCGAAAGGTTCGGGATACAAAATGGGTCGGGTTTACATTAAGAATACAAGTATAAAATAACCCGAAATTAACAAATGTCACATAAGGACTGTGGACATTATACATGTTATGGATGCAATGTGCTAGTGTAGAAAAGGAATGTGGACCTCATACGTTATATAGATGATAGATGTCAGCGTAGATAAGGATTGTGGACCTTATACGTGTTATAGTTGTTTGATGTCAGCATAGGAAAGGACTGTGGACCTTATACATGTTGTAAATATAATGTGGTAGCATATGGGAGGACTGTGGACCTCGTACGTACTATGATGTAGTTGTTGGCATAAGGAAGGACGGTGGACCTTGTACATGTTGTTAATGTATGTTGGTATAGGGAATGATCGCAGACCTTGTACGTACCATGAATGGGAACACATGTAAGGACTGCGGACCTTGTACGTGCTCATGAACTTAAGTATAGGAATAGACGGCGGGGAATGAACATACTCTTCATTGGTTAAGGAAAGTGCTGAATATGAATGTTTTAAGAATGTCTAATAAGCTTGTATGAATATATGTGCGTGGAACAAGTGAAGAATGGTATGTGTTTCTTCGGATATGAATGAGTATTGGATGTATAAGTTGAAGGATCTACTACACTCTCACTAAACAACAACTCCTAGCCCACCAACCATCAACAGCCCCCAACGACCTGTTACTCGATGATTTTGACGGACTTGTAATGATGATCGGCATCATCCATGCACCTTCGAATTAAGGCACAATTTCTGTTTAATTGAAGGAATACTATTAATTACTGTGTTTAATATGTGTTTTACTACATAATTTCAGAATTACTGAAGAGATATGCGTGCAATTGCGTTTGTTTGATGCTTGTAACATCCGGAATTTTGAAAAAAATAATAAAGGATTTATTAATTATTTCTATGGACTTTATAATTTAAATAAGTTAAATACCTTTGGGCTACAAGGGAATGGGTTTAAGAAGAGATAATGGGCCTATGGGTCCATAAGATAGAAAGCAATGTTGTAAAACTCCCGAGTAGGCGGCCGAGTACTCCCCGATTACTCCCCTTCTAGATCGAGTACTCCCCGCCTCGGCCGAGTACTCGGTAGGTATTTTCCGAGTAATCCCCGACTACACCCGAGTACTCGCGACTCCCTAGTCGACCGCCTAACGACTTTTACAACCATGATAGAAAGTATAAATATCATTCTAAAACTCTTAAACCCTAAATCTCCCCATATTCCACCTTCAAAATACACACATGAAGCTCAAGATTTGAAGGGTATCATTTTAGTAAAGAAGTCAAGATCCAATTTCAAAAACGTGTAGATTTATGTTAGACTAAAAAAAAACATGAAGGAACCGTCATCAAATATTGCATACCTTTTCAGATCATCCTCGATTAACAGAGTCGTGCACAGTTGAGAAATAGAATAACTATAAATTCAGAATGCGACCGGATCCAGATGAGTTTCTAGCCCCTTTCTCTGTTTATGTTTTTTTGGTTGCGCGCATACTCAATATGATAGTTTGATATTATATATTGCTTGATTAGTAATATGTGATAGCATATAGAATGTAGAACGTGTATGTATTATGTTATATATGTTGTATGTAAGATATGACAAGTTAGGATGGCAAATCCCTCTAACTTTCGTTGGGCATAGATTTCTATGTGTTATCATAGGTAAGGACCATGGACCTTATACATGCTATGGATGCAATGTGTTAGCGTAGATAAAGAACGTGGACCTTATACGTTATATAGATGATGTGTGTTAGGGTAGATAAGGATTGTGGACCTTATACGTGTTGTAGTTGTTTGATGTCAGCATAGGAAAAGACAGTGGACCTTATACATGTTTTAAATGTAATGTGGTAGCCTATGGGAGGACTGTGGACCTCATACGTTCTATGATGTAGTTGTCGGCATAAGGAAGGGCGGTGGACCTTGTACATGTAGTTAATGTATGTTGGTATAGGGAAGGATCGCAGACCTTGTACGTACCATGAATGGTGAACACATGTAAGGACTACGGACCTTGTGCGTGCTTATGACCTTGGGTATAGGAATAGACGGCGGGGAATGAACATACTATTGATTGGTTAAGGAAAGTGTTGAATATGAATGTTTTAAGGATGTTTAATAAGGTTGTATGAATATATGTGTGTGGAACAGGTGAAGAATAGTATGTGTATCTTTGGATATGAATGAGTATTGGATGTATAAGTTGAAGGACCTACTACACTCTCACTAAACAGCAACTCCTCGCCTTTCAACCATCAACAACCCTCAATGATCGGGTAATCAGTGATTTTGACAAACTTGTAATGATGATCGGCATCATCCATGCACCTTCGAATTAAGGTTCAATTTTTGTTTAATTGATGGAATACTGCTATTATTGTGTTTAATTGTATAATTTCGGACCTGTTGAAGCGATATATGCGCGCAATTGCGTTTTTTATGCTAATTAAGGTTCAATTTCAATTTAACTGTGGGAATGTTGTTAATTATTGTGTTTAATTGTTCAACTACCGATCGTAAACGCCAATTTGTGGCTTGATTTGAATCTTTGTGTGTTTAATTATATGATCCGTAATCTTTGAAGAGATATTCATGCAATTGAGTTTGTTTGACACTACTTGTGATAATGTTGATTATCATATTTATTGGGTTTATCGAAAGGTTTAAGACTCTCGATTATGTTCGTTTAGTGATTCACTGGACCATGAGTTTGATGTTTAACTAAAGGAATATGTGTTTTGCTGTATGATTTCGGAATTGTTGGAGAGATATTCATGAAATTGCGTTTGTTTGATGCTGATTGTATAACTTCAATGTTCATCGTATCCTATTTACTAGTTTTATCGAAAGGCTTAAGCGGCAGGTTTTATTCCTTCTAATGATTCACCGGGATATGAGTTTGATTTTTTCAATGGGAGGATGGTTGGAGTTGGGTGCACTCTAAGACAACGTAGTTTGACCTTTTGACTTTGTCATGCTCTGTTGTTAATTCGATGTTAACTTATTTCTTGTTTTCAATCTGAAACTGTTATAGATTACAATATTTACCGATATGGTCTTAGGTTCACAAGCTCTAAGCTCTGAGAGGCTTTATTGTTGCTTTATATTTGCTTTAAATCATGTAGAACAATTGTAAACTGATCAAGCAATCTTGATATGTGAAACCCTAGTTCTTTGTGATTTTAACAACACATATAATTTGACATTGGTATATATATAGATTATCATATATGAATTTGTTTTGGGTTACCTTATTGCTTACTTTTGCTTATTGATCTTAATGTGTGACAATTATGATGTTTAATTTACTTGATATATATATATATATATATATATATATAGGATTGAGTTCTTTTCAGAAGTGTTTTTAGTGTGAGAAGTGCGAGAAAAGATTCTGGCCAAGCATAAGTTTTTTTTTAATTTTGGATTATTTTTATTTAATTGTAGAACTATATTAGTAAAAAGTTTAGGAGTTTCTTTTGATAATTAATACTAATTAATGTTATGTTACAAATGACTATACATTTATTTTATTTTTTAATTTGATTTAATCTTCAAATAATTCATAAAACAAAACCATCATACTCATCTATAAAAAATATAAATATATTAACCATCATAAAAACAAATACCTACACAAATCATAATATTAACCTACACATACAAAAACTAGTTCATGTTATCACATACACAGATCACAATATTTATATACATGCACATAACTAGTTCATATTAACCTACACAAATCACAATAATAACCTGCATATACAAATTTACTTCATGTTATAGCCTTCCCATTTGTATTTACCAATACATATAAGAATATTAACCTACACAAACAAACCTTGTTCATGATATCACATACAATTAATAATATTAACCTAAACTTGTAAAATATTCGCAATGTAGGAACACATCATATTTTTTTTATAATGTTAGTTATTTTATAATCTATCTTTTATGTGTAGGCAAATACGAGTTATGTGTAGATGAATATTATTTATATGTAGGTGAAAATAAAATGAACTAGCAAGCTGTGTAAGTGAATACGATATATGTGTAGGTAAATATTAGTTATATGTTGGTGAAAAATAAAAGAAACAAAATTAGTGTAGAAGAAAATAAGTTGTGTTGGTAAATACGAGTTACATCCTAATAAAAATAAAAATAACTAACAATTTGTAATTGAATATGAGCTATGTGTAGATAATTATGTTACTTGTGTAGGTGATCAATTTAACACAATTCACCTACATATACATTTTTTATATGTAGGTAATAGATAATTCAAATATGTAACCTTCTACAAGAATTAATGTGAAGAATATTTTAGGAGTAATTAGAGGAATTAATGCATTGAACAAATCAGAGATAATCAGTGGTTGAGATCGACTTCTCGCACTTCTCGCTATAATATCACTTATCACTTGATCCATCCCCTATATATATATATATATAATATTTTGTTGATTTATCCGTTTTGTTTTGATACATAATTATTGAGATGAGTCGTATTAGTCAACAATCAGGCATAGTTTTTGCATCAATGGATCTTTTTAGAAAGAAAAACAAGAAGCAGAGAGATGCATCAAACAAAGTGACCACAACTCTTGCACAATACATAAAACAAAACAAAGCCAATAGCCAATCAAAAACACATGGACCACCCACTAAGGGACGAAAAAAGGTTGTATGGAAGGAAAGGCAGGCTAGAGAACCTGGGGTGTTGTTTCAGAAGCGTGAGGCAAAGAAAAAACAGTTAATGGGAAGTGGAGATCTGTCGACCAGATAGTAATACTTTATGGCTCGAGACTTTCAATTATGTTGTTGAAGTTGCATTGGCGTATGATAAAGCTATACGGGTCTTGTATCTCAATTTGGTTGTGCTCAATTTTCCAAACTCTCAGTTAGATAATGATTATTCCGTTATGATGGCTAACCTTAACCCTGCTTCTAGCTGTGACTCGACCTCTACATGTAGCCACTATGAGGGTGGTGCAACCCATGACTTCAAACCGAGCCGAGAGAAAATACAAGTGAAACATGTATCTGAGATTGTAGCTAAAGAAAGACCGTCTGAAGAGATTAACAATTCATGTTTTCTTTTTTATGACAATAAAGATTCGGGCTATTATATTGGTGATCAAATCTTTGATATGGAGTTTTCTGGGGCTGCCAAGGATAACATCGAGACGGGATTTAGTGGGCTAGTTACAAGATTTCTGTAATAAGTGACCTAATTCCATTTTCACGTACTTTCGGGCAAAAAAATAAAATAAAATAAAAAAACTATGTTATTACTCAAATAACTTTTAGTAGGGGTGTGCCATTTTGGGACGGTTTTAGGCTAAAACTGAAAATTCAGTTTTTTGTGCTTGAATATTTGGGTTCGGTTTGGTTTTAATTTGCCATTCGAGTTTGAAAATTTTGAGACAAAAAAAAAAATCTGTTGGGCCTAAACCATTTTGTTAATTAATAGCTAGTTGATGTTATACATTTGGGCTATATTTGAGTCACATAACTGTTAAATTCTTAAAAGTTACTTAAATACAAAAAATAAAAATCTATAAATTTGGTTCAGGTTTTCGGTTCTTGTCACATGCAAAACCACCATAAGTTTGATTACAAAAGCATAAAACAAGTTGTCGGTTTTTTGTTTTGGTTTGACACATATACCAAATTCAGTGAGATCATAATACAAGTTTTTAGGAGCCAATTTTATGTAACACCCAATCATATTCTAACTTAAATAATTAACCATTATATTATTCAAGTCTAACAAAGTTCAGTGACTTCAGTTTATCAAATAAACAGAAAATTATGAAACTCTAGTCTTGATTGTGATTATAGGACGTGTTCAGACATGGTGTATAATCCAACACTCGTTTAGAAGAAGAACGTACAATCCAACACTCGTTTGACCTAGTTAGTTCCGAATAAACAATCCAATGCATGTTTCTTGTGATTGTTGATGGTAACTAGGATAGATTAGATGGTTTGTTCTTTGTAGGTGTTCTTAGGATTGGAGAGAACCTAGGAATGAATCTTTCTTGTGTTTCCTTTGTCTTAAATTTGTTCTTTTCTTCCATTTTTTCTTTTCTTTTGTTATTTCTTCCTTTTTTACCTTTTCTTTTGTTCTTACTTTGTTTCTTACTTATCTCCTCACATGCATGCATGCATCTTTGTTAATTTATCTTCTTTCCGTGTATGTAATTCTTCTTTAGGGGTTTCTTTGTCTTGTTTGTTTTAATTCTTCTATAATTTTGCATGCCTATATATTTGTTTTCACAATCCATTAAAATGTTCATCCATCTTATTAAACCTTACAATACAAAATGTTGGCTAAGTCTATTTTTGTGCATGAGCATTAGATGATGGGTTACATCTTGAGATTTTTGTTGGCCAGGGATATTTAGCCCACAATTAAACACACTCCATCAATGATAATTCATAATATAATGTTCTTTGTTTCATCTCAATGCATAATAATAATGAAGACTTTCATATGCTAAGGACAAGGAATAGTTTTGTCACGCTACATCAATAATTGTTTTGGTATCCACACAGAGAACATCACTAATAATTGATTTGGTGTCTACAAAATGCAGTTATCTTAATAAGGCATGACCGAACAGTCAGTTAGTTATTTAATTCATTATTAAATTATTTTGGACACTTGGTTGCATTTTGCATGTTCTAGGAGTCATGACTCATGAGGAAAAATAAAAAGTGCCTAGGGGTGTAAAGGTGAAGCTTCAAGTGAGTTTTAGAGTCATGATGGATAATAAATAAAGACTTTAATGTGTTGTTTATTGGTTTGAAAACTTTGAGTTCTCATGTTGTAACACTTTGAAAGTTTATTTATAAAACTTCAAAAATCTTCGTTTTCATAATTTGTTATCTAATTATTTAAGTGTGATGGCCATTCTATTAATTTTAAGGCTAGGTGTTAAAGGCATTGAGTATATGATGCTTTATATTTCAATCGACATAGATAAAATTGTTGGGTTTCAGTGGTGTTCAGTCAACGGTCTAACAATTAAACCCGGTTTTAAATTAAGGATTTCATATTTATTAATCACGTTAATAAAGAATTACACAGCGGAATATTAAAACCAATAATCATCACTTTAAGGAACCGTACAGGATCCGGTTACAAACAATACGAGTACAAGTCAAATGCCTAAATATAAGTTGTAAACTAGCAATATATTTAAGGACAAAACAGCAAAAGACGTCCTTTATGTTTGATCGTTTTTTCAGTTGACGTCCTTTCGCAAAAGAAATGACAGAAAACATAATTCATGTTTCAGATTTCTTTCACATTATGTCCTTTGGTACTAACCCAGTTAATTTTTTCTGTTAAATCTTATCATGTGCAAGGCACATGAGGGTAGTTTTGTAACTTTACATATCATTTATTTATTTAATATTTAAAAACAAAAGAATAAATATATTAAAAAAATCCTTATATCCATCCATCATCCACTAGGACCACCATCTTCCTTCTCTCTATAAGGATTCACAACTACCACCACCCACCACATGCCGCTGCCGCTGCCGCCACCTTCATCAGCGTCACTCACCTCTGTTACTCGTTGCCACCACCACACTAAACCAACTAGGTAAACTACCGCATCTCCACAACCTTGATCATCGTCACCCGCCTCCCTTTCTTCTCTCTCTACACCCCCACCGGACCAACACCGCTACCAGACCAACACCATACCACAAAATCACCACACCAACAGCCACACGCCTCCACATACAATATGCAACCATTTCTATCAACCACCTCCAAATGCAGCAGAAACCACCACCACCACACCTACCAGCTACCGCCAGATGCACCGCCATCAACTCCATCACTGCTGGTTCTCCAATGGCCACCAACCACGGCACCTTCGCTCCTTCAATCGCCACCACCAACACAAAATTGGGGCAAAAATCAATTTGGGTTTGTTGGGCAGTTTGGTGTTTTGCGGCTGTCGATTTGATGGATCTGAAACAAGGTATAATGTTGCCGGTCAAACTCAGATCTCTCGTCGGTCAAACTCAGACCCGATTTTCAAAATCCAGATCTGAAACAAGTTTGGTGCTGCCATCAGAAGGGAAGGGGTGACGTTAACGGCGGTGGCTGCCGGAGTGTAACAAGGGGAGAGAGAGAGGGGGAAAGAGAGAAGAGAGAGAGAGAGAGAGGGAAAGAGAGAGGAGAGAGAGAGTTTATATGTATTTTTTATAATATATATTTTTAGTTTTAATGATTAAATAAGTTGTAAAATTACCAAACTACCCTCATGTGTCTTGCACATGACCAGATTTAACTAGAAAAAATAACGGGGTTAATGCCAAAGGACGTAACGTGATATTGTTTTTAAGCATAAAGGATGTTTTCTGTCATTAAGTTTGCGAAAAGACAACCATTGAAAAAACGTGTAAACATAAAGGATGAGTTTTGATGTTTTGTCTATATTTAAGTTTACCTAGGTTAATAAATAACCGGTTGAGACACTGAAGGCTAACGAACTGAGCTAGGTGAAACAACGAGACAAACGACCAGCAGTGGCGGTGCACGGTGGCAACGGTAGCAGCTGCGGCAGCGGGCAGGCGGTGCGGCGACGAGCGGCGCGGCAGCGGGCGGCGTGGAGGCAGGCAGCGGGAGCGGCGGTAGACGGCTGGGAGGAGCGGACAATGACTAGGAGGTGGAGGAAGAGAGTTAAGGACTTGTGTTTCTTGAGTACTTAGGGTTATAGAATATCATATATTATATAACCTTTAATTAGGTTAAACTAATCTTATTAGTTATAAACCCAATGGGCCATTAAGTCCATCTCTAACTCCAAAACCCACTCTATGTTATTTTGTTTTGTTAAAGTGTCCATCCCGGTTAACTAACTTAAGCGGGTTTATTGTTCGTTACCTTATGGTGTAACTCTCACGAGTCATAACTCGGTTGGCCGTATTAAATTACCCAAACCGGTTTATAATTCTAACAAAAACAACCTCCTACATTCTAGTATACGTTGTGATTGTATTGTTGCTATGAGTTACTCAAGTTGTTATGGATTTTACTCATAACCGCACACAGGTTGCACAATGCATCCAATGATCTTGGGGCCTTGAGATTGTTTTCTTTGGGTACAAGTCACATTTACAAATGAGCATCTTCACTTCTCACGACAATCTTCTCTTGTATCACCATACAATTGTTTTAGTGCTAATATAGAATATAATTTTTTTTTAAAGTGAGGTATATTTGAAATTTCTAATCACTTGAGGGTTGCCTTTTTTTTTAAATCACAAACAGGTATTAGTTTTTAATAGTAGTGAATAAGAAATTTGGTATAGATGTGTAAGAGATTGATCCGAGGGTTGTCGGAAACTCTTATTTGCATTTGATAGTGCCGAATAAGGTTAATTTCGTTTGATAGTGACAAATCACGTGACCAAATACTATTAGCACTTGATATTGGCAAATAACCCTAATACCCATTGATATTGACGAATAAGGCAAGCTGTAAACATTCATTATCAAATTAAAGTTTTTAGGTAAGATTAAATAAAGTTGTTGCAAGATTCAATGAACGCTATCACAAAATAAAACATGGTTTACATCCTAAAAAGATAAAATTTAATTAAAAGAAAAGATTAGCATTTGATAAGACCTTTTGTTGCTAGCAAGGAGTACATGACGTGGTATAGGTCTCATGCGGTTCTATACGTAGCAGACACAACACATAGAGACGTATACCCAAATGTTAATGTTTTCTTCTAATTTGTTTTTATATTTTTAGGATGTAAACCCCGATTTTTTTCGATGATAGCCTTCACAGTCTTGCAGCAACTTCATTTAATGTTACCTAACAACTTTAATTTAACAACCAAACGTATGCTTATAGCTTGCGTTATTCGCCAAAATCAATAGGTATTAAGGTTATTCGGCAATGTCAAGTGCTAATAATATTTGATCATGTGAGTTCACCCTTATTCGCCACTATCAAACGAAATTAACCTTATTCGCCTATATCAAATGCAAATAAGAGTTTCTAACTCCCTATGATCAATCTCTTACACATCTATGACAAATTTCTTATTCGTCACTATTAAAAACTAATGTCTTATTTGTGATTTTTTGAAAAAAAAAGACAACCCCCAAGAGATTAGGAATCTCAAATATACACCACTTTAAAAAAAAAATTCTATAAAATACCGTTAGAACTAGAAGTCCCCATTTTTTGGAGTATGGTTGGAACCCTGGCTTACTTTTCCTTGACGTATAACATATATGGGCATTAGCCATGATATTGATAGCTAGGGATGAGCAAATTCGGTATCAGTATCGATTTGGTACCGTCGTACCGAATTGGTACCAAAGTTTTGAGTTTCGATATCGGTATGGTCGATATTTCCGAATTTTACCTTAAATACCATCATTTCGGTACCGGTACTAAGAATTTACGATCCCCGAGATTAGGATTTTTATACCGGCATCGATCTCATTCCTATGGATAACCATGAAATGAGAGAGTACTCGGTTTATTATCTCGCCCTTTTCTTATCTTTTTAATGCACAAAAGTTAGAAGCAATACAAAACTAAAAAACTAAAATAATAATAAAAATTAAGATAAAATTATGAACCACGACTAATTTTGTGAATGAATATGTCGATTAATCTCAAACACAAACACAAACACAAACACCGGGGAGTACAACAACCGCATCTCCATCATCTTCTATTAGAGTCTGACAAGTGATTTATTATAAAGCACATAAATTATAAATATCAACATATTTCTTTATGAATTTAATTCTACTTCTAATAGTGATACAAATGATATCGTATTAATTCCAATAATTGTAATTTATTTTTCTATTATATTATTTTCCAGAAATTTAGACCACTTTAAAAATAGTTAATTTATTTTATATTTATATTTAAAAATACACACAAATAAATATTCATGCTTGGTGTCACAAACATGTGATTAAACTACATAAAGGAATATGATGATGCCACATTAACATGTTTTTTTTTTGTTTTTCTTTAAATGTATTTTTGGCTTACTAATTTATGTTTACAATTTAGTGCCGATACTTTTGATACTAACAAAATATGTTTAAGTTGCTGGTGAAACATGTGTTTTTTTATGGAGGTTCCTGATGTATGTTTACAATTTAGTGCCAGTTCACCGCCACCACATGCACATATTTTTGGGTTTGCTGCAAGTTTTTTTATTATTTCTTTTGGCGTTGACGAAATTTACCTTTTGTTTTAGCTTCGGTGTCATAGTTCAATATTGACTGCATTCATGTTACTTCACCATCGTAATGCGCGATTTATTTTATTATATTAATATATCAACTTGTTGTATATGGGCGTTAACGGATTTACTTTTTGGTTTGGTATCGGTGTCATAACTCAATAACGACCGAAGTCGCTTTGGTTCGCCGTTGCAACGCACAAGGCTTTTTTTAAATGTGTTAATATGTTGTGGTTCCTGTTTAGGCTTATCGAATTTACTTTTTGGTTTAGTTCGGTGTAACACGATACTGGCCAAATTTGTATCGACTTACAGCCGCACCGCGTGACGGCGTGAGTTTTACTATCCTAATAAGTGTCGTTTTAGATATGTTTATATTTTTTTCTGTCATAAGCTAGAGTTCATGTCGCTGCACGACAGGATTTATTACCTAGTTAATGTCTTAAATTCACTTTAAAATTTTTATCATTGAAAAAGACAGGCAACCGTATTTTTTTGCGTTGTTATGGTCCTTGGACCACTTCCTTATTTGGAAAGTCAATGTAAGCCGTCGATTAAGAATCTAAGAGTTTTGAGTAAACAAAATGTTTCACGTTACTCATTACATTATTGAGATTCAAGTATTTGTGGTTATAGACCTATGTTTATAGAGGTAGTTTAACGATAAATTATTGTCTAATAATTTATTAGGTGTGCATGTGTGCAGTGGCGGACCCAGGATTTTTTGTCAATGGGGTCCCATATTTTCGGTGTTCAAATTTTTCGGGTCGGTCGTTGTTCAGGTCGGGTCGAGGCGAAGAACATAATAAAAAACAATATCATAATAAAACTTTCTTTTCAATCATCACTACCTGAACGGGTCAAAATGGGTCGGGTTGACACATAAACACTTTGTTTTCCCTTTCTTAAACATTTTTGAGATAGAACCTAGATCCATCCTTTCATAAGCATGTGTTGAAAACCATTAACTTAAACTAGTGAAAAATAAAACTGATATTTTAAAGTGTTTGAATGTTTCTAAAGAAAACCATGCATAAAGTTGAAAACAATGATATGTATTTTAGAGGTGTTTGAATGTTTCCAAAGTTATCATTGCAACATTAGCAATCAAATGATTGATTAACACTAAAAATTAACACAAAAAACCAAAAACTGAGCCTTGTAAGACTTGAACCCATGACCTTTCAAAGATAAAACAAGGGACTTTCCACCAGACCACATCAACATTAATAGTATGAGTTCCAAGTATTAAATCTTACGGGGTCCTCAAAAAATTTAATATACCGCTTCTAATAAATTTTTAAAAAACATTGGTGTCCCGGGACCCCGATCCACACTATGTGGGTCCGCCCCTGCATGTGTGTTAGGTTGATGGTTTGATATGAGTATTCAAAGTTCAAACACGACCAATATATGATTATGTCCAACTTAAATTAAATATATGAAAACTATTTCGTACAAGTTTAAAAACGTCTAACCTGGATATAACTTGTGTAATTTGTTTGTCTAAATGAGTCCACCAAGTTGAAATATTGTAAATAAGCTGACGAATTATTATCTAGTTGTAAACAATTTATACAAATCATGCCGGGCTTTTAGATTTGAATAAATAGGTAGATTTGAATAAATAGGTAAACGTATATTTTTTATTTTAATTGTATGTATATATAAATTAAGTACCGCATATTGTATAAATAGGTAAACGTATATTTTTTATTTTAATTGTATGTATATATAAATTAAGTACCACATAATCGATTTTGTTAAATACTTTAGTCAATTTGGCTTGTGTAACTCGCTCTTAGCTTAGATAATTAGATTTTTTTTCATCGTATATAAGTGATTTGGCAATGTATTATTTAAGAGTTGTAAAAATTCCTGATTTTATACATGATGCTTTTATAGAAGTATATGCATAATCGTCAAAACTAAGGAAAGCAAGCCAACATGTGTAGTCAAAGCTCTACTTGAGTTATGGTCTACTCAAATATGAGCTCAGTTTTTCAATTTGGTTGGAAATATCAAGTCATGCCAACTCCAATCGTATTATTACTAAGTAGACTTGAGGTTGGCTCGGTTTGAACGGGGATACCGGGTTTTCCTAGGGATATTCAAAAGCCGTTGAAATCAACGACTGCCCAGGCCGAGTTAAATTAGCCAATTTAGCCAGATAATTAGTTAATATAGTTTGGTTTATAGTTTTAAATTTCAGGTTTTATGGTTTGGTATAAGATTTGGACGTGTAAAGGTAAAGTGAATCGACCAAGGTATAGAACTGAATGTATATAATCTTGATAATTAATGCACACAAGTATTTTGGATTGCTATAAAAGACAGATTATTAATACAAACAACGGAATCTATATAATCTTGATAATTAATGCTTATAAATATTTTGTATTGTAATGCAAGATATAGATTATTAATACAAACGATTTTGTGATCCTAAGTTTATTTCTTGCCTTTTTTCATAAACCATTTTAATACTTTAACACCTAAAACATTCAAATGTTTTTTAAATATACCATTTTACTAATTGAAAATTACCAAAAATAATAACTTAAAACAATACCATTCTAGCCTGTCCAACCAACCAATTAGCATAGCCTGTTTGGTTTAGCACAGATAAAAATAAGGCTGACAAAACATATCTAAATGTGTTAAACAGACCTGACATGACACGACACAGTTAATACGAGTGCTAAACACGAACATGACACGATAAGCTAATTGTGTCATTTATTTTTAAACACGAACCCGTTTATAAATGTGTTACATGGCACGCCATGCTTAACACAATTAGAATCAGCTATTTAGTGACAAGACACGACCTGACCCCGACACAAAATGACACGAATTGAATCACTTAAACAATTAACAAATAGCAAGATAAGAAAAAATCAAAAATGAAGATCCACGTTAATAATATCCTTCAATAGCATTTTTCACACATAAAAATACAGATATGTACAATTTTTAAAAACTTAAAATAGGCATAAGTGTATAATTGGGTCTAAATAGGTTAACACCCAGACCCGCGAGACGCAACCCGGGCCTATCAATTCTTAGGACCCAAAACTCAGACTTTATTGTAAATAACCTGATTTGATTGGTTCTGGTCTCACGAGTCTTACCTGGTTTATGTAAAGAGAAAATTATCAGATCCTAAACCTGGACCCGTTTAATGGTATTCTTATGATCCAGGAACCGACCCTAATGTAAATAAACCAGGTTGAATCTCACGAGTCACATGAGACTCGTTGATCTTACCCGGTTTATGGTCACCAACCGGGTACTTTTAGAAACCAGGTAGAAACTGGTTCCGAGTATGGTCAACAAAAGTCAAAACTGTGTCAGGTACAAACTGATTCTAGATATAGTCGGGTATTTAACCCGGTAAAAATGGAACATGTTCCAATGACTCTTGGGGGGTGTTTGTTTTTTCTTCAAACATCTTCAAGGGAGCTTATGTCTGCAGGCGCGCAGACGTCACCCTTGAAGACTGTTTGTTTTTTTTTTTAAACAGATCTGAACACATCTTATTCCCTCTTCAAAAATAAGACACGGATCTCTTTCTTATAACATCTTCACAGAACCCTACTCCCTCTTCTCCTCCGACCAGGTACGCACACTTTATATTCAGCGGGATTATTTCATCTTCTCTCTCACTCTCGATCTTCTCCGATTCTCTCCTTCCCTCCGACGAACACCACAGCGTCTGGAGTTTCTCCCTCTTTCCCTCCACCAAACAACACCACCGTTGCTTAATTCCAACGTCAACCACCGCAGCTGCTTTATTCCGACGACAACCTCGGGAGATGTTTCGTCACCAAACTACAAGTAAGTCCCATATTTGGAGGTTTTAGCCAATACATGTTAATTTAGGCATAATAGATGTTAATATTTCGGATTTTAGGTTTATTACCTGTTAATTTTGTGGTTTTTAGGTATAATACTTGTTAATTTTTTGGTTTTTAGGTTCTGTACATGTTAATTTTGTGGTTTTTAGGTTTAATACATGTTAAGTTTTTGGGTTTTAGGTTCTGTACATGTTAATTATGTCGATTTTAGGTTTATACCTGTTAATTTTGTGGCTTTTAGGTATAATACATGTTAATTTTTTGGTTTTTAGGTTTTGTACATGTTAATTATGTGGTTATTATGTGTAATACATGTTAATTTTGTGGATTGTTGGTACAATACATGTTAATTTGTAATTTTAGTCTAAACCGAACCCGAATTCGAGCCCAGATTTTGTGTTTGTGTGTATATGATGTATGTTGTATTGTTTAATAAACGAGCCTATGTACAGTTTGTGTATATATAATAATAATAGTCTAAGTGAGCCGAACCTGAGCAACGGTTGGTTCTGCTCGAGGCCCACTCGTTTAGCTAATATCTGAATCCGAACTGGAATTCTGTTGTCATTTTAGTCCCTACATATTGCATTTTGAACGGGAAATCAGTGATGAGGTAATGAATCTAGGTGTTTTGTTGTCATAATTTACTCGAACTTACAATTATATTAATTAGATATGGGAAGTAAAAAAAGGCAGTAAGCATTCCTTAGCTGTTGCAAGATAGAAGTGGGAGATGTAGAAGTTGCAGCAGCAGGTTGTGGTTAAACGAGCCGAGCTCGAGCCTGCTCGAGCTCGGTCTCGGCTTATTCCTCTTGTTCAAAAAGGCTTATCACTGTAAGTTCTTTTATATAGTTTTTAACATTTACTTGATGATGTAAGTAATATGAAAATTTTATATTGTTTAATGTGATTCAATTACAGATACAAACAACGGTTTATTGCATAATTACCTCCTTCCCGTCGTGCTTCTGCTGACTTCACAAGACCTGTGTTTACAGCCACAGGGTTTTACTTATGTGCAAAAAAGCATAAGGTATGACAACTTTGTAATTAGAAATATAAATGACTTCTATCTTGTGAGATAAGTTTGACAGTTATGCAGACAGTATCAGCTTATAAAAACAAACAGTCTTATATTTTCAGCTTGCAGATCTTCAGACCACATCTTCAGTTGCAGACATGAAAACAGATGAAATCAGCTTGCAGACAGTTTATGTCTGCAAAAACAAACAGCACCTTGGTCAGCTCCAATTTCAAGCACAGACCCAGTACCAGGTAGTATCAACGGGTAGGAACCTGATCCGGCTAGCATCTGTACACCTCGGGAACATATATTAATTAAAAACTTTAACATATTACCAGTTTGACCATTTAACCTCTCCTCCTCTACGTGTTGTAATAATAATACAATAATAATATATAAAGACCCATTCTCCTCCTTGAAACCTTCACACATACATCTCTCACACAATCCATGGAAGCAGCAGCAGCAGCGCCACCTGTCCACGTGGCAGAATTAACCTCCGGCGCCAGCGGCCGTATCATTCCGGTCTTCAAAAACCTCCACCGATCACTATCCTCCATCCGCCGCATATTAATCTTCGTCCAATCAATCTTCCTGTGGTTCGTTTTCCACCTCCGCCGCTGTCCGCCGTCGTCGAAGAGGAAGTTTTCGTTCCGGCGAAGAGATATCATCGAGGAGGATGTGATTAGACGGAGGACGCTTGCGGAGCAAATTCCGATGGTGACGTCATCTGATGACGTCATGGAGTGGAGTTGCATGTGTCAGGCTGAGACGTTTTTGTTTTTTGGTAACGGACGTAACGCCTTGTTTTGCCGGTCGTGGATGCCGGTGTGTCATGAGATCAGGTAGCTTTTATTTTCTCTGATTTTCGTCTAATTATTTTGCAGTTCTCGAGAGCTCGGGCTCGGCTTGTTTAGAGCTCAATTTTAAACTCTAGCTAGGTGTGTAGTTTCTTTAGCCGGAGCTCGGCTTGTTTATTATTTGTTAATTACTCTATTACGTATTTATAACTAACTGTTTTTTATATATTTAACCCAATCATCAATTTTATATAATTTACTATAAAACGATTATAATAAAGTGGCAGGCAAACGGGCAACAAGCTGCGCCGCAACCCCCTTTTGAACAGCAAAGCCAATCCTGCTAAAAACGAAGCTTTGAGACCTAGAAGCTGAAGAGGTTCCGTGTACGACGCGCTGAACCCTACTCAAAAATTTCACAGCCTCTGGAGCCAGAAAACCAAATGTATCAAAGGCAAATGGTAGAAAGACATGTTGATTATCTAAACAAGCTTTCTCGTGTTTAACAACTTTGCCCGATTCAGCCTTCAACGCAGCCTGACCCACAACAAACCCACGGTCCCTGAGCCCAACAAGAGGAGACACTCCTGTAAGATCCACACAGGCGTGTTTCCCCCCTGCCCACCCGAACACAAGAATATCAGCTGGTCGTAAAGTAGACCTCCCTTCAATAGGATCCGTGAGAAAGTTAACAGGGGCCTCCTTTTTAGCAGAAATCCCTGCCCGTTTAAGAACATCACACAGAACATCCCTAACTAGATCATGTCTGTATTTAAAGCCAGGCAATTCTTTGCAATGCACCGCATGGTCACCAAAAGAATCCAAACAGACCTTGCGACAAATTGGGCAAGGTTCATCCGTCGGGAACATAGGGATCATTAACCGGTACTTAAGGATAGCCCGATACTCCAAACCCGACATACGTTGGCCTAATCCTTCAATGGGGATAGCCGTTAGAAATCCTGAGCCCGAGGAGCCCGAAGGCATTCAAACACCGCCTTTTGGCGAGGGGATAGATCAAACTTCACTTCTAAACTCTTGACGATTCCACTAAATAAGGCACTCGCCACAACATGTTGGGCTTTAGGAGGGGCGGTGTCCTTATTAGAGAACCCGCTAAGATCAAAATCTGGAAGTGAAGTACGTAAACGATCCATCGCACACCCATAATCAGAGTCCAACCTATGAATATCACAACCCCGAAGAATATGGTCTTGCAAACACCACGACTGTGCTCTCGAAGCCACAAAAGCATATGTAGATACATCCTCGGCCGAACAGAGACCCAACCCCCCATAACGGATCGGAAGTGACGCCAACCTCCATTGGAGATCCCCAAAGAACGGACCTCCACAAACCACGATGTCCTCAATCGCCCTTCGAAGACCATTGTCAAATATAGAAACAGCTTCCCCCACATACATAGGTTGGCATGTTCTCAAACCGAACAAAAGCTTGGCGACTCCCATACATGAGCGAAGCAAAAGAAGCTCGCATTGAGGATCCCGAAGTCTTGGGAGACAGCTCATCAGTTCCACAGCGCTAGATGCCCTTTTCATAGCCAAACTGCTGATAAACCCCGCATCCTGGCTTACAGCACCACCAAGGAGTTTCACGCCAAGCACCGGCCTTCCAATCCCGCAAGGGAACAACCCCTCCTGTGCCTTCACCCCATTGCATGTTGGCCAAAATAACTCTGTTTTCTTAACGTTTAATTCAAGACCCAAACGAGGCCCCTCAGACCTGATAATATCTAATGCTTTGGCTACCTCTCTAGTATCCCCGATAATCGTGCCATCATCCAAGTACCAAGCATGAAAGAGAAGCTTGCACCGATCTCTGATTTGGTGAACAAGTGGGTGCAAAGCTAAGGCAAAAAGGAGAGGCCCAAGAGGGTCCCCCTGTTGAACCCCAGTGGTGGATTTAATGAAAGTATCACCCACATATAACCTAGCCGACTGCCCATATAAAAAATCCACCCAAAGAGAAATGGAAGGACATCGACTCCGAACCTCATGTAGAAGGGTCGTCCTATCTACTAAGTTGAAGGCATTGGAGAAATCAACAGTAAGCATAGCCAATGACCCATCCGAATGAAACTGATTTAGAAACCTGTTCGCGCTATGAAGCACGGCCTCTGCCCCACTGGGGACTCCCACCCCAAATTGAAAGTCACCGAGGTATTTAACCATCTCCTTCCCGACACCCCTCATAGCCACCTTAGAGACCAACCGCCTCCAAATGGCCCCAACGGCAATAGGTCTAATCCCATTGTCCGGTTTAAGCAACGGCGTAAGTGGGGCAGACGCAACAAACTCTGCCAACACCTTAGGACACCTTCCCCCCAAAAATAAATTAACCACCGCAGAGATAGCCTTGAGCAAACCATCCGCAATCGGAGACCCCTCTCCGCACAACGCATCTAAAATGTGTTGGGCTCGCAAACCGTCCCGCCCACACGAAGTCCCTTTAGGGAAAGACTTAATGCACCCAAGCACACTATCAACGTCCACGACAAGGGGAGACTCAGAAAGCAAGGAAGCAGGCATAATCGGAGGTGCCATGATGGGATGCTTAGACAACAAAGCGTTCAAAGTATCCTTACCGAAAGGTGCAACCCCTGAAGAGCATAATACCTTGACCGCAGCATTGAAATGCCCGTCCGCAACTTTTCGCAAACATTGTTTAACATTGGCGCCCAACCCGGCGTTGTCAGACTCGGGTACAAACGCATCACCACCCGGGGCATCTCCTAGGGGTTGGTTAAAAAGCGATATAAGGAGCTCAAAGAAACCGTCACGGTCACCCCAAGCGGATAGCGACCGTTGAATAATTCGGCATTGCTCAGACTTTCTATTGCCAGACCTGCGTTGCTGACGATTAGAAGGTCTGAAAACTCGTAAGGTGCAATGTGGTAACAACAACAGTTTCACCCACGCCTCAACAGACTCTGGCATAGCCGCCACCTTACCCAGAGCACCCACTAAGGCTTGGGAAAAAGCCATACGACAACTATGAGGAATGTTTTTAACAGTCGTAATAGGAAGAGTGAAGACACGCTCAAGGAGAGCTACATCCACCTCCACCCTTCCCACCGCGACAACTTCCCTCCCAACATGTGGCTTCGCAATCCCCACTATATATTCCTCCACATCTCCCGTGACACACTTGTACCAGACCGACCCGTCATCATGATGGCACCCCCGACGGAGAGCATGTGACTCCATACACGCTCCACACATCCACCTACGCGAGACCTTTAAAGCCTCACCAACCGAAATAAACAAATCCAAATTTGTCGAGATCGCCTCCCGTAAGGTCTCTTTCTTGTCATCCGATGACAAATGAAGCCGCTTAATATGTGCGGCCAATCGAACCCCCTTGAACCCCGGTAATCCATCCGGGCAACAGTGGAAGCCTCTAAACGGACACGGCCAAACAACCTCCTCAATAGCCCCGGTCATACCACCCCCGACCCACAAAACACCCCGGTAGCCAAGTACCACACCAAGAAAAATAATAATAAAACAAAACTCGAGTTGAATTTGAGGAATGAACACCCGAACCAAAGAGGAAGGAGGAGAGCAACCACCCGTTGCCCTCCCCTCCTCAAAACACCAAAAACAAAGATTATTTCATTGAGGCGTTTTGTCAAACACCTGGCGGGCAAACTATTTTCTTCAAAATTTTAGTTGATGATGATTCCTTTTTAAATGTACAAAGTGAAAATGGGATTTGATGAAGTATGGATGATTGAGTGTGCTATAAGCTAAAATAAAAAAAATGTATGGTTGAAGATATTGGGTTCGGTCAAAAGTTCAAAGAAGGAAACCCGGTTGTTTACTAAACAAGCTTCGGCTCGATAAATGAAGCTTGGTTTGGCCCCGGTTGTTTACTAAACAAGCTTATTTTTAAGCTCGAGCACGTTTAAGCTCGCTGGCTTCGAGCTTTCTAGTGGCTTGGCTCGTTTAAACCCCTCACCACGCAATATTCGATTGGATTGGTAGATTCTGGCAGGTGATAGGTTGAATTTTGATTATGTCTTTTCGTTTTGATGTTCTTCATGCTTAAAATTTAGCATGCAAAACTATTTTGAGATCAAATGTGTTCCTAGATGATGATCAATTAACCTTAGTCATTGGTTATTGAGGGCTAGTTGATATTGTCCACTTAGGTTTGATTTTAAGTAATTTGTCATCTATATTTTGTACTTGAATCTAGGACTCTAGGTTTGGTTTCATACTTAATTATTTGATTTATCATTCATTTGCCAATTGTCACTTAACAAGTTGATAACTTTGCCATTGTATTATGAGATATTTCATTCTTTCAAAGGGTTATATTGTTCACTTCTGTAATTTAGCTTTTTGAACCTATTTTCTTGTGTTCTTGATTATCTTGAACTCTGTTTTAAAATCAAATGCTCCCATAATACAAAAGTTCTGGAATTTGTGAATTCATATGATTGAGAACACACAAATGTGAGAAATAAATTGGAATATATAGAAATCACTTTTTGAGTTCACAAAATTTTCCATTTCAATAGTTTATATTTGCTAATTCAACTGATATCATTTTTCCAGGGGCATGTTAATCATAATACACGGACTAAACGAGCATAGGTAAGTCATCCCATCAACTCTCTCATTTTTCTAACATCATCAAAATCCTTAAATAGTGAACTATTTTTTTAATATATGATACATATTTACAGTGGGAGATATGCTGATTTTGCAAGGCAACTCAATTCATGTAACTTTGGGGTATATGCAATGGACTGGATAGGTAGGTATGTTGTGTTATATTATTGTTACCAGACAAATGATATGCTGGCCATATCAATTTCCATAAAACTGCGTTCTTTAAAAAATATATTCATCTTTCGTATAAATTTTATAAATTTATCCTTGTTTAGGTCATGGAGGTAGTGACGGTTTGCATGGATACGTACCTTCACTAGATTATGTCGTGGCTGATACCGTGGGTTAACTCCTGCATTCTCATACTTTCTTTTGCTATGTGTATATGTTATTATATGTGCATATATTCGCACATTTTGATTCTTTTATCTGTTTTCCAATTTATTAGGGGTCTTTCTTGGAAAAGATAAAGTCAGACCACCCAGGAATACCGTGCTTTCTTTATGGGCACTCAACTGGTGGATCTGTCGTCTTAAAGGTACATTTGTTAATAGTATTTTGTTACCATTCTATGTGGGATGAATGATGCATGCTTATTGTAGGGGTATGGTACTAAACCCGGTTTTACGACCCTAAATTTATTATGTTCGGCTTGTTTTATTATATGGACTAATACAATGTTATTGAGCTGAGGGGGTTTTGTGGAGGTAACCCTAACTGGGCTAGGCCCATTAGGGTACCATGATGGTGGCTATGAGGCTCTCTATATAAGGAGGTCTCCACCTCCTTATTAAAGGGGGTCATGCTCAATAAGAGCCACCACCATATTTTTGTGTCTGTAAACAAGAGATCCTTGAGATTTCTTAGCAGTCACCTCCACACCCCCGAAAAGCCATTGCAGGTTTCAAGCAGCCGGAGAAGAAGATCAAGACGTGGTTCGTTCATCTCGAAATCCGTGGAAACATCGTCATGGATCAGGTCAGATTCGTTTCATGTTTCGACATTGGCGCCATCCGTGGGACGGCAACGAACTACCCTTCAATTTTCGTCTCGGCTGTCAGATCTCTCCCAGAAAAAACCCAGATCTGGAAGTTTACAGAAAAAGGCTTCAAGGCTTGTTCTATTAAAGCTCAAAAAGATCCATAGATCTAAAAGAGGCTTCCAGATCTGTGCAAAAGGAAACTTCCTGATTCGAATGATCAAGCCTCCGGATCTGTGATGGTTTTAAATCCGCTCCGAGCTTCAGATCTATCTAGATCTGATTTACAGATCTAGATCTAGATTACAGACCTGGATTTTAGGGTTAAAATTGCAGATCTAACTCTCAAATTGCAGATCCAAAAATTGCCAGACTTCCGCCGCCATGTACGCGCGCCCGCGGATTTTCACTCTGCAGCCAAGCATGTGCCGCCGCGGGAACCACCATGCGGGTTTCGCGCAAAAGACCTCCACCATGTGGGTTTTGCGCAGAAGACTGCCACCACGCATGCTCGCCAGCGGGTCACTTTTCCGCCGACATGCGTGAGCGCCCGTGGAAACCACCGTGGAAACCACCATGTGGGCTTTGCGCAAAAGACCTCCGCCATGCACGCGCGCTCGCGAGTCACCACTCCGTCGCCGTGCATGTGCACATCAGGCCAAGCGCCAAACTTAAAGGTTGGGAATCCTCATAAACCCATCAGGCCAAGCGCCAAACTTAAAGGTTGGGAATCCTCATAAACCCATAAGGCCAAGCCCCAAACTTAAAGGTTGGGAATCCTCATAAACCCATAAGGCCACGCGCCAAACTTAAAGGTTGGGAATCCTCATAAACCCATCAGGCCAAGCGCCAAACTTAAAGGTTGGGAATCCTCATAAACCCATAAGGCCACGCGCCAAACTTAAAGGTTGGGAATCCTCATAAACCCATAAGGCCAAGCGCCAAACTTAAAGGTTAGGAATCCTCATAAACCCATAAGGCCACGCGCCAAACTTAAAGGTTGGGAACCTCATAAACCCATCAGGCCACGCGCCAAACTTAAAGGTTGGGAATCCTCATAAACCCATAAGGCCACGCGCCAAACTTAAAGGTTGGGAATCCTCATAAACCCATCAGGCCTAGCGCCAAACTTAAAGGTTTGGAATCCTCATAAACCCATACGGCTTCGTGCCGGATACAAGACCGAACGCGGCTCCGCTCCGTTCAACACGCCGTCATAATTAAACCTATTAACACAAGCCACGTCACATGCACGCCACCGCGGATCAACCATTCCGCCATTCTACATACGCACCACCATGATGCTGGAGCGCAGTCGCATATCACATGCTCAGGCACCACATATCACATGCTCACGCATCATATATGCTCACGCATATCACATCTACGCGTAACGCATCTGCGCGTGACGAATATTACATATGCTTGCGCATATCACATCTGCACATCACAAAACCAAAGCCTATGCGCAAGCGCATGAAACATCTGCGCATGGCGCATGACATAGTCTACGCGCACGCGCATGCAACATCTGCGCGTGGCGCATGACACAAAGCCAGAGCCTATGCGCAAGCGACACAACAAATGAGAACAGTCTAATCCCAAATCAGGATTAGGACAACCTTATTTAGCAGCAATGGACTAGGGGACTATCGTGGTATACCACCACTGCATTATCGCGATGGAAGACATCCGAATCTTAGGGCGGGAGCCTAACAATATCCCAAACGGCCACGCGCCAATGTTCGGCTACGAGTCGCACAAGCACCTATAACATTATTACTATCTGGCCGTTTGTGCCTCCATTATTATTTTGAAGACAAGCCGGGATAGTCATCCTGCGTAGAAGAGGCCCTTGTGGGCCAGTCATTATCATCATATTATAGCTCATAAGCCGCAACTCGCGCAAGCTTCATTATTCTTATAGCTCGTAAGTCGCCTCACGCGCAGGCTTTATTATTCTTATAGCTCGTAAGTCGCCTCACGCGCAGGCTTTATTATTCTTATAGTTCGTAAGTCGCCTCGCGCGCAGGCTTTATTATTCTTATAGCTCGTAAGTCGCCTCTCGCGCGCAGGTTTTATTATTCTTATAGATCCGTAAGTCGCCTCACGCGCAGGCTTTATTATTCTCATAGATCCGTAAGTCGCCTCGCGCGCAGGCTTTATTATTCTCATAACTCGTAAGCTGACTCGCGCGCAAGTTATGTTACATTATTATCGAGATGCGCGCTCTACCTTTTATCAGGCCTCGCGCCATTATTGTTATGATGCGTGCTATATCTTATTCATGCCAGTGCACCATCATTATCATAAAGATCACAACATGTCACCATCATGGAGAAAAACCTCCCAAAACTCAAAGACAATAAAGACAACGCCGAAGAAAAGGGAAAAAACCGCCTCATGGCCTAACACACCTCATAAAGTCCAGCGCTCCACCTAAACGCTTGCGCGCCCAGGAGCAACGCTGGACTTGGGGGGCTTGTAGGGGTATGGTACTAAACCCGGTTTTACGACCCTAAATTTATTATGTTCGGCTTGTTTTATTATATGGACTAATACAATGTTATTGGGCTGAGGGGGTTTTGTGGAGGTAACCCTAACTGTGCTAGGCCCATAAGGGTACCATGATGGTGGCTATGAGGCTCTCTATATAAGGAGGTCTCCACCTCCTTATTAAAGGGGGTCATGCTCAATAAGAGCCACCACCATATTTTTGTGTCTGTAAACAAGAGATCCTTGAGATTTCTTAGCAGTCACCTCCACACCCCCGAAAAGCCATTGCAGGTTTCAAGCAGCCGGAGAAGAAGATCAAGACGTGGTTCGTTCATCTCGAAATCCGTGGAAACATCGTCATGGATCAGGTCAGATTCGTTTCACTTATGAAGGTTAATTTTGACTATTGTTGACAAATTAGGCTGCTAGCTATCCTTACATTAAAGAGCAAGTGGAAGGAATTATACTAACTTCACCTGCGCTGCGTGTTACCCTTTCACATCCGATTTTGGGGTAAGTATCCTACTATCCTACTTTAACATCATGTTCTATTTTTTTCACAAGTGAAATATAACATTTTTCTATAGTTTTATTTGTTCACTTACACCATTTTCTTTTGTGTGATGGCCTACTATCATATCTCTATATTTAGTTCTTCTAGCACCCAATGGTTGGGACCCGGGAAATGAAAACATTACAAGTTGAACAGCATCAATGCATGATGATAAGATAGAAACATTACAAGTTGGACAACATTAATGCATGATGATAAGATTCAATTCACAGCTAAAATGAATTATATAATACATATACACATTAGTAGGATGTAACCGGCAAGTTGCTTGTGAGCTACTAGGGATCGGCTCGCTAAAAGCTCAAATCGAGCCGAGCTTAAATGAGCTCAACCCCAAGCTTGAGCCTAGAAATAAGCTCGTTTAATATATGAGCCAGAGCCTGAGCTTCACTTATCGAGGTCGAGCCTGCTCATGAGCCTAAACGACCCTAATATTTATATAACTTTTATTTAGTTATTTTTAAAATATATTTGTATAATAGTTGTAATAATGCATTAAATTATAATAAAAGTAACTAAATATTTATTATACTATGACAAAAATTATGATAAAAGTATCTAAATCTATAAGAATATTTATAAATTAATTTATAAACAATAAACAAGCCGAGCTTGAGTTTGAAAAACCACTCATGAGCCAAGCTCGAGCTTTAGAAATAGAGCTTGAAACAAGCTGAGCTCGAGTTTGAAAAACTACTCATGAGCTAAGAAATAGAGCTCGAAACGTTTACACCCCTTGACATTATACACCGTACTCAAGGAATTTAAATCGGTAAATGGAACTTCTATGATCATGCTAGAGGTGGCCTGTTGAACTTTTGCTACATGCGTGTCGGGTTGGCCTGTTAATTTTTTTATTTGAGTTTAGTAAATGTACTAAAATGCAATTGTAAATATTATAATTTATAATTTAACTGTCAAAAGAAATAAGAATTGATAAAAAATGAGATTCTTTATGAACTTAAGCTATTATTTTCATTATATTAATTAATTAAAATATTAAATTAATAAAAAAATTGAGTTCTTTATAGTGATATAGTATATGCCACCACAATCTTTACATAATTATTTTAAAAAGATTATTTTCTCTAATTTACATAAACTAAGAGCATTCCCAATGGATTCTCCAAATTATGTGAGGGGGTTCTCTATTTTTTAGAGATGGTTAAAAGTGGTTGTGAGAGGAGGAGAGAAAATGTTATCGTTTATGGTTAAATTTGGAGATCACACTGTTCATCTTTATAATTTTTTAATGTTTTTGAAAGTGGTTGTTGGTGAATGAGAGAGAAAGGGTAATGATAAAAGTATAAAAAAAGTATTATTTAATTGAAATAAGAGAGAAAAAATTGTGTTTTTAGTGTAATTATAGAGATAGAGATGGAGAATTGATTGGGAATGCTCTAAAAACTATAAATCTATAATCACCTTTTCTTTTTGTCTTAATGCAGGCTGTAGCTCCATTATTTTCACTTGTGGCCCCAAAATACCAATTCAAAGGTGCAAACAAAAGGGGTATTCCAGTATCTAGAGACCCTGCAGCACTCGTAGCGAAATACACTGACCCGTTAGTGTACACCGGACCGATGAGAATCCGAACGGGCCACGAAATTCTTCGGATCTCATCTCACTTGACCCGTAACTTTAAGTCTGTGACCGTACCCTTTTTCGTCTTACATGGAACCGCTGATAAAGTAACGGATCCACTTGCTTCTCGGGATTTGTACAACCAAGCAGCTTCAAAGTGCAAGCACATAAAGCTGTACGACGGGTTCTTGCATGATCTTCTTTTTGAGCCCAAACGTGAAGAGATCGGACGAGATATTATTGATTGGATGGAGACGAAGCTAAGTTTTCATCATTGATAAGTAAAATATTAGATATGATTGATTTTAATGGTTTGTTGAAACAAAATTTACGTCTGAATTTGAATTAGGATTTGGATTCTTGGTGTTCAATAAATATACGTTTAGATTTGAAATTTTTGGTTTTCAGTATTTTTAATTTGGGTTTATTTTATAAAAAAACTGTTTCTATCATAAAAGTTGATTATAATATCTCTGTTTTACAACTTTTTGCTTAGCTTTTGAATTCCAAAGTATCATTTGTTATAGACTTATAGTGGTTATCATTGATCCTAGTGGCCTGTATTTGGTGGGGCCTATCGCCTATGTTGGGTTTAGTAGGTTTGGTTTGGGCCCGGTTTCAGTTGATGTCGAAAAGAGGAGATGATCGTTGGGCGTTTGGTCGTAAGCCGATAAACCAAGTTACAAACTATAACACCTATAAAGTTTAGGTCCAAATTTGACAAGTTTATAAAGGTAAAGGACCAAAATTAATTATGAGAAAGATAATGGGAAAAAGTATGATAAAGAAAAGAAACCATATTATGTTAAGGGACTAAATAAGGAAATTCCATCCCACATGGAAAGTGGGAAAGAAATAAAAGCACTTTATAAGGAAGGAGTTTTCCATGGTAATGTTCTTATGGGGCTAATCACTCTCACTAGTCCTAGCGGAGGGTGCAAAGCACCCGACGCGCACGGACACAGACTCGGGCGATGGGCGTAATGTGGTGCACCTGGAGTTCAAGGACTAAAAATAAAAATTCTGATACAGACCCATCGCGCTACGCGACGGGTATACAGACTAGATCATCGCGCTACGCGATGCAGTTTCCCATGAGTTTAGAAAAAGGGGGCGTCGCGCTACGCGATGGTCCAGAAGGAAGGGGGTATCGCGCTACGCGATAACCCGATTAAGTAACCGGATCAACCACGTGTCAAGATCTTGTGAATTGCGGCGTCGCGCTACGCGACGGCCCCAAGGAAAAGGGCATCGCGCTACGCGACGGTAGGCAAAACTTTGCCTATAAAAGGGGGCTACGGGTTTGATGCATTCTTATCCCATTTTCACACTCACTTTCACACACACAACCTTGGGAGACGTGCCCGACTCGTGTGAGGTTCCGTGGTTCCGATTTCTTGTAATTCGTGCAAGAACTGAAGTTTTAACGACCCGTAGATGTGTTAAGCGAGTGTGAAACAAGGTTCTGACGGTTTAAGCTTCAGTACGTGATAAGGAAATAGAAGTGTTGCCCGCGCAAAGCTTAGGCAAATAAAATACCCGTAGAAGGTAGGTGTTCTACTTAAGTTATTATTTTATTATTATAAACGCTTAGACTATGGTCGGAAGTATAGCCTGAACCTTGATTACTGATAAGCAGAATATACCTTTTTATAAGTAAAGGTTATAGTCAAAGTATTGTTTTCTTTGTGATTAAGAAATGTGAGAAATAAAATAATATTTCTCTATGATTAAGAAATATATGCAAATGTTTTTATAGTTAAAATAAAGTTTCTTCTTGAAGAAGAAACCCAATATAGATGTTTCTTCCTGAAGAAGAAACATAGTATATGATTAATGAATAGACAAATGGACTAAAGGTCCAAATGTTTTAAAGAAATGATTGTCAAGGTTAAGCTATAAGAAACAGACTATAGATCTGAAGCTAGATCATTGATCTAGATATTTATGCAAAGGTTGTTCTCGTACTATTGGTCCGAGATAGAAAGAATGCATAAATCAGAAAGATACACTGATCAAGAACAAAGGTGAATACGTCCAACCTTTTTATATGTTTTTGACGTGAATACGTCTATGTACTGTTTTAAAGATTTACTATGGAGGGTTATCCATAGATAAAGAGTCAGAAAAGATTTTATATGAGGATTGGTACAAATCCTCTATGTTTATGAAATGTTTACTCTTATAAACTATGGACTGTTATCCATATGTAAAGAGTTATGAAAGTATTTGCATGAGGGTTGGTTCAAATCCTCTAAAAACGTTTTGATACAAAGTAGTACTAAACACTCAGGCTAAAATACATGTGTCTGGATCCATTCATATATGATTTGTAGTAGGCCACTACAATCATACTGACCATGAGGCAAGTGACTATCTCTAGGGCGAGTGAAGTCCGATTATGTGGTCTATTGGTATTTTTAGTTCCGATGAGATGGGATGAGGCCCACTGAGTCGTTGAACACTATTGGCGTTGTATCATAACAAAGGTGATTTTATATATGATTATATTATGATGAATTATGAAAATCTTTTATTGAGTCAGCGTTATTCACCAGCACATAGCTGACGTATTTTTCCCCCACATTTCAGGGAAACAGTAAAGGTAGAACAGACAAGCAAGCTAGATTAGAAGATTTGGGACATAGTCATTAGAGGTGATCTGATGGCTCATATGTTTTAATTAAAATATTGTGAAAAATCATATTTTAAAATGACAGGTATTTGAAATATCAAAACGGGTATTAAATTCCCAAGATTTCATTATAATAATATTTTATGACTTCCGCTAAAAGAACGTAACTCTGATATATTTGTAAAACAGGTACCAACTATTGGTTATACGCCTAGGCCCTAAGCCGGGGTGTGACACAAACCCTAGTCTAATCCTTATAAATGTCAATGCTATGTACATGTGATTGTCGTCATATAATTGTCACATGTGTAAGTCAGTCTAGAACGAGCCACGTGTGGCTAAACTATGTAACCATTTTAAGGATTTTTTTTTAAATAATGTTTTAAGTATTGATCACAACTAATATTATCTCCAACAGTTAATCACATCTAAGGTTTTCTCCAATACAAATGACGATTTGAAGTGAAAGTATAGGTATGTAAGAGAAATTGTCAGTATTAGAAAAATAGTACAATTGCCACTGGGAATGGCGATTCAAAATAAAAAGTATCGTTGTCATTGCTAACAATGATTTGTACCAAAAAGCAATGTATTGCCATTTCCAACGGCGATTTCTACCAAAGAGTAAAAGTGTTGCCACTATTAATGACTATTTTTGCCGAAAAGTACTTGTTGCCATTGCAATTGACAATTTCTACCAAATTTTTGCAAAAGGTTCACGAGAGGCGTAAGGTTTACGGGTTTGCCTAATTTTTCTCATACTATGTTCACAGCTATTATATAAATAATAATAGTCCATACTCACCAAAAGCCATTCCTACCCATTCCAAGTTACAAAACAAACTAAAATGTTTGTTCCTATTTTTGTTCGGTTATATTGGGGTGATAATGTATCATTTGAAAACGAAATGATTTCGTATGATAGTTTCATGAGAAATACTATCGTTATTATAAAACAACAATTATCATATGAAGAATTTTTGGATTTGACTTGTCTCCATCTTCAAGTTCAAAAAGAATTTTATATGCTTACTTTGAAGTTATACTACACTTATCAAAGGTTTTCTCAATCATCGAAGATATCCATGACCAAAGCCTAGGCGTGTTGTATTTCTTAGCTACTAGCGAGGGTTGTGTTCGCCATAATGTTCACGTTATTATTGAGCCAATATTTTCCGTCCAACAACATAGTTGTATGGACATGCTTCGTGGGTTTTCTTCTCTATCTGATGCTCCCCAGCAAACACTTTATCCTTACCAAGGTTTTACGGACCCACTTCAACTTGAAGTCGGTCTATCTACCAACTTTAATGATATGGCTAATTTCTGTGATGATTCAAAAACGAAAACAGAAACCGAGCAACATATTAGTGAGGAGTTTGAAGCGGAACCGTCATCAGCAGAAACCACCGATGAAGAAGGCCCGTTTTATGGTGAAATTATCCCACAATATGATTCCACAAATATACATGAATCCTCACACAACAACTTGAGTTATTCTAACGCTCCTGTAGAATTAAGAGCCTATGAAGCCCCCTGATGATGAAGACGACAACCCAGATATGGAAGTGTGGAACAAAGAAGTTCCTTACGCGGTATGTGTGGGTATGTACTTTGAAGATAAAGATGATGTCATGCTTGTATTCGTTCTTGGAATATCAAATGTGGTAAGGAGTTGTTTGTGGTCGAAAGCACACGTAGTAAATGGAGAGCAAAATGCTACACACAAAATCCCAAGTGCAACCCAAATTTTAGTAGTGGTCCACCATGTAATTGGTATGTTTATGCAGTTAAGAAGAGAAATGATCACATGTGGCAAATTACTCGATGGGTTGATTCACACAACTGTTACAGGACGGTAGTTGGAAACAACAGAAGCTTGAAATCCAAACAAATTGCAACATGCATTATCCACAATGTGTATGAAGACATTACATATCCTGTAAAACATATTCGAGCCTTTATAAAAGAGCAGTTACACGCTGATCTTTCTTATAGCAATGCATGGCAAGCTCGGATAGAGGCGATAGAGAGGATTTACGGTTCTTGGGAAAGTAACTTTCAGGAATTATTGCGGTACGTTGCTGCATTAGAATTTGCTAACCCTAGTATCAGTGTGGAATGGTTACATGCTCCCGTTGGACTATTAATAGCCGTTAAACTATTAAACATCTCCTTAATTTCGTTTTCTGTAAACGTTCGTTCATCACCACAAATTACTTGACCATCAACCTGTAAACCCCACAAAACCTGCATGTCTTGTAATGTGACCGTTACCTCTCCAAAAGGCATATGAAAGGTGTTTGTCTTGGGTCGCCATCTTTATACTAACATAGATAACATAGCATTATCAATCCGTCTGTTGTCACATTGGATAACACCGGTGAAACTAGCCAAACGTATGTATTCCATAACTTGTTCTGGAATGCCCGTTTTACGAATGTAGTCCCACAACTTTTGATCACCCCGCGCGCCTTACTCGTAATAGCCCACCATATTTTAATATTTCCGGGTTTTAACTATATAATCGGCTCTATGTTTTCCACTTAGAAACAATAAATCGTAAATAAATGGACCACCACTGTAACGAACCGCCATTTGTAGTGGCAACTAAAGATCAATAATGCAAGATGGTTGTAGTTTGTGAAAGTAGGAAAGAAACAATTATATAAATATCTTTATTGAATGAAGCAGGACTTCAAAAGAAAAATGGTCCATGGTTTATTTGTGGATATCATTCCATTGAATATGTATAAGGAGAATCTCAATCCATGAACAAATGGCAGGAGATTGCCAATTGGAATGACAAATTTTATCTTTTCAGACATTGGAGTGAATCTTTTTCTTTTTAGCAGAAATTGCCGATACAAATGGCAATTCTTCTTTTTTCTTTTCAGAAATTGCCATAGCATTGACAACACTCCCATTTTTGGTAGAAATCGCCATTTGTAATGGTGATTCTTTTTCTTTTTACAGAGATTCTTTTACACACCTAACTTCCAATTTCAAATCGCCATTTGTATCGGAGAGAACCTTAGATGTGATTAACTTTTGGAGATAACATTAGTTGTGATCAATACTTTAAAAAGAGCATTATTTAAAAAAAATCCATTTTAAGCAATTTGTCTTTGCTATTTTGAAATTATAGATTACTAGCTTTTCAACCCGTGTATTACACGGGTTTGTCAAATGATAAAGATAAATAAGGTCTGTTATTTCAGTTGTAATTTTCAAAATACTTGTGAATTAATTTAATGTAGACTTAATGGAAAAAACAAACAAGGTTAACGAAAAGTACTAAAATAGCATGATTTTGGAAACACTAAGTGTTGATTTGCAAGAAATTTAAAAAAAGGTACTAAAGTTGTGTAGTTGGTCAGACCTTAGGTATGAAAATGACACTTGATTCAATAATGAATATAATCCACACTATATTATAACCCATTTGACAAAATGGTTTTGACCCATGACCCATGAATAGCTAAAATGAATGAGATGAAAGATTAAGAATTAGGTGAAATGTGGGTTTGACACCTAAGCTTTAACATTTTCTATTATTAGTATTGTAAGATTGTAAGATAAGTTAAGATGTAAGATAAGATATTGTAATCGTGATTAATGCCTTAGTTATTGTTACAACTTACAACTTTGTAAAGAATTGGACAAAAACCCAATTGTAACCCTAATCATTTCAACTGATACAAAAAAAGGTGACTTGTTTAAACATGAATGTGTTCATTTCTAACATGTTACCCAACCTGTGTGACTTGCTCATCTTGCCACCTCTAGCTTTACATATATATATTTATGGTTAAATAACATATATAAGGGTAAAAAAGCCCTTCTTAGACTAAGTTTATTGGTGACCATAAATTTGGTTGTTCACTTTTTTACGATAAAAAGAAAAAAAAAACTTCTATTTAAATCAACCACCTTGGTCGTTTGTATAACCGAGGTCACGACCCACTTCATTGCCACATGAACTTAAAAAAATTAAAACACATTGTTATTTAGTTTTTTTATAACCTTGTTGATATAAATTTATAAAAAAATAGAGTACTTTCAAACACATATATTTATTTAAAATGTCATTTAAAAAAAATCTGATATCTTATTTGCCACTTGTCCACGTTCTATTGGATTGTAAAGTGAATGAAGTTAGTCTTGTAGCTTGGAATAGATGACATTTTCGTATTGACACATTAAAGGGTATTTATTTCAAACTTTCATTATCTAAATCCTCTAACGGGTATGTAGGTATTAATATAAAAATGTGTGTATTGTATATCTGAGTAATTGCCAATAAACGGATTTCATTAGCAAGATTGGTGGGAGATATAAACGCGGGTGTTTATTTATGGCTCAAACATAGAACAAACTATCCAAACTTGGAGGGAGGGGGGACAAGAGGCATCAGCCCACGACGATTGGTCTAAGTAATAAACCTAAACATTTAAATTTTGTACCACAATATGATCCCTAGTTGTATTCTACATAGAAAAAAAAAATTAAAAAACTTTACCTTGAACAAGAAGCTTTCTGTAAGTATGGGATGAGTCTTGTAAGCTTGTTGTATTTATGTTGTAATCTCTCCAATGGAAACTATGCAAATTCTTGTTTGGTGAATATGAACCCCCTGATCAGTAAACAATGTAAGATTAATAACAATTATGAGTTGTAAGTTTCAAACTCATTTTCTTTGATGTTACCTGAAAGCAACTGAAAATGAGATACATCAACAATGAACACCATGATGCAGGGCCGGCCCGCTAGTGTAATTAGGTGAATCTAGGGCTTTAGGCCCACCAATTTTAAAAGGCCTCAATTACAAAAGAAAATTAATATTGTTTAATAAATAGAATATTCTTTAGACTCTAATATAGAACAATCTACTCTAGTATCTTGGTAGGATAGCAAGGTTTTTCTTTTCCTTGACCAGGGATCGATTCCCGTTTCCAATACTCTTATTTATTTTCTTACTTTTAGATCCTAACAAAATTGCAACTCAAGTAGATTTTATCTCTCAAGGAGTTAAATCAATATTTTTTAATACTTTTAAATACATTTCATCATTAGTTTTAAATAAAGAGTAATCTAATAACTTGAACCTACGCAATAGTTTTTAATTATGACTAAAACTTGTTTCTAGTTTAGATGATTAAATTTAGAAATTATGTTATAACTTAGTGTCTAAGGAGAAGTGCCAACTAATTTTGGTTTTATATTTAACTTATTTATATCATTGAATGTGAAGCAAAACGAATAAATTTTGCTAAGTACAAACCTACTTTTTATTAAAAGGTCCTCAGATTTTTCATCGCTTTAGGCCACTTAAATGGTTGGGCCGCTACTGCCATGATGGAGGTGAAGAAGACGCAATGAACTAAACTCATGATCATGATGAATGATTTTGAGAGTGGAAGTTATTTTAACATGTAAATGAAAGTTATTTTCATTTCTTATTTTAATTTCCATATTAAGCTCATTACTTAGAGAGTCGATTTCTTATTTATCGTACACATCGTTCTTGGACACATTTTAATTGTTACGAACCTCTAATAAAAAAGAGCACAAACCCATAAATAATTAAATGCGTACATAAATAAAACTATTTGTGCAATAGCGAGTTGAAACTCATATGTTTACAAATTTTCCAGCCGAACTTATATGTTTATGATCGATGCAAATAATTTGTATATTTAGGTTTTGGATTTTATTTTTTATTTTTAAATCTAGTTAAGTCATTCGTTTTGTTTCAAACCAAACTGGCACCTTGCCCGGTTGGTCGGACATTGGGATTAAGTTTAAATCCTTGGGTCTCCATCTTTCTCAAACAAAATTTGGGTGGGTTTACCAAATCGATGCCGTTAGGGGTGCAAACAAGCCAAGCCCGAGCTTGACTAAGCTCAAGCTCGGCTCGTTTCAATATATATTTTAAAGCTCGAGCTCAGCATGTTCAACCTCAGCTCGGACTCGACTCATTTATTATTTATTATTAGTTTTTATATATTTATAACTATTTTTTATTTGTTGTTCAATTATAACTTTACATGTAAGCTCGAGCTCAGCTTGTTCAACCTCAGCTCGGACTCGGCTCGTTTATATTTATTAATTAGTTTTTATGTATTTTTAACTATTTTTATATGTTGTTCAATTATAATTTTACATATAACATAATATATATTTTTTAGTAATATTTCACGAGCTGACTCGAGCTCGATAAGTGAAGCTCAGGCTCGATTGAGATTTTCATGAGCCCATCTCAAGTAGCTAGCGAGCGGCTCGGCTCGTCTCGTTTACATCCCTTGATGCCGTAACAAAAACAAAACCAATACCGACCAAGTTCCCGCTAGGGTTCAAAGCGACCCGTTTAATTTATTAACCAACAGTAGGGTCATGTTTGGTTTCTTGAAAGGGGTCGGGTCATGTTTGGTTTCTTGAAAGGGGTCGGGTTGAACGAAAGTTTTGACGTCAAAGTTATCTTTTTATTTAATTAGTTAAGTTGGTTAATTAGTAAGCATTTTGGAAGACACTTAACATAACATACTGTTTGGAAACAAAGTCACCCAAGAAAAGAAAATTATAAGAACATACTGTTTAGAACCTAACCAAAACTCCTACTAGGAAATAAACATAACGACGCAAAACTTCCTGCTCTCCAACAACCAAGTCCAATGTCTAGCAGAATGTGGCATGCTTAAAGGAGATGGGGTACTTGAAAGTATTTGAGTAAGAAAAACTGACGACTTGACCGGTTCTCAACTTTTGACCATTATTGACCAAACAATCGTCATAAGAAAGCCTCTTGAAGAGTTTTGGATTGACTAGCTTTGCTGAGGCAAACTGACCACAATGAAGATGGACATCTGATGGTGCACACCTTGATGATTCACAGGTGTTGACTATTTCGACAACGTAGACCGGTATCCCATGTGTTGACTCTAAGGTTTGTGATATGCTCAAGCCTCGGGATGTACAAGATGACACTCCTGTTTTGGTCAAATTCAAAAAAAGATTGTTAGTTAGTTAGTCTTTGTAACAGGTTGTCTCATATATATGTATATGCATGCCTTGTTGTACCTTATATTATGTAAAAAGTAGAAAACTTTTACCTTGAAAAAGAAGCTTTCTGGCAGTGTGAGATGGCTCTTGCTGAGTTGTATTTGTGTTGTTTGATGAAGATGAGCCACCTACATGTTGAGTAATATATCAATATTGTATTAAAAAATAAAAACACTTAGATGTTTTGTTTCAAATATTCAGGTAGCTAGTTAATTATAATGTTGATGTTGAAGACATGTTACCTGAAACATGAGACAGAACAATGATGGAAGCCACATGAACGAAACCCATGATGATCGATCGATGTATACAAATTATTAAGAGGAATTGAATTGAATTGAATTGAAGTTAGGCTATACCAAGGAATTAAGATGAGCCTGCTTATATAGTGGAATTCTGATATCTAAATTTTAAATATCATACTAAAAGCAAATATTATAATTGTATACGAAATCTAAATTCTAAATATGATACTAAAAGCAAATATTATAATTATATATGCAATCTTTAAAATTATTTGTGAGATTCATTAGAAAAATAATAACATGTAAATGTTACTAAGTTCGTAAATAGGAAATAATATATAGGGGTGTAAGTTAGGGTTAAGATATTCTATAAATAGAAACAAAAATGAGAAGTATTTATAGACACATAAAAAAAACCATTTAAAAAAATTAAAAATAAAAAAATCATAACTCAAAATTTAATTAAAAAAAAACAAAAAAAAGTAAAAACACAAAAATGTTTCCACCGTCTTCCTCGTTCATAAAAAAAACAATGTTGAGGGAAAAAGATCATTGTGTCTTTTAGTTTATCATTATGTTTTGTATTCATTTTCGTATTGATTGTGTCTTTTTTCCTTAACATTGTGGATTTTTTCTTGACATTGTGTTGTATTAGGTGGTGTTTGTTTTTGCTTAAAACATCTGCAAGAGGCTTCTGAATACTGTTTGTTTTTTTTTTTAAATAAGATCTGCAAACTGCTTTTATGGTCTTAAAAAAGAAGCTATTGTTTAACTTATTCACACATCTTCACACTTCTTAACATCCTACCAACACCCAAAGTCCAACAACACCACCACCCATCGTGCGCCGCCACCACCACCACAACCCACCGTCCGCCACCACCACCACCACCACCACCCGTAAGAGGAAGAGATTAAATAAACTAGGCAATTAGATATGCATAATTGTTTTTGTCATCTTGTGATATTTATTTGTATAGAAATAGGAGATTGTAATTATGCTATAAAAAATCGGAATAAACCTCATATAATATATTTAACAATTTGCCTAAGATCAAGTGTTTCTCATAGAATTAGCAAGAATTGAATCTATAGAAGCATTTATCAAAAAAAAAAAAAAAAAAGAGTATAAAATAAAATGAGTAAAATGTCCTCTAGATGTGAATTGTCTGAAACAACTTTCAGATGGAAGTATTACTACCTCAGTTTTGAAACTGATACTCTGCATGTATATAAAAAAATGTCCAAAATAGCCTTCCTATCATGACACAAACTATCAACCTTTACGCTATGTTTCAGTTACGAAGAGAAGAGAAAAGATTTTAAGTATGTTTATTTCTTTCCAAATCCGAATGATTTGGAGAGAAAGAAAGTCGTTTATTGTTTCCATTCCATATCATCAACATGGCGGCAATTTTTCTCACTACCCGCCATGTCTTCAACCACTTCCATGATACCTTTCACAATTCAGCAGGCATCAAGAACTAACGGAGAATTAAAGGCGTTTGTGTCGCCGGAGTAATCGTGGAGGTAACATTCGCACTCCATTTCGTTTTAATTTGATGTTAATAATAATAATAATAATAGCAGCTGTAATTTGCTGTTAATATTGCTGTTTTGTAACCCTAATTCAAATCATGCTAGGTATTTCGGGTGTAAAAAATTTCTGTAATTTGATTAATGAACAGCATTTTTAATCCCATGGATTTAGGTTAAATTAGAGCTTATCTTATCATCACCCACGTTAGGTTAATTGCCACTTTAACATTTGAGTTTTTGGCTTTAACTAATTGTTGAGGTGTAATCAATACCTAATGAAATCATTTGAATTAGTGGTTTTAGAATCAACTGACAATTGATAATCATACAACCACTGCAATATAGAAACTGTATTTATTACTTATAAAATGAGCAGGAAGGGTCTGTTTTAATAACGGGCTTCAGATCGTTTATGAAGCTAAATTACATTAGATTTTGGGATTGTTTTTTATTTTGTTGAATTTTGTTTAGCACTCAATCAAGTTCGGATCTGTTTTGATCACTCAAGTTCGGGTCTGGTTTGATGCTAAATCACACTTGTAGTTTTTATTTCTGTTACATGTTGTGATCTAGCTACTCTCAGCTGTGTTTACAGAAAGAATTTGGTCTAATTGCATAAAACATAACCGATCAAAATATTGCACCAAGGGTATTTTAGTAAACTACCAAAATTTGCTAATATTAACACATAAACGTATTGTGTTTAGCTTGTTTGTTTTAACGAGTCATGTGTTGTTGTGTAGAGTATGCCAGGACAGATTTGTTTCAGTCGAAACGAGTCAAACCGTGGTCATAATCATTTGATGAGATTGAGAGGAACAGAAAGGAAAAAAAAATGCCAACCAACTTTTTTAACATGATATTGAATGATACCAGGATATAGTCTTGTTTTAAACATGTTCAATGATAAGTTTTGGTAACTAATTGTTTCTGCATGCAGAGTGAACAAGATCTTGTGATGGCTTCAAAGAGGAGGAGTTGAAGGACTTACAAAAGGACCCCCTCCCCCCCTGCTTCTTGCAGTGCTGGTTACTTGTTAGTATCTGTCTTTCTAGATATGGCTTATATGCTGCCATGGGTGACGCTGATACAGTATGTGTCATGTGTTTACTCGTTGCCAACGGATCATGTTTCGGGTATATTAGACTATAATTGTAATTGATTTATCAATATTGACAAGGTCACGTGAGCAATTTGTATAACTAGGTTTAATGGTAAAAAATAAGTGGAGATAATTCGTTTGCATCATTAAATCAAGTTACTGTAATATGAACATATATCAAAGTTGGATTCGTATTTTTAAGCTTTAATTTTATATAATGTTAATATATAATTATTGATAAAATATGTACAGATGGGTAGTTATTGGACATATGAGATGTGTTGACTTGATGATAGTCAAACTTGAGTTGAAATATTGGTTCGGATACGAGAGCAATATGAACACTTTTGAGTTCATGGATCATGGTTGGAAACGTATGCACACAATGTTATAACATGCATTTTTTATTTTAATTTAACTTAAAGGGTATAATAGTAAAATTGTATGTTTCTTTTCTTTCCTTTCAAACTCGGGAACACATAAAATTGTTAATTTCCTTTCTTCTCCTTTTCTTTTCATTAAACCAGGGAACACAAAATAAAATCATATCTTTTCATTTCTTTTCTCTCTTAATTTTCTTTTCTTTCTTTTCTCTCTTTAAGTGAATTCGGGAACACAGCGTTAAAGTCTTGCAAACACTGGCGAAGCTTTACTTGGGCCGGGGGTGGCCCCGGCCCCCCGGTTTTTTCGTGTAGTAGTGTAAATTTACCCGTTTTCGCCCGAAATTTTTTATGCGTAGTGTAAATTTAGGTGTTTTCGGCCGAAAATTTGAGTCCGGCCCCCCATCGTTTGTGAATTTTTGTATACATTTTGAGTCCCCCCCCCCTCGGTGTCTTAGTCCAAGCTTCGCCACTGCTTGCAAACCAATCACAAAGATAGCTGTAGCATTGGTTTCTATGTAATTTAAGCTCAAAGTAGGTTCTGCACTTACCGCCATAAGTCTTGGCTGACCAACAGACTCTCTTAAGCTATTCTTAGTTGTATTTGTGTTGTAATCTCTCCAATGCAAATACTTATTTAATGACTATGAACCACCTGTTGAGTAACCATTATGAAAATTAAAAAAGCAGTTAAAAGATGTTAGACAGTTGGTTGTTGAGTGTTTGATGTTACCTGGAAATGAGACAGAACGACGACGACGACGAATTAAGAGGAAGTTATGCTGCTTAGTACAAAGGAACTTAGAGCATTCCCAATCCATTCCCTAAAATTATGTGAGGAGGGTTTGTAAATTATAGGGTGGGGTTGTGAGTGTAAATTATAGGGTGAGAGAGAGAAAAGTTAGTGATTTTTTGTAAATTTGGGGAAAAGGTAGTGATTTTTTTTGTAAATTATAGGGTGGAGAGAGAAAACTGTAATGAAAAAGGTATAAAAAAATATTATTTAATTGAACAAGAGAGAAAAATGTTATGTTTTTTAGTGTAATTATATAATATAAATAGATATAGAGATAGAGAACGGGATGAGAATGCTCTTATATAGTGGAACTCTGGTAATCTAAATAATACTAATACTAATAGTAGGAACAATTATAACAATAATGTTTATAATCTTTAAAATTAATTGGGAGTGTTCAACGGAAATAAAAGGGGTAGGTTTTATATGACTCAAATGATTAATGATCTTGATTGATTGACTTGATCATTAATCACAATTAAATGAGTGATTATTGAAATGGTTATGAGAGATCTCATAATAGTAGAATGAAATGTATACTACATGTAAATATTAAAAGGATGTTACTAAGTGTGTTTGGGATTTAGTTTGAAAAATGATTAGTGGCTTATTAGGGTTTTTAAAAACCATTAAGATAAAATGAGTCTAACAATCATGAAAAACTTTCTTATTTTAACTTTTTGAAAAAGTTAAAAAATAGTTTTTCAAAAGCTTCGAATCCTGACTTTTCAAAATAGCTTTTAAAAAAAACTAATAAGCTAATAAACATGTTTCAAACTCAAAGGACTCAAGAAGTGATATTATTATAAGATTTAACCCCTCCTACTAAGGTCATGGCTTTGATAACTGCCATTAACAGAAGGTCTGGATACGACTCTATGTCGCCCTCTGATTGCATATCACTCAAAACCCTTCCCACAATCCCCCAACTTAATTTGTAACGTATTCTCTCCACGTAGATCTCCACCTCTTCAGTTTCTGCTGTGATTTTGAACTTCACTACCACCGCCAGTGGCCGACGACGAGCAATTACTAGGCATCACAACCCACTCTCATTTATGATTGAACCTAAACTTTAGCATTTTTTATTATCTGAAATATTATTGATCTTACCAATCAGATTCTGTTGCACTGATCGTTTGCTACATTTTTGTTGCATTTAATCAAGTATGAGAGTTTGATCCATATAGAGATGCTGAGGTTTGAGTTTGAAAATTTGGTTAAAGTTGGGTGTTTTTTTAATGAGTTGTGAGTTTGATCTGAATAGAGCTATAATACATTATGATAATATCCTTCATTAGATTCTTTGTTTGGAGTTTGACATGTTATATCTTCTTTCTTCGCAGCGAGTCTCCAAATGATGCAGCTACATTCCAAAGAGAGGTTTGTATGTTGACCCTAAAGAACAGCATGAGTTTAAGAATACATTATCAATAAGCAATAAAGCGCCATCAATACCATTTATAAACTAAAAAAATAGCAATTGAGCTAAATGAGATTAATCGAATATGAAAAGGCACAAGCAAGAGACTGCTCCTTTCTGACATTCTATGTTATCATAGATGGCTTCCCTACACTTCCAGCTATTTATCCTCTTCTTTTTTCACTTATGTTTCCCACCTGAATGTCATAGCTTGCAGTTAAGTGAATTCTTTGTTTTTCTCTCTATACATGGATCCAATGTTTTGTGTGTCAGGTTTTTAATTTTTATTGAATGTTCTTATTATTTGATGGGTTTTATGGACTTGGTTTTGTGTCTAAATACTTGAACCTTTTGGTGTTTGTTTCGTATATAAGTTGTATTGCCAGGCGAGGTTGCCTTAAAAATTGATCTCATTGTGAAGTTGACGCGGGTAGCTCGAAAAAGGTGTGTCTGTTGAGTTGCATCAGTGGTTTGTTAGTGCTGTTAACCAACTTGAAACTGATACAATGTCTTATGCTTAAAAGTTGTGTGTTTTCAGAGGCAATACCGAAGGGATGTTCCACGTTGACCCATGAAGACATTGCAAGTCATTTGCAGGTATGTTTCACTTCAAACTGATATGAATAGTTGGAAAACTTTTTAAGATTTTATGTACGCTCGGCAAAAACATGTGGGCTAGATGGGTTCGGGTCAAAACGGATCGTTCTAAAAAAATGATCTTTTTGGTTTGGGTATGAACGAGTTTTGACAAAACGGGTTAATGCCAAAATAGGTCGTTTTAAGAAATGATCAATTTGGTTTTGGGGTGGGTTATAAAGTTTCTTTAATCTTACATATTAACTGTTTAATAATTATTTGAATGGCCAACAATTGGGCAAACCACACCATGTAATATTACAGGAAAAAATCAAGGCATTAATAATTGATAATCAAGTTTGGGTAATTGGGTTTGCTGCAGTTCATGTGCATATATGCAGGTCATCAACAAGAGAGTTTTTTTTTCTTTTTTTCCGAAGACATTGGAATAAATGCTTTCAAAGTTGAAGCAGACCCAAACCAACTGGTCATCGACAAATGGCAACTAGGTAACATATTCATACACAACTGAAAAAACAAATATTTCACAAGTCTAATATATTATGGCAAAAAATGGCATCTTGAAGGAATGGACATATGGCAGTATATATGATTCGTTTAGTAGCCACTAAACTAGCAAAAATGCCATAAGTAGTCCTTTAAAAATCGAAATAGCACAAAATTTTAACCTCTATATGTCTGCTACAGTGGTTCTGTCATTACTTATGGCATGGCGTGCAAGGCAAGGAATTGGGACGAACAAAATACCCTTCTCCATAGTTGTGTATATTACAATGCCACACACTTTGATTAGTTGTTACTTCAATTTGTAACTTTGTTAATGTTAATCAATGACCTGTTTCGTGGTAGTGTTTAGATGTGGTTAGTTTCTTCGATTGTTGTGGCGGGTCAAAACACTAGTTGTGTTATAAATCTAACAGCAGGCACACTTAATTATATTCAATATATATGAATTATTCTATAACATATACTCTTTTATGCCATTGATGCACTTTAAATTATACACGTATAATGCAAATTATTCTTCAAGAATTTAAGCAGTTTAGTTGTTCACTTTTATTGAAAATTTAGTGTAATTAACAAGTAATACGTGAATTGATTAATCATTATATTATATTATTTTGTTCCCATATTTTAATTGTATGTTTTACTATCCAGAATGTGATATTAATTTACAATTGAAGAACAATAAATGAATTATTTTAACTTCAAATGTAGGTTTAAAGTCTTGGCCTTTAATTATTAAACAAATATGTAATTATGGGCTACAGGAGAACAAGGAATTAACTTTGGAGAATTGACGGCCCAAAGAGGAATTAAAATGTGAGCATATTTTAGGTCGGTGGAAAGAAATATATATATATATATATATATATATATTGATGTTTTTTGGCCAACAAGGGAATGATTGGGGGGAGACGCACAGCAGACGCAAGAAAAGAAAGAAGTTAGAAGAGAAAAAGCCATTTGTTCGAGCGGAGAGGGTTTGAGTTTAACACCAACTCATCCAAACATTCTTATTATTTGATTTGAATTTATTATTTTCGTCATGAATTTATTATTTGAACCTTATTTATTTGTTTTGTTCTTTAGTATGCTTGTTGGTTAAAACCCTAAGCCACCTAGGTTTATGATGAACTTTTGTTGATATTGGATTTTAGTTTGGACTTTGTTTTTATTATGGTTTATGATTAAGTAAGAGGTTTCTTGTTATTTATTCGATGCATATGTGTGCTTAGGATTGTTTGACAGGTTTTATTGTTCCACAGTTTCCTTGGTGATTGTCTGTCATATGATAGGATTCTGTTAGGTCATCTACTGTGTGTGTTTTTACTAGTTTATGGTTGATTTGCAATAAAGCCATAGGAACAATATTAATAAATCAAATAGACCTAAGTGTGCTGCTAATCTAAATAGCTGTAAGGTTATAGATTATATGATAAGTCTTGGTTGTTCAAGATTGCTAGATTTAGTTCTTCGTAAGGAGTCCGTCTAGGTTTGATTTTTCAGCCTTGTTTATCTAGTCGAGTGCATACTTTAAACTACCTTTGATTTCCGCGCTGTAAGGTAGGATTTCTTATAGAGGTACTTGTCATAAAATAAATTAGCGACCGTAAGCGAGCCTAATTAAACTGGTATTTTTAAGAACTTAATAGAAATCCATAGGTGTCTTCTTAAGAAAGGTTAGGGGTTCTGTTCGGGTTTTCTTTAAGTGAATAATTTAATATCTCAGTTCCATAACTTGGCATTTTTCAATTATTTGATAAATGATACATGAGGCATTTTTCAATTATTTGATAAATGATATCTCAGTTCCATAACTTAGCATTTTTCAATTAGTCGTCTTCAGTTTTATTAATTAGTTTAAAATTAGTATTTTAGTAAAACCCCCCTCGAAATAATAATAAATAAATAGTCGTGTTTGTAGTTAAGTCTAATTTAGTTAGGTAACGTAATTAGAAGAGTCTCGTGGGTTCGATATCCGGACTTACTTAGCTGTACTAGAGTCGATCGGTTCACTTGTCAGTTAGTAGTTTTAGTTAAGTTAAGAGTCTAGAATTTATTACTTAGCGTCTAGATTAGCGTAATTTAATTAATTATTAGACTACTTTTAACACATCAACCATTAAATTATAGTATAGCTAAAACTAATATACAAAGCACTTGTGCATTAGATTGTTTGACTACCTATATATTGGTATAGGATAAAGACCGATTAGTACATTGATGTGATATTACTAAAAGAATCATTATTCAATAAACAAACTGCCTTCACTATTAACTAATACATTTTGGCACTTGGTGACATGAATATCTTTTGTTCGTCATTTTGAAAACACTTTAATTATGTAAAAATATAAGAATGTGTATTGAATAAGCTTATGAAAAAATCATTATTTAATAAACAAGTTAGCAATAATATGATGTCGGGTAACTCATTATTTAAAATCAACATTGTCTAATCTTTAATTTGTTAATAACAAATTTTATAATATAATTAAGTATTCTTTTAACGACCAACAAAAATAATTTTATTACATTATACAATATACAATCACTAACAAGTTACTAGCTAACACTATGTCTACACCCCAACACCAATTTAATACATAAACACACCAAAAGAAGAAAGAAAGGAATAAAAAACCAATCACAACCTATTAAATAATCACACCAGCTCTCCTGTATTAGGCTCGTATTCTTTTATCTATTCCTCACTCGCAAAAAACTCAACACCTTGATCTTACCGATCGCACTATTTAGATTCACCGGTTTCCTCTCGAAGGCCAAGGAGTTTTTAGCCTTTTATCGACACCATATTGTTGCAAGGCAAACCGCATGAAACAACTTTACTTTTTTGGGTAGACAATAATAAGTACCTATAACCAATGCAACTCTAGCAAATCCTTAGTCAAGAAGGTGTATATTGATGGTACCTCACACTTAGTCGCAATAATGAACCAAACCAATTCAGCAAATTGACATGAAACAACTAAACAAGCAAATGTTCCACCGACTCCACCTCTTCCTCCGTCATAATATTCCGCTTAGCCAAGGAAAATAAATCCGTACCAACCATATTACAATAAATATTATTTATTTTTTAATTGTGCTTAAACAAAAAATCTTTACTTATAGGAGCTATAAATAAGTCGAGTCAGCGTGAGTTCAAGCTCGAGCTCAAAACTAAACAAAGCTGCTCGAAGTTAAACGAGCCAACGAGCGAGACAAGCCATGAGCCGAGCGCTACAAACATGAGACGGCTCAGCTGAGGTTGTTTTAAATCAAGTTTTTTTTAACTAGCTCATTCAAGTTTTTATCAACCGAGGTACGAAATGCGTTTTAACTACCTTGATATAGAAACTATAAAAACCTTTGAACACAAAAATAAAGAGGGAAACAAACTAATATTCCCAACTGTTTTTTCATTCTCTCCCAATTCCCACCAAATCAAACCTAAAAACCCTAATTTCACAAATTCATATTCATATTCATATTCAATCCACACACAGAACCTTCTTGCTTCAACCACCACTCTTTCCCACTTTCAAAAGTTGTTGAGAATTTGGACAACACATTCAAACTCACCACCTTAAATCCCTCACAATGTATTCAGCCATCATTTCATTACAACAATGTGCGATTCTCTCGGGAACCTGTTCGTCCAGACGCGCGATAACGACGAGGAGGCGCTGCGGTTGGAGGAACTGCAGCGGTCGCCTACGTTCGTTCGGGCGAGCACCTCTGTGGTTAGGAATAGTTTTGGAGAGGTTGATGTTGGTGAGATTAGTGAGGAGGAGAAGAAGAGAGTGGTGGAGAGGTTGGTGAGGAAGGTGAATTCCAACCCCGGGGTGTTTTTCGATAGGATTCGGCAGCGGTTTGATAAGTAAGCATTAGTTTTGTTCTTCTTAGTTGTAGTGATCGGTTTGGTTTGGTTCAGTTATTGGACTCAACCGAAACAGAAGTCATTGGTTGATATAGTTTATTAACCATGGGTTCGGTTTATTCAGTTAGTTTGTCAGTTTCGGTTCTGTTCGGTTGATGTCGGTTAACAAGCAACACCAAACTTGGGCTAAAAGTTTTGCTTAGAAATACATGAGATGAAGGTATAAAATAGGAAATTTATGAAATGGAGGTATGAAATCTGGAAATATATGAAAATATAATTGGTTCGGTTTGGTTTGTTTAATGTCGGTTAACCAAGAGGAAAAAAAAAAAGATAACCGAATTTTGTTAATTCGGTTTCGTTGGTTTTTGGTTTGGGTATGCTCACGGTTACATGATATTCAGTTCGGTTACTGTATGAAACTGAAAAAACGACCCGAAAAATCGAAAAAACCGAAGTGAAATGGAAACTGACGGTTTGGTTATAATTTTTTTTTGTAAAATCGAACTTACGGTTTGGTTTTGTTTTTGCATGAAATAAAAACCAGAAAAAACGAACCAAGTTTATAGATTTTCATTTTCTGTGTTAATATTTTGAGTAATTTATAAGAATTTAATAAAAATATAACTCAAACATTTTTGCCCATATGTATAATGATCAATTAGTTATCAATTAACAAAATTGATTTGGGCCCAAATTTATTATTATTGGCCAAACTTTTTTTCTTGGCCCAAAATTTTCAAGCTCATATGGCAAAACCAAAATATCCAAAAACCAAAAAACCGAAGAAACTGAAACTGAAGGTTTTAAAAAATTCAAAAACTGAAGTTTCGCTTTTTGGTTTGGTTTTAGCCCAAAACTGACTCAAACAGAACCGTGCACACCCCAAGTGTGTGGTAAGTTTCGGCTTATGTTTGATTATTTGATTATGTTCTTGCTAGTGTTGATCTGAAATTTCCAAAAGCTGAGGTTCGATTTGAAAACCTGCGAATAGATGCATTTGTACATGTGGGGAGCAGAGCATTGCCTACCTTACCGAATTCGGTTTATAACATCAGCGAGGTAAGTTTTTGGAGGAACAAAATAGTGTGTATTTTATAACTTTATTTTTTCATTTATTCATTGACATGTTACATTAGGCTTTCTTGAGGAAATTAAGGATTTTTCCTGGCAGAAGAACAAAATTGAGCATCTTAAATGATGTTAGTGGAATTATTAGACCTTCCAGGTAAACATTTATATCATAACTTTTGTTGAATATTCACACAGTAAACTGTTATAACGGGTAAAATATTATTTCCTCAGTGATAACAAGGTTTAAACTCAAAAAAAGTTTTTAGCTAAAGTAATTAACATAATGTTTTTTTATTTTTTATTTTTTAAGTAAGTAACTATCAGTTATTCTTATTATTTAGTTTATACTAACCAACTTTTAGTAAATTGTTTTCTTCCTATTTTGGTTAAGCAGTTTTTGCTGAAAATGGTCTTTTAACAAATTTGCATCTAATATGAATTTATTAAATTTTTTTAATCATTTACGAGTTAGAAAAATAATCCATCATCCAAAATAGAAATTTAAATTGCCTCTTTATATTATATACAACTAGCCCTTCAAATAACTACTTAATGTTCAATTTAATGCAAATCTTTCAGGTTAACTCTCCTTTTGGGTCCCCCAAGCTCCGGTAAAACGACACTACTTTTGGCTTTAGCTGGACGTCTTGGACATGAATTAAAGGTTTCCAGGATTTATTAAAATTTATCAAGACTTACCTTTTATGATTATACTCAAGAAGTTAACGTTTAATTCGGATTTTGAGTATAACATATTTTATTTTGTGAAGTTATCTGGAAAAATCACGTATAACGGATGCGAGTTAAACGAATTCGTACCTCAAAGAACGTGTGCATATGTCAGCCAGCAAGATTGTCATATGGCTGAAATGACAGTTAGGGAGACACTTCAGTTTGCAGAATGCTGTCAAGGTTTTGGTTATAAAAAAGGTAAATTCAAATTGATAGTTGATTATGATTTATTTCAACATTTTTGTTATTTTATATAATCATGTGATTCTATGGAAGTTGATAACAGATATGATTATGGAACTTTTAAGAAGAGAGGAAAATGCTGGAATTAGACCAGATGAAGATCTTGATATATTTATAAAGGTGCATACTTTTACCTTCTTTTTTTGTTAAAATATTCCAATTTTCAATAAAATAACGTTTTATGTATTTTCGGTTTAGACAGTGGCACTTGGAGAAAACAAGACGAGCCTTGTAGTGAATTACCTTATGAAGGTACACAATCATCAAAGATCAAATCTTGACCATCGAATATTAACAATTATTTTCAAGTGTTGTATGATTCTGACATGTGTACAAAGATTTTAGGATTGGATATATGCGCGGATACACTAGTAGGAGATGAAATGCGTAAAGGGATTTCTGGTGGTCAAATGAAACGGTTAACCTCAGGAGAACTGCTAGTGGGACCCTCACGGGTTCTTTTCATGGACGAGATATCAACTGGCCTTGATAGCTCAACTACTTATCAAATCATTAACTACCTTAAACACTCAACTCGTGCTCTTGATGGGACAACTGTCATCTCTTTGTTGCAACCAGATCCTCAAACGTTTGAGTTGTTTGATGATTTGATATTATTATGTGAAGGTCAAATTGTTTACCAAGGGCCCCGCAGTGCAGCTGTGGCTTTCTTTGCTTCTATGGGTTTTCATTGCCCAAAGAGGAAAAATGTGGCTGATTTTTTACAAGAAGTAAGTATCATCACTTGGGTGACAAAAATGGGCCGCGTCGGGTCAGGTTGGGGTTACCTGTATAAGTGTTAATTGACATAAAGGGCACATGAATAATACTTATTAGATATGAGATTATTGTAAGCGGGTATTTAGGTAATTTTTGCTTTAGAAAGCTCCAAGCTATATTTTTTGAAATAGTATCTGTCTTTGTTTCTTTTCAGTGAGTGCGTATTGTCGAAATGCTACATGCCAAACATACACTTTGTCCAAAAATTTATAATCGTCTATAAATAATTAGTGTGTTAGATATGATTATAAAAGTTATACTCTTTGAGTTTATAACCTGGTTATGAACAAAGTTATTTAGATGGCCTTATGCTTTAAATTACCCTTTGGGCAACTTTCAAATTGTTTGATTTCTACACATCACCTTATCTTCTTTTAAACTTTGATTTTTCATTTTGCACATAGGTTACATCAGTAAAAGATCAAGAACAATATTGGTCACTTGATGAGCATTATGAATATATTCCGGTTGAAAAGTTTGTGGAAGCATTTCAATCAAATTTCCTTGGTAGTTCTTTATCATGTGAGCTGGCAATTCCTTTTGACAAACACCAAAATCATCCAGCAGCCCTTTCTTACCACACTTATGGTGTAAAAAGAATGAAGCTACTCAAGATTAGTTTTCAGTGGCAGATGTTACTTCTGAAACGCGAGTCAATCGTTTATGTCTTCAAATACTTTCAGGTAATGTTATTGTTTTTACCAGGCATTATTTAAATCATTAAACAATAGGCATGTAAACAAGACGAACACGAACGGGGTATGCTCATGTTCGTTTGTTTAACTTTAACCAAACAAGTGATCGAACGCGAGCTATTAAAGAACAAATTTTTCTACTTCGTGTTTGTTCATTAAGAAAAAAAAATGTGTTTGTGTTCGTTCATTAATAGTATAAACAAACGATTCATTAACGTAAATGAACAGATATAACCGTTAAAGATGAAAGAACATAACTGAGTGACCCATTAAAAGTAAACATGTACATAACTCTCTGTTGGGCTTAAAAAAAATTAACAGAATATGTAAACGAGCAAACATAAATGAACATAAGTGAATGAACATAAATGAACAAACGTTGATGTACATGATTGAACGAACAGTACATGTGTTCATGTTTGTTATTTTAACTAAATGAACAAAAAAGGATGTTCATGTTCGTTCGTTTATTAAATTAATGAACATAGACGAACTTCCATCATAACGGTTCACAAACAGTTCACTCAACATTCTGTTAGTTTACAAGCCAAATTAACAAGATACTATGCACCAATTCTTAACTCTATCAGCAGCAGGTCATTTTTTTTCTTTGGAATTTTTATTTTACAAGTAAACTTTTACTTTCATTAAAACAACAATTACTTATTTTTATTACTAAAAACGAAATATACAGATAAAGACAACATATAAAAAGACATAAAGTGCCTTTTGTTGTAGCAGTTGGTTGCTTGAGTTATAAATTGAGGCATAGTATCTTACAAAAGTTCTTTTCTATTTATTTGTCTTAAAAATTTTGACTTGCAGTTTATTTACTTTTTATATATTTTTTTTGCAGCTTATGTTGGTGGTTTTAGTTATGACTAGTGTATTTTTTCGTACAACTTTGCATCGCAATTCACTTGATGATGGTGGAGTTTATCTTGGTGCTCTTTATTTTGCAATAGTTATGATATTATTCAACGGTTTTATGGAGGTTCCGATGTTAATAGCCAAACTTCCTGTTATATACAAGCATAGATATTTGCATTTCTACCCTTGTTGGGTTTACACTCTTCCTTCTTGGCTTTTAAGTATTCCTTCATCAATTATAGAATCAGGTGTTTGGGTGGCTGTCACATATTATCTTGTTGGTTTTGATCCCCAAATTTCAAGGTACACTTTCTTCAGTTTATTTACTTTTATTATGTTATTCAATTAGTATTTCCTTTTATTTTGTGAAATCTGCAGATGCTTGAAGCAGTTCTTGTTGTACTTCTTGTTGAACCAAATGTCAATCGGTCTTTTTCGTGTGATGGGATCTTTAGGCAGAAATATGATAGTTGCTAATACTTTTGGATCTTTTGCCATGCTGGTTGTTATGGCACTTGGTGGATTTATACTGTCTAGAGGTATATTTTTAATGTGTATCCATCTCAATATTTTAAATAGGACACATTTTAAAAAAAAAGTAACCAACTCTGGGCTGATTTCTATTGTTTGTATTTGGTAACCATATTTTTAAGCCAAAGAAGCCATCGAAGTTTAAAAAAAGTATGTTTTCAGCCAACTCACCCAAGATGACCAGTTTTTACATACTGGGAAAAAGTCAACATCATTATAAGCTACCAACACGGCAGTTGTTACTCGTTACCCATTACTAGGGGTGTAAATGAGCCAAGCAACTCGTGAGTTGCTCGAGATCACCTCACTAAAAGCTCGAATCGAGCCGAGCTTAAACGGCCTTGAGCCAAAATAAGCCTGTTTAATTAATAAATGAGTCCAAACCTGAGCTTCAATTACAATAAAATAACCAAATAATACATATTATTTCATATATATAAACTATTAAATTATAAATGTATTAAAAAACTAACTAAAAATGTACATAAACTAATTGATAAATAATAAACGAGCCGAGCTTGAGCTTGCACAAATTACTCTAGAGCCGAGCTCTAGCTTCATAAGTTAAAACAAGCGGAGCTCGAGCTTGGCTCGGCTCAACTCGTTTACACCCCTACCCATATCTTTTAATAAGAATTTTTGAAAGTTGGTTACTTTTGTTTGCAATTAGGTCAATAAAGTATGCATATTGAAAGTAAATTAATTTTAATAATTTTATGTAGATAGCATCCCGGCTTGGTGGATATGGGGCTACTGGTTTTCACCTTTGATGTATGCTCAAAATGCTGTTTCAGTCAATGAATTTTTAGGGGATACTTGGCATAAGGTAAGAATTATCTCTTGGCTGAAAATTACCGTTTTACCCTTTGACCTGTTAACAATAACATATACTCATATTTGCATGGTGTGCAGGCAGCTGGAAACAACACTAAACTCCCATTGGGAACTATGCTACTGAAAGCGAGAAGCTTGTTTCCTGAAGATTACTGGTATTGGATTGGAGTTGGTGCTTTACTTGGTTACACAATTTTATTCAACATTCTCTTCACATTATTCCTTACATATCTTAATCGTAAGTTTTTATTCTCTTCACATTATTTCTATAACATGTTGGAATATTATAAAATGACAAATTACCCCTAATTTAAAGCTGTTGTCAAATCTACACTTTTAAAATGACAGAAGTGCCATGAACATGTTTCATATTTTCATTCATCAATCTAGAGTTGATTCTTTGAGTAGAGTTAGGGGTAATTTTGTCATTTATAACCTCTAGATGTGACAAAAGATCTAAATTTAGGTCCTTTTGCCATTATAGGGTTTTCTTGCATAGCTTTTTGTTGGAAACAACATAATGAAACAAATTAAGTTTTAACATGATTTTGCAAAAGATCATATTTATGTTTCTTTTTTTGTTTTTTATGCATATAGCTCTTGGAAACCATCAAGCGCTTATCCCTCGGGAGACCGCCAAGTCACTGAAGACGAAAAACGGGATTATGTCTTCTATTAATCAGTTAAAAGATTACTTACAGCGTTCACATTCATATGCTGGTATGTAATAAGAATTTATGCAGTTGTGTACATAATTATACATTCTTTCTTAATCAAGGTTGACTAGTCAAACTTAACTGTAGGTACTGAAGTCAAAAGTCAAAAAGGAATGGTTCTTCCATTTCAGCCTCTCACCATGTCTTTCCGCAACATTAGTTATTACGTTGATGTCCCACGCGTATGTTATAATTTTGCAAAAGTATTATCTTTTTTACTTATCCATCATTCTCATTAAATCTTTACTCTAGGAATTAAAGCAGCAAGGTCTATCAGTCAACAAATTACAACTATTAGTCAACATAACTGGAGCTTTTAGGCCAGGCCTACTAACTGCATTGGTCGGTGTCAGTGGGGCTGGTAAAACTACTCTTATGGATGTCTTATCTGGAAGAAAAACCGGTGGTCATATCTCAGGCCAAATTTATGTTTCGGGTTACCTTAAAAGCCAAGAAACATTTGCAAGAGTTTCTGGTTACTGTGAACAAAACGATGTTCATTCCCCGTGTTTGACTGTTTATGAAGCACTGATGTTTTCAGCTTGGCTTCGATTACCTTCTGATATTGATGTGAGGACGAAAAGGGTAAGAACTCATTTTATTAGATAATAATCAGCTAATCAGTTGCAAAACACATCTATTTTTAGAGTTAAATATGGTTTTAGTCTCTGTAGTTTGACCTGAATATCCCCTTTTAGTCCATTAGTTTAAATTTGACTTTCTCAGTCCAGTAGTTTCATTTTCGTATCAGTTAAAGTCCAGCCCACTAACTCCATCCAAATTTTCTGTTATCGCTTTTATTAAAGGACCAAAATACCCTTACATTCTTTTGTGTTAGTAAAATGATTGTTGGGACCCACTTAAAACTATAATATATTAATACCATAGATGGTACCGATATTATTAGTATACTTTGTTTTAGAGTGGGTCCCAAAGATTTATTATTTTGACTAACACAAATAATCCAAGGATATTTTGGTCTTTTAATAAAAATTTTACAAGATATTTGGATGGTGTTAGTGGACTGGACTTTAATTGAAACGAAAGTGAAACTTTTGGACTAAAAAAGTCAATTTTATGCTAATAGGCAAAGGGTTATTGGCCGAACCATAAGGACTAAAACCGTATTCAAATCTTTCTTTTTTTTTTAACAATTTGAATTTCAGGACTTTGTAGCAGAGGTTATGGAACTTGTGGAACTAAGTCCACTCAAGGGAGCTCTAGTTGGTCTACCTGGAATTGATGGATTATCAACCGAACAACGAAAAAGATTAACAATTGCAGTTGAGTTAGTTGCAAACCCTTCTATAGTATTTATGGACGAACCGACTTCGGGTCTCGATGCACGGGCTGCTGCCATTGTTATGAGAACGGTTAGAAATATTGTCAACACTGGTCGGACCATTGTTTGCACCATCCATCAGCCCAGTATTGATATTTTTGAATCGTTTGATGAGGTATAGCAATTTCAACCTATTTAAAAATTTATGAGTAGACTTTTGCTGTTCTTCATTTTTAACATGCGCAGAATCAAAAAATTTTAGCCCAAAACAGAAACGGGTTGAAAGTCGCCTGGAGTGTTGTTTTAATGCATAAAGCCTTAATTTTATTATGTAAAAAGTATATTTTTTGAACAAAAAAGTGTTTTGGGTCAACCCATTCTGATCCGTACCAAAAAGTTATGATTTTGACCAGAACCTGTTTTGGCCCGTTAACCCAACACTAACAGATTCATCTTACAGCTTTTACTGATGAAACATGGCGGGAGGCTCATTTATGCTGGTCCAGTAGGCATTGGGTCCCACAAACTTATACAGTTTTTTCAGGTTTGCGTTTCTTTGTAACAAACATATTATTGATTTTCAAATTTTTATAATTTTATCTCTTTTAAATTTGCTTAAATATTGAGTTCTTTTAGGCGGTAAAAGGAGTTCCTAAGATCCGACCTGGATACAACCCAGCTACCTGGATTCTTGAGGTTACTTCAGCGACAGAAGAAAACCGTCTTGGCGTAGATTTTGCTGAAATCTACCGTGAATCAGATCTATATTTGTAAGCTAATATATAATTTGATACATTTTGTTTATGATGGCTTTATTTTAACAAGTCAGTTCCTAATCTCGATATGCTTTTTAAATTTTTTAGGCAAAACCTAGAACTAGTTGAGAACTTGAGCAAACCAGATAGGAATTCAAAATTCTTGAGTTTTCCAACCAAATATTCTCAGACATTTTTTGGTCAGTTCTATGCATGCCTTTGGAAGCAAAATCTGTCCTACTGGCGGAACCCACAATATACAGCCGTACGGTTTTTCTACACAATCATCATATCATTGATGTTCGGCACAATGTGTTGGAAATTCGGCACTAAAAGGTGAGTTATTTTAATGTAATCTGAATATTTTGATTTAGGAATAGTTGCATAAAAAGGCATCCATCTTTGGCATTTTTTCTAGTTACTTGTAATAAATGTTGACTTGGAAGTTTTGACCATGTTGACTTTGCTGACGAGGCACTGATGTGGCACTCGTGTGCTTATGAAACCAGCTGATTTAGGCCATTACCTCAAATCATAATTTTGAAAGCTTAAATTTCTTTTCATTTTGTATTTTGCCCAAATAAACTCACTGCATAAAATAGAAATCATGCAAAAGGTAGTTATTTTGACTATTAATCAAATAATTCATATTTTTGTCAGGGAAACACAGCAAGATATTTTTAATGCAATGGGATCAATGTATGCAGCAGTTTTATTTATAGGAATTACAAACGTGGCTTCAGTCCAACCAGTCATTTATGTCGAACGGTCTGTTTCATACCGAGAAAGAGTAGCAGGAATGTATTCCGCTTTACCATTTGCATTTGCACAGGTACATTGTTCTTATTTGTTTATACTGTTCAAACATATATTTTTTAATCAACATATAATGTGTTTTATATGTTAAATTCAGGTTGCAATAGAGTTTCCTTATGTGTACGTGCAATCACTCGTATACAGCCTTATTTTCTACTTTTTGGCTTCATTTGAATGGAGCTTTTTGAAGTTATTTTGGTACATATATTTTATGTTCTTCACATTGCTGTACTTCACCTTCTTTGGAATGATGACAATTGCTGTTACACCCAACCATAACATTGCCGCGATTGTCGCTGCTCCTTTTTACATGTTGTGGAACCTTTTTAGTGGATTTATGATCACTCGAATGGTAAGTAAACTTTTATAATGGGTATCTTTCTTTTGGATTAATTTCATATATGCCCTTACAAACTTGAAAATTGCATCCGTCTCCATGGTAAAAAAAAGATTAAAAAAAGAAGAAGCTAAAAATGAGTAAATAAAAAAAAATGAAGTTAAAGATGAGCATATATGAAATTTTAAAGTCTTAGAAAATTAAGGGTGAAATTTGTCATTTAATAAATTGTTTTTACTTTTTACTGGGTTTGGTATATTTGATATTTTAATTGCCTTGCAAGGGTGTGCATGATATTTTTAGTTCTGTTGATGGTATATTTGATATTCGATCTGTAAATTTGTTTAAATGGCGTTAAAGTTAAAGATGAGCATACATGAAATTATAAAGTTTTAGAAAATTAAGGGTGAAAATTGTTGTTTAATAAATTGTTTTTAATGAATTTGGTATATTTGATATTTTAACTGCTTTGTGAGGGCGTATATGATGTATTTAGTTCTGTTGATGGCATAGATGGTATATTTGATATTCGATCTGTAAGTTTAACAAAATGTTGATGAACAGAGGCTTCCTATATGGTGGAGATGGTATTATTGGGTAAATCCAGTATCATGGAGTTTGTATGGGCTGCTGACATCACAATATGGAGATGTTGATGAGCCCTTAAAGCTTGCTGACGGTTTGCATTCGGTTCCATTAAGACAGTTTCTTGAAAACGAGTTAGGGTACCGCCAGCAATTCTTGGGTGTTGCCGCCACTGCGGTGGTGGGCTTTTGTCTTTTGTTTGCAGTGACATTTGCGTTTACTATGAAGTGCTTCAACTTTCAAAGGAGATAAATGTGTGTAAATTGTAATGGCTCTAACAAACAAGGCTTCTTGTCATATCTTACCAATGTATGTAATTATAATTAGCATTAAATGGTAAAGCATGATAATATGTTCCATTAAATGGTAACCCAGGACCGCAAAACAATGATGGAGATAATGAGTTTGGAGGGCTAAAACCGAATCAGAATCTAATTACATGGTTTAGAAATTTAGTTCATAATTATAAGATGCGCGAACATCTCCGAGCACTTGGGTATTAAGCAATTGAAAACGAATTGTTTCAAGTTTTCCCATAATGATATCTCAAACATGCTATAAAATATTTAGATCATTGCACTACTTAGTTACTAGTCCCATTTTCATTCCTATGCGAAACCTCCCAAAATTAAAGCTTTCACGTTTAGTTAGTTATATGAATGTTGGTGAACAATTAGAGGTGCAAACGACTCGAGCTACTCGATATCAGCTCATGAAAAAGCTCGATCGAGCCAAGCTAAACGAGCCCGAGCCTAAAACTATGTTCATTTAATAAACGAGCCGAATCACGAGCTTCACTTATCGAGCTCGAGAGCTTAAACGAGCCCGTCATGTAACAATTTTTAAATAATATATATAATGTTATGAAAAAACAACTAAATAATATTATATATTATGTTACATATAAAATTATAATAGAAAAAATTATGAATATATAAAAGTTGACCCGTGCCAAGTTTGAAAAACTATTCACGAGCCAAGCATTAGAAATAGAGATCGAAACGAGCTGAGCTCGACGGACTCGGCTCGTTTGCACCCGTAGGAATAAGATCTCTCCGAGTAATATGTTTAGATCATCCCCCATTCAGTTTCTTTTTCTTTTTTCTTTTTTTTTATGTTTGTTGCAATATTCAAGGACAAAAAGGCTTTAACCTTAAAATTTGAGCTTTTGTAACAAATGGATGCTGATCTGGATGCTGTTTAAGTCATACATCTACAACTCCATTGTTGATTTCACAACAGCTTCCAACACCATTGTCATTAGCTGTTTCAGAATATTATTAGGTATTATATAACTAATAAACAAAACAAATCATCAAGTAATTTGGTTGCAGATATATGTTAGGCGATGTTGGTGACTTGAAAGAACAAATAAACACTTTAAAGTGAAGAGTTTGAGAACAAGTAGGGTATATGGGTATGCATAATAATAACTTGTGTCTATGCATTCTATAGGTTTAAGGGTGTAACGCGCTGAGGCCAAGCCTGGCTCGTTTTGATTTACTAGAAGTTTAGAACTTGAGCTTGAGCTTTGATTGTAAGCTATTTAAAAAAAAAAGTTAGTTTATATACGTGTTTAGTTATTTTTTTATACTTTAAGAAAAACCTTAAGCGAGCCTAAGCTTGACTTGAGCTCATGTAGTACCTTAAACGAGCTAAATCGGCTCGAGCTTGGTTGTGCAATGTAAAATCAATACATAGAAGTGCAAAAGAGGTCAAACTAAAAGATACACAAGGTCCGTTAAGCTTGACAGGCTAAATAATTTTCCCATGCAAGGCTCGAGTTCTACCCGATAACTAAACGAGCTTTATTTGCACCCCTACATGTGATTGCTCAGTATTTAAATAAGTTTAGCACGTACGAAAATTCTGTAAGGCTAAACATATCACTTAAATATATATTACTTTTAAATATACGGGTTAGGTGGTTTGGTATTTACCCTTTTAAAAAGAAATAATGGATTTAAATCCTTGCAAGTTGCATATGCAAGGTAATAGAGATTTTTAGTGAAAAAATTGTTGTTTTAAAAGAAAATAAATAAAAGGTTACCCTAAGTTTCTTTGTAATATTAAAGAACTTATATACTTTTCATAATCATATATGACAACCAAAACCATCACCAATGCAAAAGGCTATATACGTTAAAAAAGGTGTCTAGTCATCTGCCACATCAGCTTTTCATAAATACATCAAAAACACATATTTTATTTCCAATCCTACATACATCCATATCAATACTTACAATTCCACATAATCATCACTTTTATAATTAATTTTATTACTCAAATTCTTTTAATAATTAAAATGTTTCTTCTATTTTTCACGTTATTGAAAATAATTAAAGTAATTAAATATAATTATGATAACCAACTAAATTTTTAAACATTTAAATGTTAAAACATCGGATAATTGAACAAAAATTAATAAAAGAAAACAAAAATATAATTAGTTCACATTGGACCAGAGATGTTCTACTAAATCATTTCGAAGTGCTTGATGATCTTCTTGGCTATGTAAACTTGTGAATCTATCCTTATGTTGTTGAAACGCTAATGGGGCTCATAACTTGGTGGCTCTTCCTCGTGTTCATCGCGTGACCAATTAGATATGGCATAACCTTCATCCTCCACAATCATATTATGGAGTATAATGCATGCATACATTATATCGCTTATTATGTTTAAGCTCCAAGTTCTTGCTGGACCTCGGATGATTCCCCATCGAGCTTGAAGAACATGAAGGCTCTCTCAACATCCTTTCTTGCAGACTCTTGTCGTTCTTTAAAAAACTTTTTTTGTCGGTTTGTGGGTATGAAAAGCTTTTCACTAGTGTAGCCCATTGCGAATATATACCATCTGCAAGATAGTACCCTTTCTTGTATTGTGTCCCATTCACTGTAAAGTTACATTCAGGTGCATTGCCCTCTAACACTTGGTTGAATATGGCGATTGATTAAGAACATTGATATCGTTGTTTGAACCCACTACTCCAAAGTATGCATGCCAAATCCAGAGATCATGCGATGCAACTGTCTCTAGCATAATAGTTGGATGTCCCATGCGTATATTGACCTTTCCATGCAACTGGACAGTTTTTCCAAGCGTAATACATACAATCAATGCTTCCTAGCATTCCGGGAAAACCATGCAAAGATGAATGCCTCTAGTAGTTGTTGGATGCCATTTTAGTTTGGCCTTCTTAAATATCCTTCGGAGAAAACTTCTATAACACACCTACAAAACGTGTGTAGGCAATCGCTAGCGGTAGTTCCACCAATGCGAATGGATTCATTGAATTGGTCAGATGTTATACCATATGCCAACTGACGTATGGCACATGTGCATTTTTGTCTAGGTGAAAGACCCTTTTTACCCAATGCATCACGTCTTTGGGTAAAGTATTCAGAGTGGCGAGAAATACCTTCAACAATTCGATTAAAGAGTCGTATATTCATTTTAAACCGTCGTCTAAAATAACTCTCAGGGTACATCGGCTCTGGGGTTCACGACCCCTGTCTATATATTTGCGTTTCGCCTTTGGTCGGGAATAACTCGGCTCATCTTCGATGTTAAGCTCCAGCAATTCCAAGGCAATTTTCTCTATATCATCTGACATTAGTTGTTTAATTGCATTTGGGCTAATTCAATGAAGGAATTTGGAGGGGTTTTCATATTACCGGAGATCTTGTGTGGGATTTTAATGTGTGAAGAAATGAAATTGTATGATGTGTAAAAGAAATTGAAATCTTGTAGTATATTAATATAACTTTACCTTTAGATGTTTGAAATTAATATTTTGTACTTTATTATGTTAGTTGGTTGTTGAAAAGGAAAAATAAATTTACTCTCTATATAGTTGGAGATCTTCAAAGTTGCCATAAATTGAAAAGCAATATAGTAATTAATTTTGTGAACGTTGGAGTAATATGAACAGAATAAAAAAGAAAAGAAATTGCCTTGCAACTTATACAGTTATATGGCCCACCATGTCAGCCAAATATCACGAACGTCCTTACGTGCATTCCCCTCACATACATATGACTCCAATTGGAGGTTGAATAAATGCCAGGTCAGCCCAAATGCAAGCTAAATGCGTGCATTGAGTTTGGTCTAACTATTAAAAAAAGTGGATGAAGTGGAGTGAAAAGGGAAAAAGTGGGTGATGTGATATTTAGGCAAAGTTAATGAGGTGAGAGACCGAGAGTATACTCTATGTCCTAATTTTAATAGAGTTGCGGGTATACGACCATATAAATAGGGGTGTAAACGAGTCGAGCTCGAGCACTTCGAGCCCTTTTTCTTATGCTCGAGTTCGGCTTGTGAGCTTGGTTTTAAAAAGCGCGTCTAAAGCGCACTATGGTGCAAACTTCATTTTTTTTGTGTACATAAGACGCACTTTGTGCAAAAAGCGCAACCGAGGCGCAAAAAACACACATAAAAGCGCAAAACACGTGAGCTTCATGTACATCACTACTTTGTGTATCCAGATGTTGTACAGTAGAGTTTTTAGCTTGTATATATAAGTAAATTATTTATTAAGTCATATATAAAGGTTATTTAAAGCTATATTTTAGGTCGTGATGCTAAAAATACATGGGATACATAAAATTTTTTTACATAAGCAGTTTGCGCCCCATGTACGAAAAGCTCGCCGCCTTTGCGCCTTAGTTTTTGACCTAGCCGCTTTTGTGCGCTTTACACTTTTTAAAACCAAGCTTGTGAGTTATCTTTTCAAACTCGGGTTCTGCTCATCTGTTATTTATTAATTAATATACACTTTTATTTAATTTTATATATTTTGAGAAATATCTTAAACGAATATAAGCTTGGCTCACGCTCGTGTAGTACCTTAAACGAGCTAAAGCTCATCTCGAGCTCAATTGCACAGTGTAAAATTAATATATAGAAGCCAGGAAAAACTAAAAAAAATACATAAGGCTCGTAACAACGAGTCTAAACGAGCATGCATACACGGGCGGATCTTAGCTTGGGCTAAGACGGGCCTCAGCCCACCCATCTTTTTCACTAAGTAGTGTAATTTTTTTAAAAAAAAAATTAAAAAGAATATATGTATTGAGTCCGGCCCATCCAGATTAACCACGGGAGGCTTAAAATCTAAGAAAAAGAAAGTAAAAATGTAATTTCTGAAAGCTCCGGCGAACTGTGTGTCTTTCCGATGAGATGAATAAAAGAAATAAGATGGAAAAGAGATGGTTTGGTAATAAATATAAAGAAACTAATATTTTATTATATATATTAAAAAAAGATAACATTGATTTTTCAGTATCCCTCTCTGATCTCTGACACTCTTTTTTCTTAAATCAGTTTACAAATTAAATAATAGTATACGTAATTTTAGTTTTCGAATTTTATTATTTAGATTAGTTTATTATATATATTTATATTTATTATGTTGTACAGGATTTCTACTTGTATATTAATAATAGTATACGTAATTTTAGTTTTCTAATTTCTTCTTGTAGTTTGAATTAGGTAAACTATAAATATAATTGTTCATATTTTAAGATATACGGATATGAACAAGTGTCTTTTATTTCATTTGTGTTTGTGAAGGTTTTTATTTTTCGCTTGTTTGTGTTCATAAATATATGTATGTTTAAGTTTGTTTGGTTGCGTTTGTTATATATTCGTTTAAGATTTTTTAAACTCATTACAATTTAATTTCTATAAAACTAAATTTTTTTTATTAAAATATGTTTAATCTTATTTCGTTTTTAGGTACAACAAATTGATGTTTATGTTTAGTTTTAGTCGGTGTTCGTTTGTTTAGTAACGTTTGCCCATCTGTGTTAAGTTATATATGTTTGTATTCATGAACTCTTCGATTATACTATTAGCTAAAATAAACGAACACACTTAATTTCTTAACGAACACAAGAATCATGCCGTTCATTTGATTATTCATAATCTGCAGTTTGTTCAGCTAAAGCTATATGAATATTACCCGTTCATTTTCGTTTTGGTCATTTACAAGCCTAATTATGACCTTTCGATTGAAAAGTTCAGTTCCGTCAGTGTATATGTTCAGAATCCTCCGGCCCACTCATATTATTCGTTCAAGATCCGCCACTGCATGCATAGCCCGAGCTTGGGATCGATAAATGAGCTTTATTTGAGGCTCGGGCTTGAATCGGGTTAAAAAAAACTAGGCTCGTTTCATGCTATTATCTATCCGAGGTCAAGTAGCTCATGAGCGGCTCGGCTCGTTTGCACCATTAGTTTTAACATTTTAATGAGTAGGTGAAATCAATTGATTTGATTTCAATAGAGTTGAAGATATATTACAATATAGATCAGATTATCAAATAATAAAACCATGCGTATAATAAATTAGGTGTGCAGTGTACTCAACCTGCCACAATTGATGAGCCATTACACTCATGTGTATTAACTTACCTTAGTATTTTAAATTTTTAATGAGTAATGCATTCAATTCAGTAAAAATGATGTGATTTAATATATGTTTGAATATTTAGGGTTCATCTATTGGGTGTGATTGTCAAATTGCAATTTAAAGGCAGACCTTTGCCATGAAAAATATATAGTTAGAAAACATAAATGTGTGATTAATTATTATTATTATATATAAATACTACTAACTCTTCGTTATTTTGTTAACTTAAATCTTCCATAATTTTTATTCACTCAAGCCTTAACCATTTTTTTTCAGTCAAACCTTCAATGACTAATTTCTTAAATGATGATCTCGGTTATTCATACTGCCAAAAAATTCTGTTAACGGCATTTTTTCAAACAATAGTAGCATACAATATTTCAAAGATCTCATCAAGCAAGCCGAAGAGGAAGACACGACAAGTTCATCAAGCATTCCTAAAATGAAGACACGACAATACCATCATCGAGCAATACAATTGGCTGAATGATCATTTAGTTTAAATTTTCATATTTATAATTTTTTTGGTTTGAATTGTTGTATTTTCTATTTTCGGTTTTCAAATATGTTATATTTTTAATTTAATGAAATTTTAATTTTAATTACATTTAATTGTTTTATTTATTTTAGATTATAAAAAACAAAAAACACAAAATGTTCTAAGGTACTTGTGGGTAGGTGTCACCACTGAATTTGTGGTTTGTGGGTACATGAGGGTGGAAATGAGACGGTAGCACAGAATTAACTGATGGATGTGTAATACCAATGAGTGCCCCTTCCCCAATTTTGAGGATGACATTTGAATGTATTTTGGTTTTTTTTTCTAAAATGTGAACTTTTTTGTTTATAAAAGTTCACATGTTGAAAAAAGAAAACATAAGAGCATTCCTAATCCATTCTCCAAATTGTATGACGAAGTTTTTCATTTTTTAGAGATGGTTAAAAATGATTGTGAGATGAGAAGAGATAAAATGTTACCGTCTATAGTTAAATTTAGAGAAACACACTGTTCACTACTATAATTTTTTAATGTTTTTTGAAAGTGGTTGTAAGTGAAGGAAAGAGAAAAGGTAATGATAAAAGTATAAAAAATATTATTTAATTGAAAATAAGAAATAAAAGTTGGTGTTTTTAATGTAATTTTAAAAATGAAGATATAGAATAGATTGGAAATGCTCTAATACTTTCAAATATCATCCTTAAAACTTGAATAGTATTATGTTTACTCAAATATCAAATATACATATTTTTATATAAATATTCTTTTCATATTCAGAAATTTAAAGTGTAGGAATTATATCAGTTATTAATATTCAATAAAATAAATACATATGAATGTCAAGTTTTCAGAGTTAGCCTCCCCTGATTTAAAGGCTCGTTAAGACTTAACGAGTCTATACGAGTTTCCCATACAAGGCCGGAGCTCGGACTTAATAACTAAACGAGCTTTATCTGTGTATTGGGCTCAACTCATTTCGATATTGTTATAAATCCGATCTCGAGTAGCTTGCGAGCGAATCCGCTCCTTTTCACCACTAGTTTTTAACTTCTAATAAGCAAAAGAATGCAATTGTATTGAATTCAATAGAATTGAAGATATATGACAATATAAATCAGATTACCAAATAGAACTTGTATTATTTGTCTAATTGTGTGATTCTTTTCACAAGTTTATCTTATAAGTATTCTTAATGGATTTTGCATATATATCTTCATTTCTAAAATTTAGAAAAATAATCTAAATAACCACTCTAATCCATTCTCTGTCTCTAAACTTCATTTCTAAATTTTAGGAAGCCTCCAAATTTAGAGTGTTTCCACAACACTCCATTTCCAACTACCATTCTATAAATATATATTAGAAATCAATTTATATTGAAAATGATAATAAGACAAAATAGTTAAGAGTTAAGATTATAAATGGAAGAAAGAAAAAAATAATAATAATAAAGGAATATAGAATGGGAATGGAGAATGAGTTAAGGGAGGTTTTTAGAAAATGATGTATAAGAGCATTCCCAATGAGTTTTGTATCTTCATCTTTAAAATTTAACTAAAAAACGTAATTTCTTTAATGATGTATAAGAGCATTCCCAATGAGTTTTCTATCATTATCTTTAAAATTTAACTAAAAAACGCAATTTCTTTAATTTATACATAATTTTCTAAAACCTCTCCTAACCCATTCTTCATTCCCATCTCTATATTCTTTTTATATTATTTTTTCTCTTTCTACCATTTATGATCTCAAGTCTAACTATTTTGTCTTATTATCATTTTCAATATAAATTAATTTCTAATATATATTTATCAGAAGGGTAGATGGAAATAGAGCGTTGTGGCAACACTTTAAATTTAGAGGCTTCATATACCATTTCACTAAAATTTAGAAATGGAGTTTGGAAATAGAGAATGTGTTAGTGTCACACCCGGCCCTGAGCGGCGGAAACAGCCGGGCGCGCACGAGTGGGGATTGATAATTAAGCACGGGCCATTGCAAAACATTCAAAGATTTTTATTGCGCATGAGAAGTTTAGTACAAACACATTACATTGTCCAAAGATTACAAAAAGAAACATCCAAGTATAAAACTGAAGATTTCCTCGCCATATCCCCTTGCGCGGCGGGTAACCGTGCGCATCGAGGGGATAAAACCAAAATCTTCCAAAAAGCTTGTTTTAGATGTTCAGCGTGTGGTGCTCTAAGTGTGACTCCATGCGCTACCTAGTTATCTCCTGAAAGACACGTAAAAACATTTGAATCAGTATAAACTGAGTGAGTTCACAAGTTTTAGTAACTTGATAAAATCATTCTGAAACATTTCTGGCAACATCATTAACATCTGCTTGGTAAAATCGTATTAACACATAATTCTGACAATATTCTGATAAAAATCGTTCCGCGGGTTACGCGTGAACAAATTCTGGATACGGTGCTCGTCTATGTAAGTGGCGCAGCCACTACGAGCTAAAATAACGTAAAACCGTCCCGCGAGTTACGCGCAGACGTTTCTGGAAAACTATGCTCGTCTATGCAAAGAGGCATTGCCCCTACGAGCTAAGGATACTGTCCCGCGGGTTACGCGCAGACGTTGTGCCGGAAAACAAGGCGCTCGTCCATGCAAAGAGGCGCGACCCCTACGAGCGGGCTCAACCCCATAGTACTGCCCCATGCCAGGCACTCGTCCATGCAAAGAGGTGCGACCCCTACGAGTGGGCGGATCAAACCAGCAGTCCCTACCCTTAGAGTTCCAATGGTAAAGTGATCACTTACTCGAGTTCTAGCGCACATACATTGAAAACCTTAGATAACCGTTTGCATTGCTCATCATGAAACATAACTTAAACACATAATCGCTTTCATAGCTTGTAAGTATACCATGATAAAACACTATTTAAGTACGTGTCCCTCGCCCCGAAAGCAGTTTAAAACAGTGAAAACAGTGAAAATAGGGGCTGTGAGACTCACCTGAGGTTCTTGTTAAGGGATTAATCGAGATTCGGGTTTTCTTGGTGTTGGCCTCGGAATCGAAGGTCTAGAATACGATTAAATAACAAGTATATATATTAAGATCAAGAAATAGGAGAATATAAGGGTTGGATAGTAGGTCTCAAGGTTATATTCTCGGCTTACCTAGTAACAGGATCGGAGCTGGAAACAACGGATGCTTGGGAAAGGATTAGTGCAAGTTTGTAGTTCTTTGAAGTGTGTTTTGGGTGATAATTTAGGCTACAAATTTATAGGCAAACTCAAGGGAACACAATCCCTTGCTTTAGGGGATTGAAATCTTTTCATATCTAAATGTAATGATGATAAAGTATGGAAGTTATTATTATTTACTTAAGAGTGGAGTGGTGGATAAAAGATTTTGATTTGATTTGGACAGAACATGCAGGTCTGGGGTTGGTGAGAATAGGGTGGCTGACAGTTGACTTTTCATGTTACAGTGTGCTTTTTCAGGTACTTTTGTCAGTGTACAGTAAAAAGTGGAAAATCTCTGAAACACGCTACTGTTTCCTTTCGGGCGGGAGTAATCTCCTTAACTGGAGAATAGACCAAGTGTTCTGCGCGTATAACTTGGTGCGCATAGCTTTCTGCGTATAGGACATGTCTTTGCTGCGGGTAGGTGCGTAACCTTCTCGCAGTTAGGGACATTTGAGTTTCATTTGTAGATTCTCCAGGTGGTCTTGGTATTTCAACATAGTGATCAGTCATGTTGAAGTCAATTCCATCTTGGAGCTTCAGACAAACTAGCTCTCAACGTTCCCGCCATGCGGGTAGGTTAGTTCCCTTCCGCACGCGCATAAACGATGTAGGATGCACCCGCCTTAGCATCATGCGGGATGGTCAACCCATAGACAACATAACGTTTAAGTTACATGAAAACATAAAGCCAAATCATTCACGCATGGCGCATATAACATATGCTCACGCTGGTTCTTAACATGGTGCGCTCGCGCAGTTTGCACATAACAACTGCACGCGCTGACTAACATGGCGCGCTCGCGCAGGGCGCACATAACAAATGCACGCGCTGACCAATATGGCGCGCTTAATATTTACAATCACCTAATTATTAGGTTGATTACTTAGCTTATGGGTTTGGGAAATTACCGGTTGTCACATTCTCCCCTCGTTAAACGAATTTCGTCCCGAAATTTAGGAGACGTTGCTGGCAGAAGCCATGTTCTGAAAGAGGTGTGGGTATTTTGTGCGCATCTGGTCTTCTCTTTCCCAAGTGAATTCAGGCCCACGCCTCGAGTTCCATTGAACCTTTACTAACTTGATTTTGCTTCTGCGTAACTTTTGTTCTTTCCAATCGGTTACTGCTATGGGTTCTTCTACGAAGTGCAGCTGTTTGTCAATATGAATTTCTTCCAACGGTAAAATCAACGTTTCGTCAGATAAACACTTCTTGAGGTTGGATACATGAAACGTATCATGAACTCCACTGAGTTCGGCGGGTAGACGGAGTTTATAAGCAACTGGACCGATCCTCTCCAGGATCTCAAATGGTCCAATGTAGCGCGGATTTAGCTTTCCTCGCTTACCGAAACGGGGGACCCCCTTCCATGGAGAGACTTTCAAAAGTACTTTATCCCCTACTTGAAACTCCAACGGTTTCCTTCTCATATCAGCATAACTTTTCTGTCTGTCGCGTGCTGCCTTAAGGCGATCCCTTATCTGAAAAATCTTGTCTGTTGTTTCTTGGATCACTTCTGGACCAGTCATTTGCTTGTCGCCCACTTCAGCCCAACACAGTGGGGATCTACACTTGCGCCCATATAACGCTTCAAACGGCGCTGCCTTGAGGCTTGTGTGATAACTGTTATTGTAAGAAAATTCAACCAACGGAAGGTGGGTATCCCAACTACCTCCAAAATCGATCGCGCACGCGCGCAGCATATCTTCCAATGTCTGGATCGTTCGTTCGCTTTGTCCATCCGTTTGGGGGTGATAAGCCGTACTCATGTCCAGTCGAGTACCTAACCCCTCTTGTAATGATCTCCAAAACCTTGAGGTGAACCGACTATCTCTATCAGAAATGATGGATACTGGGACTCCATGTTTTGAAACTACTTCTCGAATATATAGTCGGGCTAACTTTTCCATTTTATCAGTTTCTTTAATCGGCAGAAAGTGCGCTGACTTAGTTAGCCGATCTACAATAACCCATATCGTGTCGTAACCCCCAGGTGTCCTTGGTAGTTTGGTGATGAAATCCATGGAGATTTGTTCCCACTTCCACATGGGAATTTCTGGCTGTTGAAGTAACCCCGACGGCTTCTGGTATTCAGCCTTTACCTTTGAACACGTCAGGCACTTACTGACATGTGTCGCGATGGCGCCTTTAAGATTGGGCCACCAATACAACATTTTAACATCTTGGTACATCTTGTCTGCGCCAGGATGTACGGAATACCGCGTCTTGTGAGCTTCGTTTAATACCTGCTCGCGCAGTCCTCCCTTGAGAGGGACCCATATGCGGTTGGCAAAATATCGAGTGTTCCCTTTAAGTTCCAAATTCTTAATCATACCCCCAAGGGATTCAGTTTTTACAAACTCTGGTTTCAAGGCTTCTTGCTGAGCGTCTCGGATGCGCGTAGAGAGCTCTGCGTGAATTGTTAGCTTTAGGGCCTTGACCCGTAGTGTTTTTATTCGCTCCTTTCTGCTTAGCGCGTCGGCTACCACATTCGCCTTCCCCGGATGATACTTGATCTCGCAATCATAATCATTCAACAATTCAACCCATCTTCGTTGCCTCATGTTTAAATCCTTCTGATTGAATATATGTTGGAGGCTCTTATGATCCGTAAAGATTACACATTTCGTACCGTAGAGGTAATGGCGCCAAATCTTTAGCGCGAAGACAACCGCTCCAAGTTCTAAATCATGCGTTGTGTAGTTCTTTTCATTGGTCTTGAGTTGGCGCGAGGCATACGCTATAACTTTGTCTCGCTGCATAAGGACACATCCGAGTCCCTGGTGTGAAGCGTCGCAGTAAACGACGATGTCATCCGTCCCCTCTGGTAAAGATAAAATTGGCGCACTACATAACTTCTGTTTCAACATTTGAAATGCCGCTTCCTGATTCTCGCCCCAAATAAACGCCTTGTCTTTCTGAGTTAGCGCGGTCAGAGGTAGAGCTAACTTGGAGAAGTTCTCAATGAAGCGTCGATAGTAGCCAGCTAGTCCAAGGAATTGCCTCACCTCAGTTGGGGTTTTTGGCGCTTCCCAGTTTTCGATGGCTTTAACCTTAGAAGGATCGACGTGTATTCCTTTCTCGTTTACAACGTGACCGAGAAAGTGAACCTCTCTAAGCCAAAACTCACATTTAGAAAACTTTGCATACAACCTTTCTTTCCTTAACAATTCCAAAATCAACCTCAAGTGTTGCTCATGCTCGGCCTTGGTTCGAGAGTAAATTAGAATATCATCTATAAACACAATCACAAACTTGTCCAAGTATGGTTTGCACACACGGTTCATCAGATCCATGAATATAGCCGGCGCATTAGTTAGCCCGAAAGGCATCACTAAGAACTCATAATGGCCATATCTGGTTCGGAAGGCTGTCTTTGGCGCGTCTTCCTCATGGACCCTAAGTTGGTGGTATCCTGACCGTAGATCTATCTTCGAATAATAACTGGATCCCTGCAACTGGTCAAATAAGTCGTCAATCCTCGGTAAGGGGTACCGATTTTTGACTGTCAGCTTATTCAGCTCCCTGTAGTCAATACACATCCGGAACGAACCATCCTTCTTCTTAACAAACAGTACTGGAGCTCCCCAAGGTGAAAAGCTTGGGCGTATGAAACCCTTATCCAAAAGTTCCTGTAACTGATTGGATAGCTCTTGCATCTCAGATGGAGCTAATCGATAAGGCGCTCGGGCTACTGGCGCAGCTCCTGGGACCAAATCAATTCGAAACTCGATTTGTCGCGGTGGCGGCAATCCGGGCAGATCTTTAGGAAAAACTTCTGGAAATTCGCGCACTACAGGTAAGTCTTCAATTCTTCGCTCATCTCCCTTCTCTATTACATGCGCCAGGAAGGCGTAGTACCCTTTCCTTAGGCACTTGCGCGCCTTTAGGCACGAAATCAGTTTCGTCGCAACTCCCTTTCTTTCCCCTTGAATCATCAAAGTTTCTCCGTTCAACAGTGGAATCCGAACCTGCTTCTCATGACAAACAATCTCCGCGAGATTCTCGACCAACCAATCCATACCTACCACAATATCGAAACTTCCCAAATCTATTGGCAACAAGTTTATATTGAACTCATGACCTCCCATGACTAATACACATTGCTCAGTCCTTTCACTCGCGCATAACTGCCTACCATTGGCTAGTTCTATAGTATAAGGTTTGTCTAGCCTACTGGTCGCTAAGCCCAGGGAGTTTTTAAACTCATGGGATATAAAACTTAGGTCAGCGCCAGTATCAAATAAGACAGATGCATAATGACCGTTAAGCAAAAACGTACCGGTTACCACATTCGGCTCTTCCTTTGCTTCACCCGCGCCGATCACAAAAGCTCTCCCGCGAGCTTGGTTTCCTTTCTGTGGGCAATCCCGACTGAAGTGTCCAGGCTTCCCGCATGCGTAGCAGCTGTCGCTCGATCCAGCTTCTCTGATGCGACAATTCATCGCCTTGTGTCCTGGTCTGCCACATTTGGCGCATTCGATTTTTGCGCATTCACCCTCGTGGTGATACTTGCATTTGCTGCACCATGGGCGAGGCCCGCTGTATCCTTTCCTTGATGGTTCCGCGGCTTGAATCGCGTAAACCCTTGTGCTTTCCTGCTTCTTGGGCGGTGGCTGCTTGAAGTCTGACCCTCGGTGGGAGTTCCATTTCCTCTTGGAGTCAGAGGTTCGCTGCTCGTTCAAGCGAGCGGTCAACATACCCGCACGAACCGTATCCCTTGTAAGGGTGATGGCTCGCGCAACCGCCTCGTCAAAGGTCGGAGGTGCGGCGGCGTTGAGCGGGACTCTAACGACAGGAGGTAACCCAAAGATGTACCTCTCGATTTTCTTTTCTTCTGTGTTTGCCATGTCTGGCACCAGCTGGCAAAGCTCGTTGAAACGATTGGTGTAGGCATCGATATCCGTTCCTACCATGGTGTGGTTCCAGAATTCTTGTTGCAAGCCCTGAATTTCTGCGCGAGAGCAGAACTTTCTCATCATCATTTCTTTCAATTCTTCCCAGGTCTTGTGAAGAGCAACTTCTCGCCCCAAAGTCTTTACTTGGAGCTTCCACCAAGACGAAGCTGCTTCTTGGAACATGCAGGTCGCGTAAAGGACCTTCTGGTTTTCACTACATCCGCTGATGGAGAGAACGGTCTCCATCTTGTCAATCCAATTGTAGAGCCCAATGGCTCCTTCGGTGCCTTTGAACGGCCAAGGCCTACAGGCCATGAATGTTTTATAGGAGCATCCTTTGTTCAAGGCTCCGGATTCGGGTTCTGGGGTCTCGTTCTCTTGGCGACCCTGACTAGATTCGGCCTTGCTGGCCTCATGCGTTGCAATCGCCTGCGCGATTATTTCTGCGAGCTCCTCGGGTGTCATGGTAATTCCCTTGGCTCTGGTTGGAGGCATTCTTTTCATAAAAAGAAAATATAACAAACTTAGCGCATGTACTCAGAGCACATAATGTTCTTATCTCTAGACACTGTGACCCGTGTTCCTAAGTGCGTGTGTGATTTTTCTTTTGAAAATATTCTTTTGAAAATATTCTTTGAAAAATATTTCATGCGATTCCCCAAAGGTTATAGTCTAGGTTAAAAACTTCTTTTCCTAGTTCGCTATAACCAGTGCTCTGATACCAATCTGTCACACCCGGCCCTGAGCGGCGGAAACAGCCGGGCGCGCACGAGTGGGGATTGATAATTAAGCACGGGCCATTGCAAAACATTCAAAGATTTTTATTGCGCATGAGAAGTTTAGTACAAACACATTACATTGTCCAAAGATTACAAAAAGAAACATCCAAGTATAAAACTGAAGATTTCCTCGCCATATCCCCTTGCGCGGCGGGTAACCGTGCGCATCGAGGGGATAAAACCAAAATCTTCCAAAAAGCTTGTTTTAGATGTTCAGCGTGTGGTGCTCTAAGTGTGACTCCATGCGCTACCTAGTTATCTCCTGAAAGACACGTAAAAACATTTGAATCAGTATAAACTGAGTGAGTTCACAAGTTTTAGTAACTTGATAAAATCATTCTGAAACATTTCTGGCAACATCATTAACATCTGCTTGGTAAAATCGTATTAACACATAATTCTGACAATATTCTGATAAAAATCGTTCCGCGGGTTACGCGTGAACAAATTCTGGATACGGTGCTCGTCTATGTAAGTGGCGCAGCCACTACGAGCTAAAATAACGTAAAACCGTCCCGCGAGTTACGCGCAGACGTTTCTGGAAAACTATGCTCGTCTATGCAAAGAGGCATTGCCCCTACGAGCTAAGGATACTGTCCCGCGGGTTACGCGCAGACGTTGTGCCGGAAAACAAGGCGCTCGTCCATGCAAAGAGGCGCGACCCCTACGAGCGGGCTCAACCCCATAGTACTGCCCCATGCCAGGCACTCGTCCATGCAAAGAGGTGCGACCCCTACGAGTGGGCGGATCAAACCAGCAGTCCCTACCCTTAGAGTTCCAATGGTAAAGTGATCACTTACTCGAGTTCTAGCGCACATACATTGAAAACCTTAGATAACCGTTTGCATTGCTCATCATGAAACATAACTTAAACACATAATCGCTTTCATAGCTTGTAAGTATACCATGATAAAACATTATTTAAGTACGTGTCCCTCGCCCCGAAAGCAGTTTAAAACAGTGAAAACAGTGAAAATAGGGGCTGTGAGACTCACCTGAGGTTCTTGTTAAGGGATTAATCGAGATTCGGGTTTTCTTGGTGTTGGCCTCGGAATCGAAGGTCTAGAATACGATTAAATAACAAGTATATATATTAAGATCAAGAAATAGGAGAATATAAGGGTTGGATAGTAGGTCTCAAGGTTATATTCTCGGCTTACCTAGTAACAGGATCGGAGCTGGAAACAACGGATGCTTGGGAAAGGATTAGTGCAAGTTTGTAGTTCTTTGAAGTGTGTTTTGGGTGATAATTTAGGCTACAAATTTATAGGCAAACTCAAGGGAACACAATCCCTTGCTTTAGGGGATTGAAATCTTTTCATATCTAAATGTAATGATAATAAAGTATGGAAGTTATTATTATTTACTTAAGAGTGGAGTGGTGGATAAAAGATTTTGATTTGATTTGGACAGAACATGCAGGTCTGGGGTTGGTGAGAATAGGGTGGCTGACAGTTGACTTTTCATGTTACAGTGTGCTTTTTCAGGTACTTTTGTCAGTGTACAGTAAAAAGTGGAAAATCTCTGAAACACGCTACTGTTTCCTTTCGGGCGGGAGTAATCTCCTTAACTGGAGAATAGACCAAGTGTTCTGCGCGTATAACTTGGTGTGCATAGCTTTCTGCGTATAGGACATGTCTTTGCTGCGGGTAGGTGCGTAACCTTCTCGCAGTTAGGGACATTTGAGTTTCATTTGTAGATTCTCCAGGTGGTCTTGGTATTTCAACATAGTGATCAGTCATGTTGAAGTCAATTCCATCTTGGAGCTTCAGACAAACTAGCTCTCAACGTTCCCGCCATGCGGGTAGGTTAGTTCCCTTCCGCACGCGCATAAACGATGTAGGATGCACCCGCCTTAGCATCATGCGGGATGGTCAACCCATAGACAACATAACGTTTAAGTTACATGAAAACATAAAGCCAAATCATTCACGCATGGCGCATATAACATATGCTCACGCTGGTTCTTAACATGGTGCGCTCGCGCAGTTTGCACATAACAACTGCACGCGCTGACTAACATGGCGCGCTCGCGCAGGGCGCACATAACAAATGCACGCGCTGACCAATATGGCGCGCTTAATATTTACAATCACCTAATTATTAGGTTGATTACTTAGCTTATGGGTTTGGGAAATTACCGGTTGTCACAGTTAGAGTGTTTATTTAGAGCATTCCCAATGGGTTTTCTATCTCCTGATTTTGGGTACTTTGTATATATATTAGTGTGTTAATTGTGTAGTTTTATTTAGTATATTGTTAGAATTTGGTACTTCATACGTGCTTTTGTATTTCAGGTAATTGATCGTTAAAGATGCTGGAGACTTGTACGAGCATGGAATGATATCTCGGGAAGACCAAAGCATAAATTGAAGTCTTAGGAAGTGTTAGAATGATTCGGGATGAGTTTGGATGAGAAACCTAAAGCCGATGCTAAAACTGAACAAGATGGGTTCACAAAAAGTGACCAGGAAGTAAAACGAGCATATCCTGGGCTAGAAACTGAGTTACGGAACCCATAATATATGAATTTTGGGTTTCTCGACGAGAGGCATCTAAATATGAAGTTGTCTTGGACCATCGCATAGCGCAATGGTCACCGACAGGAAAGTTAGGGTGTGATGTTATATCTTGTTTTGACGACCTTAGACGTCCCCATTCACTTTCCAGGCAATTTTTAGAGCAGCAAGGAGGAGAACCATCACTACCAATCATCTCAAGGCATCATATATGTTCTACCACCTCATAACCGAAGCTCGAGAGATGCCAAGACGCGGCTAGATCATTCGAATCATGCCCGGGATGTAGAGTATTGTATTTAACAGTTTTTCTCATGTATTAAGAAGGAATTATTTGTAACCATCTTTGATTAATCTATGAGTATTGATGTCTAGTATTATTGTGCACTCAGTCAGTTTAGGTTTATTTCGATCAGAACGATTAGTGTGCCAGTTGCTATGATAATTGCTTATAGGATTGTTTTGACTAGTTGAATATGATGAAGCATATGCTTACCCTTAGTTGAGTCACACTGGCAGGGACCGTTTGATAACCAGTGTCGTGTGTTAGCGAACGTGGATGCCTAAGGTTTATCTAGTTAGTCAATCTGTGTTGATCATTGATAGTTAATCTGTTAAGTTGCATGAGATAACTGTTTGTTTACTTGCTTGAATCCTGGGTGTCTTTTGTCTTTGTTAATTGCTTGAAAGTTGTTTGCTTGTTTGATCAATATTAAAACTAAATCGTTTGCTATTGTGATCAGCATTGTTAATTGAAATACTTTATAATGTTAGGAATCAGTTTCACTGCACACTGACCACATACTCCTTGTGGTTCGACACCCTACTTACCCTAGCTTGCTTAGGTGATTAGGAACACTAATTTTAATATTTTTGACTAGATAGCGACAACTTAGCATCATCTCCATCTTTAAATTTAACTAAAAAACACAATTTCTTTAACTTACGCATCATTTTTAAAAACCTTCCCTAACCCATTCTCCATTCTCATCTCTATATTCTTTTTTTATTATTTTTTCTCTTTCTTCCATTTATAATCTCAACTCTAACTATTTTGTCTTATTATCATTCCAGCAGCTTCTCCATCTCTATATCTATAATTACACTAAATATCACTATATTTTCTCTCATATACAAATAAATAATATTTTTTTTTACATCTTTATCATTTTTTTTTCTCCCCTCCATTTACAACCACTTTCAAATATATTAAAAAATAAATAGATGGTGAACAGTGTACTTCCAAATTTACTCTTTTTTTTTTAATTTCATTTCTTCTTCATTCACAACCACTTACAACTCTCTAAAAAATTTAGAGATTTCCTTCATAATATTTTAGAAGAGTTGTTGTGTATAAATGCTCTAAGACGGTTCCAAAGGTTTAAACATGTCACCCAAAATAATATTACTTTAATTTTACGGTTAAAATAGGTAGAAAGTTACCATAAGTTTCTTTGTAATGGATATAACCTACTAAACTAGATTATTAAACTAAAAATATACTTTTCGTAATGAAATCAATCCATTCATAAATCATAAGTGAATTTATAAGAAATGCATCTTCCTAAAAAAAACAAAAAAGAAAAAAACTTACGCATATAATGTGTCTACTCAACCTAACACATGTAATGAGCCACTAAACTCATGTGCCTTAACTTGCCTTCGGGTTTTAATAAGCAGACGCATTCAATTAATGTAATTTTAAGATGGTCAAAGAGTTACTTTTTCAGATGCAATCAATACATTATGTAAGAACATATATAAGCTCAATAGTAATTTTGATTAGTATATAAAAATATCAAGGCTTTTTACCCGCCCGGGTTTTTTTTTATTTTTTTGTGTTTCAGCATGGTCCTTTGCCCTTTGTTTCGACTTTGGTACGCTAGAAGATGTTAGTTGTTAATTCTAGCATTTCATTTATGTGCTATATACAATAGGTGCACTCTTAGTTACATATAAAGTGATTGAATATAACATGAAAACTAAGAACCAAACTTACAATTCAAATCTTTAAAAAGTTGGAGATCCCACGTTGGATCTCTAACATAATATTCTATTAGTATGACTTATAATTGTATGACTTGTAAACAATTATACATATGATATCACAAACATTCCATTTACGTGGGGATCTTCCAAATCCTATATTTTTCTGTTCATCCTTATAATTGTATGACTTGTGATAGTTATAATTACATGCATCCCACGTAATATTCTATTAGTTGATTGTATACGTGCGTGTTAATTATGTAAACAAAAAATATATATTTTGTAAAAGGTTTTGGATTTTAGTTCGCTTTAAGCCCCTAAATAGTTGAGCCTCCCCTACCCTACTCGAAGTGACCCAAAAATTACTGCTCAAATAGTTTCAAAAGACAAAAATCACATTCCGGGGTGAATGATGATCGCGTGATTTTATAGTCCTTTTGTTATGGAGTGTTTTTAGAAATAATAGGAAATGCTTTTAATAATTGTTAGGGCACGGATTTTCAGTATCCTCAGCAAAGATTATGTTCAGAAGGAATCCAGGATGCGGTATCCTCCGAGGTAACAAGTATCCTAATTACGTTATATAACTAATGCAATACTTGCTACTTTCCATGTTTACCAGGTCAAAGACCGTTGCTTGATCTCCCGGAGACTCGCGCTTTCAGTTGATAGATCGTGGCAGAAAAGGAAACGTGTTGATTGAGAGATTAACGGCTAATTAGATTTAGTCCAAAAATTTCCTAAAAAAACTACTCACAAAAGATCATACTATCATTTTTCATGGTACATTAAGTTGGTAATTGCAAGTTGTCATTGGGTTGTTTGATAATCTTATGCTAAATTATTAAGAGATCTGGCTAATTAAAAGATAGTTTCTGAATCATTAAGCATGTTTCCAAAGCTTAATCATTAAGAGACTCCATGAACATTAAACAATATCTTTTTATTAAACCAAACACATTATACCTTTGACCGATTAAAAGATAACTAACTACATAATAAATTTATTAAAAGCTATCAAACAACCTGCAGTAATATTGATATCTCACATTTCTAGCTATAAGTTTATTTCTTATATGATTTTTCTCCACATATATAAAATATTACGTGTGTCATGAGGTAATACCTTAATTGCTCAATTGATATAATATTAATAATAATTATTTTAGATGAAAATGCAATAAATTGAAGAGTTGTTACAACTTACAAAGGGTCCTGCTAGGGACACCACCCCACCACCACCCTATACGTCGTGTATAGGTCTATACGCGGCGTATTTGGGTACGATTTGACGTCCTAGCCTGGCCTGTCATAGGGTTGTCGGATCGTACAGGATATACGCCGCGTATAGGGCTATACGCGGCGCATTGTCTTTTGTATCCCTTTGTTGGATTTTCTAGGGACACTGCCCAATTGCTAAAACACCGGTGTATACGCCGCGTATAGATCTATATGTGGCGTATAAACCGGTGTTTATAGAAAATCCAACCAATTTTGTCTTATTACGTTTTTTTTGTTTTTTTTCTATGTTATTTTGTTATTATTATGATTATTATTATTATTATTATTATTATTATTATATATTAATTAATTATTTATTTATTATTTAATATTCTTTTGGTGAAAAACAGTTAACACATATATATACAAAAAATCATTGTTAAATATGTACAAATAAAAGAAAATACGACAACTAAAACATAAAATCTACGTGAAGTCCCCCATGTCCATGCCCATGTCATCGTCGTGGCCCACGAGCCCTCCTAACGCGTCGCCAACGTCGGCGTCGTCCTCTCCCCTGCGCCTCGGGCCCGAACTGTCTGGGGCATCCACGTCGTCGCCCCGTCCGAGTCTCACGCCAGACATGCTCGCCTCGTGGTCAAAACTGGGGGGGTGGTGGCGACGGCACGGTGTACTGTTGTCCAGACAGCTCCGCTACCCGACTGGCAACAAGCCAGTCGATCTGGCGCGACATCTGGCTCATCCGCCAGTCAATCTGGCTCGACATCCGCCTCATCTCCAACTCTAGGGCCTCTAACCTAGCGTCGGTGGCGGGACCCAGACGCACCACGCGATAAGTGCGTGGAACGTGCTGCGTCGGCCCATAACAACAAAACCACATAAATACGTTTAATACGAAGTCGAATTAAAAGAAACGATAAAACGATAATATATTAAAACGTACCTGAGATGCGCCCGGATCCTCACGTCTGCCCCCTCCCCCGCGTCGATAGGCTCATGGACAAGCTCTACCTCCGGTACCGCGATCGGGGGAGGCTCGACTAAAGGCACCGGGACGTAAGGCGCACGTGCCCCCGCCTCAGCCACCAGTTGGTCATGCGATCCGTGGGTCCCGGGGAACGAACGCACAATGTGCATGCCGCCGACGTGCCGGCGGCGCTCGAATGGAAAACACGGTTCGGACAGCGTTTGAAGGAGTACGAAGATATACGCCAGGGTTGGCGAAGGGAATCCTTTAACGCAGATCTAGACAGCTTATAGAAGACAATGTATCAATGGACGAAAAGTCTATAATACTAATAATAATAAAAATAAAATAGAAAAAATAATAATAATAATTTTAATAATAATAAATAACAATAATTAACAAATTAATATTAATATTAAAAACTAAATAATAAAATAATAATAATAATAATAATAATAATAATAATATAAATTATTATATTTTTATTGTTATTATTAAAATATTATTAAAATAATTATAGTAAAATACTATTAAAATATTAATTATTATATTATTATTATTTTTATTCTAAACATATAATTATTAGTATTAAAGCATTAATTTTTCTATTATTATTAGTACTAAAATATTATTATTATTAGATACCTGATGTACGCTAGAGAGTCAGATACCGGGGTTAGGCGGCAACGCAAGACTTTCGGAGGTACGTTTGTATAGCGTATTGTATAATATAATATAATAATATTATTATATTATTATATTATATTATGTTATATTGTATTATGTTATATTTTTGTTAGTGAGTTTTTCTAGAAAAGCTCACCAGTATTGTCTTATTATGGTTTTTTTTCCTTTTTTTTATTTCTTTTCTTTTCTTTTGTTATTATTAATGTTATTTATGATTATTATTAATATTAATAATATTTAATTATCAATAACATATTATTATTGGAAATTCGATAAAGGGCGTTTAGTAGCAGGACTATTTGGGAAAATTGACAGTGAGAAACGAACTTTTAAATTATTGGCTGCTTTCGTTATGGGCATCTTCAATCAGTTACAGTGGCTTACTTGGGAAAACTGGCATTTCCAAACGAACTTTCAATTTCTTGGCTGCTTTCGTTATCGACATCTCAAATCTGGCTCTTCGATTTCTTCGAACTCCAATGGTCTTGACCGCCGGTCACCATTGACAACCGTAGTTGTGTTCACTCGAACACATATCAGTCGTCATTAAGCTTATGCTTAGGCTTGTTATTAGTTTTATTTTTAGTTAGGGGTATTATAAGTTGTTCATGTTGCGTATATTAAAGAATTATCGGCTTATATATATAGTAAATGTGCGGTATAAGAATTCATTGCGTCGAGATAGCCAGCACCAGATCGAGACGCTAGTTTGATGAGTTTGAATCTCTCGGATCCGCGGTATCCGCTAACGGCAGTGAGAACGGGAGCCCCTGCTTTGGAGATATAGGTGGAAATTCGGTCATTGCTCCTGCATAACGAGCACCAGATTGAGATATTAGTTCGCACTTAGCTGAACCGGTTGACACGTATGTAGACGTGGATTTAGGTTCGGTGTTGACCCGGATATTAACACGTTTGTTTACAGCACGTTTGCATAATACAAAATGAAAGCACAAACTCAAACAACAATCCATACAATAGCAATTGTCTTCGTTATTTTTCTCTTCTTCTTGTTTGACTGGTCGTTGAAGAGAATTGCTATTGTATGGATTGTTGTTTGAGTTTGTGCTTGCATTGTGTATTATGCAAACGTGTTAATATCAGCGCCAGCACGGAGCCTCAATCCACGTCAGCATACGTGTCAACCGGTTCAGGTAACTCCCGGCTAATATCTCAATCTGGTGCTCGTTGAGCTGGAACAATGACCGAATTTCCACTTATCTGTCCAAAGTATGGGCTCACGTTCTCGCTGCCGTTAACGGATACCGCGGATCCGAGAGATTGAAACTCATCAAACTAGCGTCTCGATATGGTGCTGGTTATGTAGGCGCAGTGAATTCTTATAATGCACGTCTACTATATATGTATACGTATATATATACGCTAATAATTCTTTAATACATGCAACATGACCAACTTATAATACCCACAATTAAAAGTAAAACTAATAACAAGCCTAAGCTTAATCTTAGTGACGACTGATATGCGTTTGAGTGAACACAACTACGGTTGCCGGTGGTGGCCGAAGGTCAAGACCGTTGGAGTTTGAAGATATCGAAGAGGCGGATTTGAGATGCCGATACCGAGAGCATCCAAGAAAGGGTTCGTTTGGCACTGCCAGTTTTTCCCAAGGTAATCACCGTAACTGATTCAAGATGTCCATAACGATATCAGCCAATAAATTGAAGGGTCGTTTTGCAATGTCAATTTTCCCATATAAGGCCTGCTACCGAACACGCTTTGCCGAATTGTGAATAATAATATATTATTCATAATTAAAATAATATTAATAATAATTATTATAAATAACAAAAAAAAAGAAAAGAAAAAAAAAACAAAAAACATAACAAGACAAGCTGGTGGGTTTTTCTAGAAAAGCTCCCCTATCGGCCGCGTATAGACCTTTCCGCGGCATCTTTTTATGAATTATACGTCGCGTATAGACCTATACGCGGCGTATTAGTTTGATTACGACCTGCCCTTCAAAAGCTGGGCTAGGTTGTCAACTCGTACCTTAGACGCTGCGTATAGGTCTATACGCGGTGTATTGCTTTTGCTGAATTATTGGAGGCCGGCTCCCCTCCTTTCCCTCCTTTCCTTTCTTTATTATAAATGTCGTTGTATGTTTCAACGTTCAACAAAAAAACAACACAACATTTGTACTATATATACCCAGAATGTCTTGGTTTAACCATTTATTTCCAGAGGAGGACCCGGGTTATGCCGCTAACGATCAGCCTGGCACGTCGTGGTTACCCGACTTGAACCAGGTTTCGTTATATATTTATTTAGTATGAATTTGGTAGATTTTTTTTTACTAACACATGCTGCATTACGTTTTGTTAGGAGTATGTCGAGTATGATACCCAGCCCCAACAAGCTTACTGTCAGCCCGAACAGTTTTATGATAACACTGGCTCGCCGGGCTTGCCAAACTTGAACCAGGTTTCATTATACAGTCTTTTTGTAAATATACGGTTATGTTATTATTATTTTAATATTCTTATTTATTATTAAATTATTATATTTTATATTATTATAGGTATTATTATTATTATTAATTATTACCACTGGCACCGTTGTTTGAATTTCTAATTTATGTATGGTAGGAGTACTTCGTGTCGGATTACGGTAGTCAGCTTTCGTACCCGTCATCTGTCGCCTGGTCAGATTATGGAGGTCAGGCTACGTCATCGTACCAGCCACCAGTAGCAAATGATCCGTTTTATGGAACCGAGTCTTCATCGCACCACGGGCGAAATGATTATGCCGGGCCAAACCCAAATAACGAAGATGAGTACGATGACGACTACATACGCGATGTGAAGGTTTCGTATAAAACAGATGTTGTAAGACACCGCGTGTTTTGTTTAAGTTAATATTATTTGTTTGTATGTTATTTAATAAACGGCTTAAGAATTAGCGTAAAACTGCTTCAGATTTTTGAGAGTCGCGAGGAGCTGGGGAAATGGGTAAAAATTAGAGGACGAGAGCATGGGTTTATTGTTGTGGTCCAGCGGTCAAGGAAAAACGCCGTGGACCTTGCATGCAATCGTGGAGGCGAACCCAAAATAAAGGCGATGGTGAGACGTACCGGCAGCATCAAAAAATGCTGTCCATTTAAGATCCTGGGCAGGTACGACTCGAGGGGTGCATGTTGGAGGGTTCAAGTGGTAAACGAGACTCACAACCACGATCCCGTTGAATTCGAGGAGGGGTGTGCATCTTTTAGAAAAATGAACACCGACCAGCTGGTTATGGTTGAGAGTTTACACAGGGCCGACGTGAAGCCGCAAGAAATCGAAGCAGCCCTCCGCGAAAAGTTTTCCGGTGTGCAACCTGTATTAAAAGATATATACAATCACACAACTAAGATTAGGAGGGATGGGCTACTAGGCGACACCCCTATGAAGGTAGTTCAAAACACTTGTAGTTTTAATGTGTACTTGTCGTGCTTGTAATATTTAGCAAAGTTTTATTTCATCCAATGCAGGCGCTGGAAAACTTTCTCGCAGGCAACGGTTTCACGTTCTATACCCGGGAGAGTGATACCGACGACAGGACGGAGGAAATTTTCTTCTGTCATAGTAAGTCGCATAAGATGTGGCGTGCGTTCCCCGAGGTGCTGTTGATTGACACGACGTACAACACCAACATGTACGACTGGCCGTTGGTTCAGTTTATCGGTGTGACCTCGACATCACAGTCGTTTTGTATCGCCGCCGCGTTTGTGATCAGGGAACGGCAGAGGAACTTCGGCTGGGCTCTGGAGAAACTTAAACAAATGCTCTACGACTGCATTAAGCCACGCGTGATCCTGACTGATGCGGACAAGGCCCTCATGAACGCATGCGACGCGGTCTTCCCTAATGCCACCAAAAATTTATGCAGGTGGCACATATCCGAGAATATAAGGAGAAAATTTAAGGGCCTATATAGCACGGAAATGGGGACGGACTTTGCGTACTGGTGGAAGGTCCTGTATCAGTCGCCGACGATTCAGGAGTATAACCACCGTCGCCTCAACATGGAGCGTCATTTGATACGGGACGATAGAGCCGGTGAGTCCTTCGTATCACCTAACAGTTTTTAATAGCCTAAACATACATGTTAATAACGTTTCCTTTTATTTTTCAGAGGTCTGGCAATACATTCACAAGAGCTGGCTGGATCCATACAAACACAAGTTTGTAGCCTGCTGGATCGACGAACACCGAAACTACGACGAACCGAGTTGAGAGCCAGCACACAAATCTGAAAAGGTACCTCAATGGAAGCAACAACTCGCTCGACACAATTGCCAGGAAAATCCTTAAAATGGTCAACTCGCAGATGAAAGAAATCGCTAAATCTTTTGAAGCCTCCCATTCGAAGGTCATGGAAGGACATCGACAGCATGTCTGGTTAAAGAAGCTAATAAACAGGGTGTCGATTCACGCTCTGGGTCTACTTGTGAACGAGTATGGGTTGATACACAAGATGCGTGATGGCGGCGCTTCATGCGACCACCATTTGTATTCGTCTTCGGGGCTGCCATGTGTTTGTCGGATTGAGGGATACATAGTTAACGACACGTGTATCCCAATAGAGGATGTTGACCCGTTCTGGAAGAGGCTTAATTTTGATCCAGCCTGTCCGCCGAACGAAGAGCCAGACTACGCAGCAGGTCTACGGGACATCACAGATACGCTATCGTCCATAGATTACCCTAATCAAATGAAAAGTTTTTTCGCCAAGCTCTTGTCTGCTATTCCAGGGAGATCTAAAAAGAAGGAGCCAGAAAAAAAGAGGATCCTCAGGTGCGTCCCAAAAAACCAGATCCCCCGAGGCACAGCGCATACACCCCCGCTCCAGATCTCCCCATACACAGCTCCTACAACCCATCCTCGTCATAGGGGCCCAGCCAAGAAACCCCCACCCCATCCTCGCTGACTCGTTCGTTGTCCCAGTCAGCGTCGCGGTTTAAAACTCCTCGTGGACGACCTAATACATAGAAACCTACGGGAGCTCACCTCGGGTTTCCTTTGATGGTTTCGCCAGCGCAAGTACTGGCGATAGAAACGTTTAGGAGCGTCATTCCTAGTTGGGTGCAGCCGTTGGTCGCAGACATCAAAAACGTATGCCCAGACGGTAACTGCGGTTTTCGATCAATAGCAATGGGTTTGGGATACATGAGAAAGTTTGGCCGGATATTAGGCGGGCGATGCAGAACAAGCTGGAAACGAACCAAGGGTGGTGGAGGGCGATGTTCAACAAAGAGGATGACAGATTGTACGGCTGGGTTCATTCCAGCATTCCGTACTCCAACACGGTCAAACCGGTGCCGCCGAGTCGTTGGTTCAGCTTACCCGGTCATGGGCACGTGGCTGCTCAGACATACGCGTGTGTGTTAGTCAACCTAGCTGGCAATCAGACCGAATCTTACTTCCCATTGAGAATCGGTCCTGACTTGGTTCCGGATCCACAGGTTATAGGCATCGCTAACTGGGGAGGTGATCACTGGATTGAGGATTTCCCAATGCACACGCCAAACCCTAATTGGGCAAGAAGTGCCGTGCCGGCGGCGCTCGAATGGAAAACACGGTTCGGACAGCGTTTGAAGGAGTACGAAGACATACGCCGGGGTTGGCGAAGGGAATCCTCAAAGGTAGATCTAGACAGCTTATAGAAGACAATGTATTAATGGACGAAAAGTCTATAATACTAATAATAATAAATATAAAATAGAAATAATAATAATAATAATAATAATAATAAATAACAATAATTAATTAACAAATTAATATTAATATTAATAACTAAATAATATAAAAAAAATAAAAATAATAATAATAATAAATAATAATAACTAAATAACAAATTAATATTAATATTAATAACTAATAAATAATAAATACTAATAAATAATGATAATTAAATTAAAAAAATAGGCCTAAAAAACCAAACGTGTGGTAGCTGAGCAGGCTTCTGCTGATATAACGGGTCCTAGACGCCTCGTATAGGCCTATACGCGGCGTCTAGGACCCGTTATATCAGCAGACGCCTGCTCAGCTGCCACACTTTCAAATTTCAAAACTCCCGCCCGAACAACCGAGCATCCACACACGAGCCTATATCGGACAAACACCGATCGGAATACCAAACGAGCCGACGAGATTTCACCCGACACCGACACGACATGGAGGTAATTTTTTAATATTATATTAGTGATGATGATTAGGTTAACATGATAATGAAGATGTGTTGTTGATGATGTGATGATGATGATTATGTTGTTTGGATGGATAAAACTGTCGGCCGGAGTCCGGCTGTCGGTTTACAGGTACTATCAGACGCGGTGTATAACCCTATACGCGGCGTCTGATATAATTTTTTTTTCTGTTTATTTTTATTAATAATAATAATATTTTTATTAATATTAATATTATTATAAATATTATTATAAATATTATTATTAATATTTATCATTAGTATTTATTATTATTGTTATTATTAATATTTTTATTATAATAATAATTATTATAATTATTATTATTTGTTATAAATATTATTATTAATATTTATTATTAGTATTTATTGTTATTAATATTATTATTATAATATTATTTGTTATAAATACTATTATTAATATTTATTATTATTATTGTAATTGTTATTGTTTTAATTATTATTATTTGTTATTATTATAGTTTGTGGACGACGAGATTGAGGACGAGCTTGAGCAGCTCGTGCGGGGCCAGGGTTATGTCCGTGGCCGGGGCCAGGGGCGGGGTCGCGGACCCCCCGAAGGCAACGACGTGTTGCTCACCTACCCTCATCTGCAGTTTGATGAGGGTACTCCCGCCCATACACGATACATTCCCTATGCCAGATGCACCTGTTTCCCAGCACGATTATAACCTGGCCGTTTTTGGAGTTCTGTGACGCGCACTAGCGGGCAGCTGAGTACATTGGACAGGGTACTCCTTGAAGCCGATGCTTCAGTATGCCACTATCAACTCACCGGGAGCTGACATTGGAGGTTTACTCCACGATACGCGTTACGTAAGTTTACTCCACATTGTTATGTTTTTAATATATTTATTATTTTATATTATATTATATTATTGCATATTATATTATATTATATTATTGCAGGCCCCGCGCGCCTGGTACGCCAGAGATTGAGATTAGGGTGCCAGGCGCCGATACGACACAGTTGGAGGTTTACTTCCGCATGTTTGGGCATGACGTCCATCTCTCGATGGAGAAGTTCGCGGTTGCTCTGGGCTTATACACCGCTCAGGAGGTACGCAGCCCGATATACACGGAGAGCATCCACCAGATGCCGGAGGACGAGCTGCGGGTATGGTGGCGGGCCATCAGCGATCACGACTTCGGGGATTGGACCTTGGACACCAGTTCCAAGGTCTCGTCTATTAGGGACCCGCTGCACAGGTACATTCTTAAAATGTATTATATTGTTTAGTATAACGTAATATATAATATAATATAATATAATATAATAAAGCAACATAATTTTGTCCACATGTCCTTCACCTAAGTTGTTCACATAGTCTTCCATGTCTTTAACCTTCCATAAATTTATTTTCTACATATTCACAATAAAATTTTAATCAATGGTATTAACTTTCATATTTTTGTAACTTATTAATGTAATTATGATATTAATTATTCTAATTATTGTTAGAATTATAAAACTTATTGAATTTAGTAGGTTTAAATTGTTCATCGTTTCTTCTTTAAAAGGCACATGCTTCGCTCAAAAATCATAACGCTCCCTATCATTTGTAACCAGATTCTTCGTCACATCTATAACCGGTTCTTCATGATTCGTCGGTTTCATAATCCAAACAACATCAAATATGTTCATCGTTTGCAATTATCAGGTATGATTTATATTTTAGTGTTTAATCGATTTTTGTGAAGAATAACATCAACTTGATTTACTGTTATTGGATTTAGGGTTTAACTGCAAGATTTTTTATACTAACGATTAATAGATTGATATTTTAATATTCTTATTAATTGATTTATGTTTTAATCTTTTTAGGGTTTAAAGGTATCATTTTTTAAATTATCGGTTAATCAATATGATTTTAATATGTTTGTTACTTAAAATTATGTTTTTATATTATGATTTTTTGTTCGTAATACGTCTTTTTCCAAGTTTCACTAATATTAATTTAGTTTTATGACCTATCAATTTAAAATTTGAAAATCTTATTATATATGAATAGGAACCTAATTGTTATAATAATTAAAATATTAGTTTATTATATTTAAAACATTCCTTTATTTGGTATAATATTAGTCAAACCGTAGTAATTGATTTAACGAGCATCTAATCTAACTAATATATTAAAGCAACATAATTTTGTCCACATGTCCTTCACCTAGGTTGTCCACATAGGATTCAGCTTGTCCATGAGCCTGTCGACGTGGGGAGGGGGCCGGCGGGGATTCGGACGACGATGGTGCCGGACGTGAGGATCCGGGCACATCTCATGTACGTTTTAATATATTATAGTTTTATCGTTTCTTTTAATTCGACTTCGTATTAAACGTATTTATGTGGTTTTGTTGTTAGGGGCCGACGCAGCACGTTCCACGCACATATCGCGTAGTGCGTCTGGGTCCCGCCACCGACGTTAGGTTGAAGGCCCTAGAGTTGGAGATGAGGTGGATGTCGCGCCAGATTGACTGGCGGATGAGCCAGATGTCGCGCCAGATCGACTGGCTTGTTGCCAATCGGGTAGCGGAGTTGTCTGGATAGCAGTACACCATGCCACCGCCACCACCCTCCAGTTTTGACCACAAGGCGAGCACGTCTGGCGTGAGACGCGGACGGGGCGACGACGTGGATGCCCCGGACGGTTCGGGGCCGAGGCGTAGGGGAGAGGACGACGCCGACGTTGGCGACGCGTTCGGGGGGCTCGTGGGCCACGACGACGACATGGGCGTGGACATAGGGGACTTCACGTAGATTTTATGTTTTAGTTGTCGTATTTTCTTATTTAACAATGATTTTTGGTATATACATGTGTTAACTGTTTTTCACCGAAATGATATTAAATAATAAATAAATAATTAATATATAATAATAATAATAATAACAAAATAACAAAGAAAAAAATATAAAAAAAACATAATAAGACAAAATTGGTTGGATTTTCTAGAAACACCGGTCTATACGCCGCGTATAGATCTATATGCATACACCGGTGTTTTAGCAATTAGGCGGTATCCCTAGAAAATCCGCTTACAAATGCATCCCCAATAATGTGAATGATCCAAAACACCCAGTGGTGTAGTTGACTAGTCAAGACACACCTCCCGAGCCAAAAATTAACCGGATCATATCTCCCTACTATTTAGTTTTTACCCTACTCTAACCATCTCTCATCTGTAGCATATTTTTTTCACTCCACCTTAAATACTCACAACTCACAAGCAAACAACACCCAGACACAAAAAGAGATTATTAAAAAACATGTGAACCATAAACCTTCGGCCACCGTACTACCACCAGTCTCCGCCGTCACCGTTCTTTTTGTAATATTATTATTCACCATGTCTGATAGTCCGATTGTAGTTTATTTATCTCCGATGTCGTTAACTACCACCAGTCGCCGCCGAATGGAGTCATGCTCCACCGCCGGACTATCTCCTCCGATGCCGACGTGGCTCCGTCCACGTCACCCACCTGCAAGATTATATCAACTGGATTCTCAATGTATGTTTTGCTAGCCTTTTGTTTTCTTAATTCTTTTCTTTTTAATAATGATTCTTTATTTTTAAAGAAAATATTTTTTTATTTATTTTTATGGAAAATAATGATTTGAATACTAAAACACATTATTTTTTTTGTTTGTAATGACACACTGAGTAACGTCGGGTACTTCGTATGCGGCATCCAATAGCCAAAGGTAGCCCGAGCCGGGCACGAGTCCGGATGGACGGAACTCCTAGCGGTCCAGCTATTGAGGGATTCCCTGGATAAAACCCGACCCCTACGCCCGTTAAACGGCACGACAGCGTGGAGCAGGTAAAACCAGGTGAGATCAGGACTCGAACCCAAGCCAGGGTCATCCCTCATATGTTAACAGTGAATAGCAACAAATAACGATGAGCTACCGATACGCTACGTAGCGAATAGCGAAAAATAGCGCCCTAATTAATTTTTAGTGATAAGCTTTATATATTTTTAGTATATGTTTTAATTACATGGACAATCTGAAAACCATAAGTATAACCTCTTAATGCAACAACATGTAAAGTTTAGGGTTAACTTTGAGGATGAAAGTTGCAACTTAGTTAAAAGGAAAAGGTGAAAAAGAGGAAAAAAAGGAAACACTTTTAACCTAAATACCTACCTAATATACATTCTTTTCTTCCCTCCTTCCCATCTCGCCATCTACCCCAAAAGCAGCCGTCATCCTCACTTCAGCCTAAAGTGTGATTATTTTCACAAGTTTTTAATCAGCTCCGGTTGGAAATTTGCATGTTCCGGTCGGAATCTGGCCGGAAATCGCTAAATTCACGCTTTTCAGTCGCAAACCATCAAATAGCGACCCATAGCCGCTACGCTATAGAGGGCGCTATTGACAATTATGCTCATATCTCCATATAAATTGGTTTACCATTAAGCCCCATCCAATTATAAAGACCGTTGCATAGATTAGACTACTCCGTGAAATGGTTTGGTTGAAACACTATTTAAAAACAAAAAATCACCAAAGTTGGCTGAACATTTACCCCCACAAACTAATTTGTCCACTACCATAATTAGGGGTGTGCAGATTCGGGTTTGACCCGAAATTACCCGTCGAACCGGACCAAAAAAGGACTAAACCGACCCGACCCTAATGTATTGCAGAGAATGTTGGTCCTGGAATTTATCACATTCGGTTATCGGGTCGGATCGCTTGAAAAACCTTTAAGGACCGATACCCGATATACATGAGACAAAATTCTTCTAATACGGTTTTATCACTTCGTCTTGTTGGTAGATCCAGAGCATTGGAGATGAGAAAAGAATAGTGGAATAATAGCCATATTTTCCGATTGTCGACGTCCCATGATTTAAGTTTTAATATGAGGAAGATAACATAACTAATGGTTAATAACTTAATATCAAAATTTTCTCAGTTAAATAAGCCTATTGGATTTTTCTTTTTATGTTTGAATAACATTTTCTTTATTTAATAGATATATCTTTTTCTAATCTTTTTTCCCCCAGTTCTCCCTACAACCATTATCAACAAGAATCACATCTAAATCAACAATTCATACATCGTGATCATCAATTTAATCACTTAGCATACCTTTGAAAATGCTGAAGAACAATAAAGGGGTGGAGAAAATGAAGATTGGATGATGAATTGCAGTTTGCTCACACTTAATTGTATTCGTTTTTGTGTGTCAATTAATCGGTCTTCCTTGCATACCCGGTAACCGAGACCGACTTCATCGGTTAACCGATCTCTCAAATTAGGGTCTGTCTTCGGTCTTTAGTTACAGGATTTCCGGGTACTCGGGTCGGGTCGGATAATACTCGGGTCGGGTATTCTCAAATGCACACCCCTAACCATAATGGCCATTTATCACTCAAGCATTGGTTCACATTTTAATTTGTTTTTTCTTTTTTTTTTCATACTAATTAATTTTAACACTAAAATGTTTTTTCTTAATAACTTTTAATAAATAAGTTGTTTAAAAAATCTAAAAACACATTGTTTAGTTTTTTTTGAACACGCAGGTATGAATTTTATTAAAAAACACAAAATTGTAAAAAAATATATTTTTATAGTAAAATAAATATTAATATTAATCATTACTAATATACATTATCCGACACTTTTAATAAAAAACAACAATTATTAATAAAAAAACAGTTATAAACTATTAATTTTATAATAAAGTTTGGGTTGGGATGGTTTGTGAATAGGAATGAATGGTCTTAGAAAGCAAATTATGCCAATAATAATTTATTAATTTGTATAGTAAATAAATAAATAATAGTTAAGACTAACAAAACATATTTAATTTAAAGTACATAATTATAGTATTAATGATTTATTTATTTTTAAAGAAAATAATAGTTATAGTTAATAAAACACGTTTACTTGAAATTATTACTTGTTTTAAGAAATTTTTAAAAATCTAATTATATTTTTGTTTTCCTTTATGGGTATAATTTAAAATCTATGCAACGGTCTTTATTAATCAAATATTAATGGAACTCTAATTACATTAAATGATAATGAATATATTTTTGAAACCTATGTAGCTGTATATTAGTTTTTACATATATTTTTTAATTCTTTTATATATAATTTTTAAATATTTTTTTAATTCTTTTTAGTAGTTATTATATGCAATACAATTTTTTCAGCTACAACCTGTACATAATAAAGATTAATAATGTGTATGAATTAATATGTTTCATGTATTATTCTAAGATGGTATTTACATATACATGCATAGTATGCATTACTTGTTATTATTTTATTATATATAATAAAAGAGATATTTGGCGACGCAATCATGGATTGGCCCACGTGACCTCACATGGTTGGTTGCCTTTCTTTTGCTTTCTATTTGTTTTTTTATGTTCAAGTCGGTTCGTTGCTGTAAAACGCGAGTTTTGTTTGTCGTTGATATCATCAAATGATTCCAGCCGAATTTGCTTCGACTCGTGGTCGCAACACGGTTTTTTTCCTGTGAGTTTTTTTGTCCGTCAATTCCGAACGAATTCCTGTCAGTTGCGGCCACAATGCACGTAAATTTTTTGTTTTCGCCACGGTTTTTTTATTTAAATATGTTAATTTGTTGTATTTTGGGTGTGAGCGAATTAGCTTATTACTTTAATTTCGATGTCGTAACCTGTTGCCAACCGAACACGTGTTAGTTGACCACCACAACGCGTGGTTTTCTTTGTACGATTTAGTACGACAATGTCGATTCCAACCCTATTCGCGTCAGTTTGCTAACGCAACACGTGATTTTTTTTAACGCGTTTCTTTTGTCCATTGATTTCCGAGTCAATGAATTCGACGACAATTCGTATAGTTCGCAACTGTAACGCGCGTATTTTTTTTGTTTGCCGTGTTTCTTTATATCTTAAATATGTTAAATTGTTGTATTTAGGTATGGATGACTTTATATTTTGCTTTACTTTTGGCGCCATAACCAGATACCAACCGAAGTGTTTTTGATTCGTCAACACAACATGCGGTTTTTGTTATGTTAATTTGTTGTATTTGACCATCAATATTTTTTTAAGTTTATTTTTGGTTTCGTAACTTGGCACCGATCGAATTCATCTCAACTCATAATCACACCGCACGATTTGATAAGTTGTACAATTGCTAATAACATCAATCTAGCGCAACGCGCCGGGAATTTACCTAGTTAATAAATAATAAACAAGTCGGGCCTGACCCGAGCTAACTAGTTAGACACTAAAGCACACAAATGATTATGTGTTCAATCATTCTAACGGGATGAATTACCTTGCAAGGCTCCTCTAGTTATGAGTTTTAGCTAATCGTCACATAAACTATTATATTGACATGAAGACCTGATAGGTTCAGGATCTAAAAGTAATATATCTTGTTAAATAACTCACAAATTGACTAATGTGAGCTTGCTTGTTTGTTCATGTCTAGAGAGGTTTCTCTTGGACAAGAGGTGTTTTGATGCTCGCATGTGAAGGTGAACCTCATAGTTCATTTTTAGAATGATATAAAAGTTTAAGAATGATATTAATGACATAGTTCATTTTTAGAATGATATAAAAGTTTTAGAATGATATAAAATTAACTAATTTGAGCTTGCTTGCTTGTTTGTTTATGTGAAGGTGAACCTCATAGTTCATTTTTAGAATGATATAAAAGTTTTATTTATGGTTTGCCACAATCATATCAAAGTGTTCTAATCTTGTTACAACGATTAGGTCGTGATGTCAGCGAAGGAAGGCGAAGACGCTTCAGTTCATAGTCACATGGATTGTGGCATGGTTTGGTATGTAGTAAGGAAATTGATTCATGGTTCGTGCATTTTAAAAATTCGGTACGAGAGGTTTAGGTTCATTTGGGCCAATTAGGTACGTGGAACGGTGTGTGCCATATAGTCTTAAGGTTCATCGTATCCTATTTTAGAAAAAATACTGAAAAAAATAATTATATATGATATATCCCCATCTTAACTTTTAAACATAATAATAATAATAATAGTATGGAGAAATAATTAGTATAAATACAAAAAAAGAAACAAAAATCATTGTGAACTAAAACTTAAACGTGGGTAAAACTAGAATAGAAAATTAGGCTGATGATGACCAAACTATATATTATAATGTATAATATAAAAAAGTAAAAAGTTTAGTTATAATTCACAAATAAAGAAGCTTAATGTTCAAGTAGATGATGTGTTACATGTATATAGCACAATTTAAAATTTAGGGTTGACATTTCCAGGCGTCTCTTTCTCCAAACCTTCTCCATTGATTCTCTTTCTTCCATCTTCTCCACCAACTCTCCCAGAGTTTTCATCATCTACCATCTTCCATAGTTAAAAAGATCTAACTCATCAACCCGAAATTGACATTTTCTTCTTCTAGGTTTTATTTCTGATGATGGCAAATACAATAGTGAATTATAACCACTTATGCTTAAAAACTGAAGACTTTTCATGTACCTTAGTCCCTTATGCAACTTACGCAACTTATAACAATTACTCAAAATCAACACTTGTAGGTTCTGGAAATCCATCGTTGACTCAGGTAAAATTTCTATATCTGACCATGATAGATTCAAGTATTTTAGATATATGAGGCTGGTAAGTGACTTAGGTATTGTTTTCATCTGAATACCAAACAAGTATAACATTTTCATATGCATAAGCTTGGCAATTTGGCTGATGCTACCTTCATTTAACTATTTAAACATGAATACAGAATGCAGTGATTGTAGCTTTCCCGCATCCTAGTGCGAAAGGACAAAATCTAAACACGTTGAACTCAAATAGCAGGCCTGATTCGAGATCTTAACCTCTTTATTGGGCGCTGATCTACACAGAATCGTCTCTTATAACACATCAGGCCATGTGATGCATGAGATCATGTATGTCAGGACCGTCTCTCGGATGCAACCTTAGCAAAGGTTTGACAAGAACACACCGACTTAATTACTCAAAGACCGATTGAGTATCCCGGCGGAATCAGGATATTCAATGATTGAGAATGAAAGCTTGTGGAGAATTATCAAACACAAAACAATAAATGATAATCGGTAAAGACTATTTCAACGACAAAGATTCACTATATTAAATGATACGTCAATGATACAGTGAATGGAATGTCTAGGGTTTTGTGTGACGGCGGCTTTTGATATTCGTCTGCAAAGATTGTCAGTATGCGTGCCCAAAAACCCGTTTTTTCTAGTCGTATCCTAGGATGTCTATATATAGACCCTAACATTCCATGTATACGTCCTAGACATTACATAATGAAAGATAAATCTAATACAAGTGTTTCATACCTCGAGCAAGGTATATACCTTGCTCGAGCAAGCTTCCTATACAAGGTGTGCTCGGAGAGTGTCCTCGAGCATACTTTACTTAGAATATATTCTCTTTCGGAGAATACATATTCTCTTCGAGTAAGCTTCATTCCTCTTCCTCTTGACTTGTTCAAACTTTGCTCGAATAAGTCCATCGAGCAAGCTTATTCTTTTTGATGTCTTCAGCTTTTCTTATTCAGCAATCTTTATCATGCTTGGATGTAAATCTTGCTCGGTAACTGAACTGTGCTCGAAGTCTTTGCTTTGATTCACGTGACATCCTCTTATTGCATCCATGCTCGTCCCCATGTGCTCGATCATCCTATGCTCGTAACACTTGGCTGGAACTTGTATGATCAAGCTGTTTGCTCGATTGGCAATCCATGCTCGATAGAAGAATACCCTTGCTTGTTGAAGTGTAAGTTGCTCGAAGCCTTCAACACTTAGAAGAATCAACCATTTAAGATTCAGAACCTTGCTCGAAGTAGTAAAAACCATGCTCGATTGTCTGGGCTTGCTCGTATTCCATACTTAGCCGTTTCTGAGGAGGTTGAGAAGATTCCAATCTTCCTTATTAAGAAATCCGACCCAACAATATCCCCCTAGATTGGAACGAGCTCAGATGCACCAAAACATACCTGCATAGAGTTACAAATGTATCAGATTTGTAGATAAATCATTTAAGAACATTTCATATCATAACATAATCTGTATTTTGCCACATGGGCATTACATTAAACATTTTTACACATTAAACAAAATATAAAGATAAACAGAAATTAAAAAAATCAATCATTCATTAGCTCCATTCTGTTATCTTCTTCCTCTGTTATTGGCTTCAGCCCTTTCTTTTAGTTTCTTCACATATGCAGCTCTTTGCTTCAGCATGTCAAGTTCAGAGGAGTCAGAGGCATCACTTGGGAATCTTGCATTAATCAAATCTTGTAAATCTTGTGGATGCATATAATGCAGATCACCATCCTCCCTTATGACTGCAATAGGTATCCCTGACTCATTTCTCAAAGGGGTCGAATCATCATTTTGATTGTACGTTATGTATGTGATTCTTCCAAATTGTTGCACTCTTGAGTTGGGTTCCTTCATCACTTCTCTCGTAGCCAAACACTCTTTTAAGGTCTTCCTTTTCTGATGAGAGCTGCTTGCTAGAGTTCTTTGTTTCTTTGATTCAGAGAGGGAAAGCTCGGATATGTGAACTTCACTTATTCTCTTCTTCCTCTTCTCTTTTTCTGCTTGGCTCCTGATCTCTCTCTTCTTTTGCTGCAGAAATGGGAATCCCTTTTCTGCTTGATCCTTTAAAAACTTTGAGAGATCATTCCTCAGTTGACCAGATGGTTGACTTCTTATTTGATTGTCATATAAAGTTAGCTCAGCCATCTTGGTCAGTTGTTGTAAAGTTTCTCAAATCATCTCTGAAGATAATGAGATGTTCTGCTTCATCTTCAGTCACAACCCTCAAGGTCTTCGATCTTCTGTCAAAATAGAGATGTGTGGGCAAATTCAAGTTTCTTGGCTGCACAGGCCTCACACTCTCTGACCTATGGATTCTGCTTGAGCCCCCCATTTCAACTTTCTTAATCTTATCAAGACCCTCTTCAACATACCATCTCTTTATTGTATCTTCAGTTTGCATTAACAGTCTTGACATTTTTACTCCCTTTTTGTGGAGGGCATTCATCATTTCTGCATGAACTTCTTGTTCTGCCCTCCTCCTTTCTTCTTGCAATTTCCTCTGTGTTTCAAGATACATCCTCTGCTCTCTGTGATATATTCCATTAGTTCAGCAAGAGGCATGTTTTGAAACTGTTCTTCTGATATCCCTTTCTCCATCACAACCTTCTTTAACATCTCTACCCTCTGAGGGTCCTCAAACCATCTCTTTGCTTCTGTATCTTTCTTTTCTTTTTCCTCCCTTTCCTTCTGTAATCTCAGTTTTAACTCCTGCTCTCTTTCAAACTTTTTCCTCCCATATGCATCACATTTTGTGCAGAACACTTTAGCAAAGTTTCCCAAATCCTCAAGAAGTTTCTTGTCCTTGATCTTGTCACTTGGTTTAGGGAAATTAAACCCTAAAGATGTTTTTGAGTACAAAGTGTTGGAAAAGTCCATCTTGATTGGCTTGCTGAGATCAATTGGTTGGGAACATTTTTCTTTAACAAAAACAATCTTCTTCAGCTTAGATGGCAATTGTGAAGAACTTTCCTCTTGTTCTTTTGAACATCTTCTTCTTGGAGCATAGTCCACATCACCCACATCAAATAATTCATGATTAGAGAAAACTGGGTAGATAGGTGGACGACTTTGATCATAAGAGAATTTGCTTTGTATTTCTGTTCTCTTCTTGATGGCTGGTGGTGATCTAGCACATATATCAAATGGAACATGCTCTCTTCTCATTTTCTCATGATGCTCTCTCACCTTTGATGTCATAGGTGGCAGAAGAGGAATTTTGTCACATTTCTTCTTCTTCTTCCTCTTTGATGACTGAGAGCTTCCACAGCTACAATTGCTTTCTCCACTGGACGTCATTTTTGTTTCAGAGGGTTTTCTTAATCAAAGCAATTTGGATGTAAAATGAAGGTGGATGAACAGAAAGAGAAGAAAGTACAACAATGACTTGTTGGAGAAGGAGGAGTGACCAGTGTGTTATGTGTTTGACTACAAATGTAATATTAAATAAACATATCAATAATAATAATAATATGTGATGCTTCAGTATGAACACTAACAATATGTGATGACCGGATAGATATTTTCACATGTCTTTAATTGAACTTAATTACGATAGATTATAACAAATTTTATATTTAAACTAACCTAACCTAAGCTTGACTTGAGCTCGGGTAACACCTTAAATCAGTCAAAGCCTGGTTTGGGTTCAACTGTTAAAACTATATAGGAGTCCAAACTTTAAATATACCAATTTTCTATCATATTTCAGCTGATATCAAATAGATTTAGGACATGAATACAGACTGTAGTGATATTTCCCATATGGAACCATGAAAGTTGAACATGAAGATGATAGCATTTCCCGCATCCTAGTGCGAAAGGACATGAATACAGACTTCAGTGATTGTAGCTTTCCCTCATTCTAGTGCGAAAGGACAAAATCTAAACTCGTTGAACTCAAATAGCAGGCCTGATTCGAGATCTTAACCTCCTTATTATTGGGCTGATCTATACAGAATCGTCTCTCATAACACATCAGGCCATGTGATGCATGAGATCATGTATTTTAAAGCTCTCCGAGATATGGGATGCATCAAGCTAGAAGAATGACCTCGAAACCAAACATTCAAAAACTTTTCTCCCAAGCACATACAAATCAACTTCTTTTGGTGGAATAAAATTGTTCATAACCCACAGTTGAACAACATCCTCTTTCTCAAAAGCATAACCTTTCCGAAACAGGCAAGTATACGCAAAACACTTTTTGCGTGACGAGACAAGTGATCATAACTTACCTTCAAAGCAGGCAAGACGCGTTTATCCTGCAAATCCCACAAATAACAGTTGTTTGCAAGTTTCCAATCATCGATTGCGTGCCTATTTTTCAAGCATCAGCACCCAGCTTAACGAACCTCTCGACTGCAACCGCTTGCGTGCCGATCTTGCACACATCAGCAACCAACTTCACGAACCCCTCAATCGCGCCACTCACTTCCCAACTCCGCCGCCACCCGCTGAGTTCGGGATGGGTAGGGGTCGCTTTATGTAGTGTCATTTCTTGTAATGCCCTCTAGTAGTTTACTATTATCTCTTGTAATTTCTCTTTTTAGGATGTCGTAATTTAGGAACTGTGAGCCTAATTTTGGTCGTTGTGGCTCACTCGGCTATGTAATCGTGTTAGGGTAACTGACGGATTTGGGGATTATTTTTGAAAATCTTCAAGCATTTGGGATTATTTTTGAAAAATTGAGATGAGGGAGCCCGAGCCTCAAATAAAGTTTGTTTAGTAATCGATCTGTTTATTTTTAAGGTACTACCCGAGCTCAAGCCGAACTAAGGTTCCTTTAAGACTTACTCAAAGTATATATAAAATTAATCAAAATATAGTTAACATATCTTAATTAAGTTCAATTAATACATGTGAAATTATATGTATTCGGTCATGACATTTGTTAGTGTACATACTTGAAGCGCGACTTATTATTGCTGATATTATTATTTAATATTGCATTTGTAAACAACCAAACTTATTGTTGATGTTATTATTTAATATTACATTTGAAAACAATCAAACACGTACACACATTGGTCCTTTTCTAAGTCATTGTACTTTCTTGAGATCATCCTCGTGATTTGTTTCTTCTGTTCTGTTGATCATCGTTTTTGTTCATTTTACCTCCAAATTACTTTCCTTGATAAACAAAAATGGCGTTTTTTTGAAGTTCTTGTTTCCAAGATCTTGAACAAACTCACTTTGTCTGCTATCGATGAGTTCCGTCTGCTTTGGAGACACAAAATCGATTTCTCGAGTCTCCAAGAATACTATGAGATGATTCAACCTGTTCTTGAAGATGCACAAAACAAAAGGCTGATCAGTAGAGCTGCTGATGTATAACTTAAATAGCTCAAATCGACCTCTTTCATGGTTTAGAATGTTCTTGATCAGGCTTCCACTGAAACTCTACTTCAAAATCTGTATAAAAGACATGTCAAATTCAAGGTGAAAGGTTTCTTGTCTCCTAATCATAATATGTAAACCAACTTAAAATTGCTCACCAACTTGAAGAGGCAAAACAGAAACCGAGTGAAACTGCTTCCAGGAGAACAAAATTAGGTTTGACCCCTTCCTGTTGTAGATTTGATCATGCAGATGTAGATTTTGATGTCGGGCCAAGTAAGGAAGCCATCAGCCTGCTTCCTAATGATCACTCGCTTATCGTTGGGAGAGAGAATGAACGGAAACAGTATGTGAAACAATGTGCAGCCGAGATACAAGCAACCATTGTGACAATGGTGAGATCCCGGTTTATGCCATATCGGGTATGGGAGGTGTTGGAAAGATCACCCTATCTCAGTTAGTCTATGATCATGATTTTGTAAAGAGCGCTTTAATTCTAGATACTGGTGCATGTCGTCAGAAGTTCCTTTGTAAGAAGATACTTAAGAAAATCGTCGATTACACGGATAAATAAGTCTTACCTTATAGATAGCATGGTGATCCTGCAAGAGCACGCTCAAAGAAAGTTGCAGAATAAACGTTTTTAAGTTGTACTCGACGACGTGTGGGTTGAAGATAACTCCCATGAAAGAACTGACTGCGAGTCTTTAACTAGCACTGAGTTATGGACTTAAGGGAAACATGATTCTTATGACAACTCGTTCCCAATCAACTTGTGAAGTTATGGAAAAGTTTCCCAAGTTGCAACATAAACTCGAATGCTTATCCGAAGAAGACTCGTGGGAGCTGTTTAACAAGCATGTTTTTGGACAAAGAGGAGAGATTCAAGAGGTGGAGTCGGTTGGGAGGCAGATTATGGCGAAATTCCAAGTCCAGCCTTTGGCAGTCAAGACCTTGGGCGGCTTAATGTGCTCTAAAAGCACAATCGATGATTGGAAACTTGTACACGACTGTTATTTGTGGGATTTGCAAGATAAACGCGTCTTGCCTGCTTTGAAGGTAAGTTATGATCACTTGTCTCGTCACGCAAAAAAGTGTTTTGCGTATTCTTGCCTATTTCGGAAAGGTTATGCTTTTGAGAAAGAGGATGTTCAATTGTGGGTTATGAACAATTTTATTCCACCAAAAGAAGTTGATTTGTATGTGCTTGGGAGAAAAGTTTTTGAATGTTTGGTTTCGAGGTCATTCTTCTAGCTTGATGCATCCCATATCTCGGAGAGCTTTAAAATACATGATCTCATGCATCACATGGCCTGATGTGTTATGAGAGACGATTCTGTATAGATCAGCCCAATAAGGAGGTTAAGATCTCGAATCAGGCTTGCTATTTGAGTTCAACGTGTTTAGATTTTGTCCTTTCGCACTAGGATGCGGGAAAGCTACAATCACTGAAGTCTGTATTCATGTCCTTTCGCACTAGGATGCGGGAAATGCTATCATCTTCATGTTCAACTTTCATGGTTCCATATGGGAATTGCGAGTGTATGAGAATTGCGAATTGTGAGTCCCCTGTTCTTTGCGAATTTCGAGTTGCCTGTGAATTGTTAGTTGGTTGTTTCCGCGAATTGGAGTTGATGAACCTTGATTGCAAAACAAGCTAATGAAAACAAAAGTTTCAGATCTAGTCTGTTTTGTCCAGAACTAAAGTCCCCAAATCACTAAACTTGTGCCTAACACCAAAACAAGTTCAAATCTACTACAAACTTGATCAAAATCCAAAGTGGAAGAACCGAAAACCTTAAAAGGTTGAGCCGAAGCTCTGATACCGATTGTAGGTTCCTGAAATGGATCTAACAACTTATTTCGGGTCATTCTGAGACATTAGTGAGCGGAAATCACTAGAATCCCTCGGATCTCTGATCAAAAATAGTAAAAATGTTGAAAGAGAAAGAAGTGGAAGTAGAGAGAGAAAAGTGCCCAAGAGAAATGTGTGAATAGTTTCCATTTTATAGGGGCACCTATTTCTCCTAGGGTTTTCATTAATGGGCCTTAAAGGCCGGCCCAATAGGTTTGTTACAAATCAAATGGCTTACGGCCCAATACATAGAGTTGAACAAGAAGCTAAACTAATATTACATTATAAATCCATCTAATACATAAGCCTAATCAATAGATAAACAAAACAAGGTCTAACAGTGGGTCCTGGAGATGTATAGTTAACTCGAGTACAACTTCTATACTTGAACATGATAGATTCAAGTATTTTAGATATATGAGCTTGATAATCGAGTTAGGTAATGCTTTCATCTGTACACTATACATGTATCTCTTTCAGATGCGTGAGCTTGGCAATTTGGCTAGTGCTACCTTCATTCAACTCTCCAAAAATGAATGCATACCATAGAGATTGTAGCTTTCTCGCATCGTGGTGCAGGAGGACAAATTCTGGATACGTTGAACTCAAATAGGAAACCTGATTTGAGATCATATCCTTCTTATTGGGGGGCTGATCTATAAATAAAGAGTCGTTTCCCACAACTTGTCGGGCCATGTGATGCATGAGATCATGCCACTAGCTGGGGGGGCAATAAGGGAAACAGGTGGAATAAGGGACAAAACAGCCAAATGGGTAGTCATCTTTTATTTTCTGTACAACCTTAGAGCCACTCTAATTTTTGGTTATTTATTTCTTCCATTTTTAGGAAATTTACCCTTTTGATAATTTTAGCAGTCAAGGATTATGGTACATCTCCCTTTTTGGCTGCTTCTGCTTATAAGAATTGATGGCTAGGATATAATATGCTTAAGGAAAGCATTACCCAGAGCGATAAGGTTGGCATGCTGCTGTGGCTAGGACTTAAATCTTCATCCAAACTAAATTTTCTAACTTTCTAGTACAACGCAGCAGCATAAAATCCCTTCAAATAAATATTCTTTCTAAACCTTTTTCTTGCTTTTTTTTAAGAGTCATTTGAGTCCAACTCACTTGAGTTATATAGATCCACTTGGATCCGGGGGGATGGGACCTCGTGGGAAAAAGGTGAAATAAGGGACAAATTAGCCGAAAGGGTAGTCATCTATCACTATATTCACTGCCTTAGATTCACTAAATTTTTTTGTTATTTGTTTCTTCTTTTTCTAGGATGTTTGAACCTTTTTTTGTAATATTGTAATCAAGAGACCCGGGACATTACCCCTCTTGATTGCTTTAGCTTACTGTGATTGGAGATTAGGATTTTATATATGCTTGATGGAAGCGTCACCACTGGAGAAAGGCTGGACCATACCACTGTGGCTAGGATATTAATTTCCTCCCAAATTATTTTTTATAATTTTCTAGACCTTGACAGTGGTATGGAAACCCTACATCTAAAAGATTCATTCTTAACCTTTTTTTGTTTTGTCATTAAGTCCTTTGTGTCAAACTCACTTGAGTTTGGGGGGGGGGGGGGTAATGGGTTGGGACGGAGAAATAAGAAGATGGTTGGGAAGCATAACCAAAAATGGGAAGAGTAGGAAATTATAAAGTCGTACAATTTTTTGGAGAAAACTGGAAAAGTCAAGCTTTGACTCTATCGGGCCGTAGAAAAAGTCAACGGGTGGATGGTCTTATAATGAAAGGTCAAAGTTTGGAGTTTTCTAGAATACAACACTTGCATGATCCTATTGTAACTTGGTTCAATTTTGAGATAAGCATAATCACATGTAAGTTCAATTTTTGTCAAACCATTATATTTTTGTCAAAAACTATACTGGTTAGCCTTAAACTAAATATACAATTTAATAGTGCCACTATACTGGTGGAAGTTTATAAAGGCTATGAGGTGTATTTTTTCAGTTTAAGTGCAAGCAATTATCTTGACAGCTTGCATTGGATCAAAAGGTGGAGGTTCAAGCTACTTTTATTTCTGTAATGGTTTGGCATAAATGCAAGAAAGGATTTATTGAGCTTAGAGGGTATTTTGGGAAGAATAGGAGAAAGGCAAAGTTTATGATGAAAAGTGAAATGGGTCAATTGTGAAAGTATAGAAGTTTTTACACGGTGGTCCATACGTTACAGCCATTACCAACTCGGATTCAAGGCATGTCCGTTACGCAAAACCGTCGATCTTCAATACAAATATACGAGCTATAGGGATTGAAGAATTACCGACTCACTCGATTGAATCCAGGTATGCTCTCTTTCAAATTTTTTTATATTCCTATTCAATGGGATTTCAGTTGAATTCCAACTCATTGACTGTAATTGGTAGAATTTCGATTATTGAGGTTTGAATTTAGGGCTCGTGTATGATTTCTGACAATAGCTGTTTGGTTATTGCTTGTATATTGAATCTGGTTGTAGCTAAATCTCTAATTATTTATTGCTGTTGAAATTGAATGATTTCATAAACAGTTCACTAATTGGTTAACCAGGGATACACAAAAAAACAGAAACTGATTTTTGGTTAACTCAGTTCCTGGTTAATTTAGGTTTGGTTTTGTCGGTTTTCGGTTCGGTTTTGGTTAATGGTTTGGTTATTGCTCATCTCTAGGTATTTCTATGTTTCAACTGTTTTTAGGCATGATACAGAGTGTTTTTCTAAGATTATATAAGAATAATAGCATAGATGTTTATGATAATTCTGTGTTTTGTAGATTATTGAGGTGGAGAAAACGGCATATCAACAGGAAATAAAAAAAGCATACCATAAGCTTGCACTGCGTTTGCATCCTGGCAAGAATCCCGGTGAGGAGGTAAATATCAATGTCTCATACTATCAGTAATTAACAAATTATTATTCAGACAGTTTAACCGATTGTTAACTTGCTCATATGCAAATATAGGATGCCAAAGATAAATTTCAGCAGCTGAAGAAAGTTATTTCAATACTTGGCGACAAGGAGAAACGGGCAGTTTATGATGATGATGATGATGATGATGCCAAAGATAAATAGGGTGTGTTGATGATGCTGTGGGTATTATTCTCTATGTCGTATCGTATTACTCTGAGCTTTGCTTGATTTAATTTGTTCTGTTTTATTTTATGTTTGTACTAACAGGATCTTGATGGGGATATGGCGGATTACTTTCGGTCTATGTATAAAAAGGTACAAAAACACTTTCAAACACATGTATAAACAATATTGTTTTATTATTTCATTTATAAGATGGACATACAAATATTAATGTAGGTTACAGAAGCGGATATTGAGGAGTTTGAATCCAATTACGGAGGATCCGAGTCTGAGAAAAATGATTTGATTGATCTCTACAAGTACATAGGTCGTATAGACAGGTAACATACATACACATATAGTCATTTGATCTATAAGTCATTTAATTTCCTGACTTGTTTTCTAAACCTCTTAAATTTTTCACAGGCTCTTTTGCTCCATGCTATGCTCGGATCCTAAGCTTGATTCACGTGTTTTCCTTATTTGAAATGTGAAGCACAAGTGCAAGTTTGCTTTAGACCCGTTTAGCTTAAGCTATAGGTATATTTGTTTCATTTTCAAATGGGTAGAACAGGTTTAAAGTTCTAAAAACACTAAAAAGTTGGCAGGGCCAAAAGTCACCAAATATTTGGTTTGTTGTGGGTCGGAGTGGCTTGAATTTTGTCTCACACGATTTTCGGGTTTGTAGAAATTACAAATCTTTAGATATCGAGCATGACACAAACCAGAAAATTGTGTTGGACATAGTACATGAGTTTCTTAACTACAAAGTTCATGTTAGGTTCTGCTTTTTTTTTAATCATATGTCCTGTTTAAAATATTGATGTTTCTTTGTACCACAAAAAATATATCAAATGACTATTGGTCCGATTTCTATCTGTGGTTCTATTTGAACTTAATTGTAATATCATATCATAATTAACATTTGTTTTACAGAAGTACAGAACAGACATGGCTGATCAACCGAAGCTAACAAGAATCGGGCTCGCTGGTCTTGCTGTAATGGGCCAAAACCTGTCCCTAAACATTGCCGAAAAAGGATTCACAATTTCTGTCTACAACAAGTAGCACATCCAAAGTTGATGAAACCGTTGAACGAGCTAACAAGAATCGGGCTCGCTGGTCTGTAATGGGCCAAAACCTGGCCCTAAACATTGCCGAAAACGGGTTCCCACTTTCCGTCTACAACCACAGCACATCCAAAGTTGATGAAACCGTTGAACGAGCCCAAAATGAAGGGAACCTCCCGGTTTTGGGCTTCCATGATCCTGAATTATTCGTAAACTCAATCTAAAAACCCCGAGTGATCATCATGTTAGTCAAAGCCGGGGCAGCCGTTGACCAAACAATCAAAACGACGTGTCTGTTTTCCAGCTATTTGTTATCTTTATTAGACTGTCTCTTTGTTATGATGAATGTTCGTGGTCATGGCGTTGTGCGCCTGTGGTGGTGGTGGTCGTCTGGTAGGGTGCATTTTTCCCGCTTCATCGGATATTGTTTAGGTCGTTGATGGTGGTCGTTTTGTTCGATTTGCCATCTTTGCCGGGAAAGTTTAAAGACGTAACTCAAATAATCAAAGCCGGGAAAGCTAAACAGTGATGGAGAAATAGAGGAAGATGGAATAACTCACCTGGAGAGGCATGCTGCAGAGGTAAATATATGTAATTAATTAATTTTTTATTTTCTCATTTTGTGGGTCTCATTAAGAATAAACTAACAATGATGTATGTCAGTCGAACAAGAGTGCAACAAAGAAAAGCAAAGGGAAGCAGAGACAGATCGAGGAAGAGACAAAAGAAGGTATGCTGTATATTACCAGTGACAGGTTATATACATGGCGCTATAGAACCAACATTTAAAAAAATTGTTCTTTTTCACTTTGGTTGCGGAAAACACCTGATGATTTGACACCTAAAAGTACAAAGAAGTCGGTTAAAACCAAGAAGAGGCGTAAAAGCGATGATTGAATGGTTGGTGACTTAGACTTATATGCTGCAAGCAAGGATATTGTTTTTCCACCTGAATGTGTGATGCTTGTGTTCAAAGTCACTTAAAATGTTGTTTTTTTAGTTGTGAGTTCAGTCTCTTCAGTTTTGCTAGACTTGATCTGAATCTATGAACTTGGTCTTGTGTTTCAAGTTTCAACTGAATTTTGTACCATTGAGTTTTCCCTTTTTTCGATGAGTTGCTTTGTTCAATTCACGCTTTCTTTTGCAAGAGATACTGGGATAATATTTTTGCAATTTATTGCATGAGTGAGATGGTGAATATATCAAGATGATTTTATATTATATTGTTGCATACAGCTACTTGTCATTCAATAATTTTCATTAAAAAAAAAATAGCACTGCTGCTACAAGAAAACATGTGTGTATTTACACTTGAGCAAATGCTACACTAGCAACCAAAAATTTCGTGAAGTACAACCATTCAGTTATCGCTCCTAAAATGTTGGCTCAAGTAGCTGCGCAAGTACCCGGCAGTGGCCCGTGTGTGACCTACATCGGTGAAGGCGGTTCACGTAACTTTGTGAAAATGGTTCATAACGGGATCGAGTACGGTGACATGCAGCTAATATCAAAAGCTTACGATGTGCTTAAATCGGTTGGTAAACTTACAAATGAAGAATTACATGATGTGTTTTCCGAATGGAACAAAGGCGAGCTTCAATGCTTTTTAATTGAAATCACTGCTGACATATTCGGCATCAAGGACGATAAGGGCGACGGTTATTTAGTTCACAAAGTTTTGGATAAAACGGGAATGAAAGGTACGGGTGAATGGATGGTTCAACAAGCTGCAGACTTGTCAACCGCTGCACCGACCATCGCAGCATCTTTAGACTCACGGTTTCTAAGCAGGCTGTCAAAGCTGCAAAAGTATTCAAATTCGGGTTTTGATGATATTTTAGAAAATGAAAAAGTGGAAAAAGAAAAGTTAATTCATGATGTGAGACAAGCTTTATATGCAAGTAAAATATGTAGTTATGCGCAAGGTATGAACTTGAGTCGAGCCAAGAGTAACGAAAAGGGGTGGAACTTAAAGCTCGGTGAGTTGACTAGGATCTGAAAAGGCGGTTGCATTATTCGATATACCGTATCAAGCAGGCTTATGACCGGAATCCAGAACTGGCTAACCTTTTGGTGGACCCTGAGTTTGCTAAAGAAATGATTGACTACTGAAGAAACACTAAGTGAACCCTGGACAGATTATAGATAATCTAGACAGATTATAGATAATCTGGGGGTTAAGTAATGTTTCCCACGGATGAGATCTAACTGAGAAGGCTGTTCTTCAGGAGACCTGCAAAACAAACACCGTAAGCTTGTCACTGAAAAGGGGGGGGGGGGGGGGTTCCTCCTTGTGACCACCCTCCGGCGTGAGAATCAGACTAGGTTGCTCTGAATATAAGTGTATATTAAGAGATTGCTAGATAACTGGGTAGCAGATGATCTTACCATTCCAAGATGTTGGAGTATTTATAGCCGAAGGTAGGTTAGAAGGTATAGCCGGCTGAATAGTATTCCTGTTCTACCAACAGTAGACTATGCACAGGCCATACTGGTTGGTGGATAGGTTACGGCCAACAGTAACTATGTCGGCTGCACTATTCCTCCAACTGTAGATTATGCACGTCCTACCTACTGTGGATTATACGCAGGCCATGCTGGTTGGTGAATAGGTTACGGCCCACAGTAACACTATTTCACCAACTGTAGGCTGCGCATGCCCTGCAGTAAGGGTTGGTGAGTAGGCAGCGGCTAATAGTAACAAACAGTACTAGAGGGTGCTCATCCTCGTACTGTTGTCGGTGAGCTGTCACCCTGTGATTGGCTCATGGGCTGTTCTGGTCAGATTGTCTGTCCTATCCATACCTTGGTAGGTATAGTACAGATCTTTCAGAATCATACGGACTGGCTCATTTTGGCGGGATTGTTCCCGTCTTGCTCATTCCTTCATGTGACTACTGAAGTATCTATTGTCTTGTGCGTGTAGCCCTGCTGTCTGCGGGTAGCCTTCCCTGATGGCTTGTATCCGCAACTGCGGGAACAGGCGGGGTACTTCACCATTGGGAGGCTTTCCCTGCGTGTACAGCTTGCGTACTGCGCGTAAGGTTCTCTGAGCATGGTGGGTCCTGCGGAAGCAGATGGCCTTTGCGCAGACGTCCCTGTTCAAGGTGAGTCTTGCGGGACCAACTGGGCTCTGCTGGGACCTACCTCTTCAAGTCCCCCCAGTCCAATGTTCTTCTCATGAATGTTTAATAAAGTGAGGTGAACTTTTGGACTTTGAGCAAGGGGTTTTGAAAAGGCTTTTTAGTTTTAAGGTTCTCCGTGGGGATTCTTCCCGCGGGTTTCCTAGTGTCACTTGCAAAAATTCCCGATTTTTTTGCTTGATCTTTGGGTATGATGCGGGTAGGTATGTAACCTTCTCGCAAGGCAGGAGCGTTGAGGCTTACTTGTATATAGTCTCCATGAGGTTCTGGTGGTTTTCAACATAGTGATCAATTATGCTAAGACCACCAATTCCATTACGGAGTTTCAAACAATATAGACGTTCCCGTTATGCGGGGATGTTATTCCTCTATCCGCAAGCATTGCCTAGAAGATCCTTCTTGGTTTCAATTCTCTGCGGGTGCTAGGTATGTGAAGGGTTTTGCCTTAACACTGTACCCGCACCTGTCTTATAGTTATTTGGTTGCCAAGGTATTCTTGGCTTCAATTCCCTGCGGGTGCTAGGTATGTGAAGGGTTTTGCCTTAACACTGTACCCGCACCTGTCTTATAGTTACTTGGTTGCCAAGGTATTCTTGGCTTCAATTCCCTGCGGGTGCTAGGTATGTGAAGGGTTTTGCCTTAACACTGTACCCGCACCCGGCTTATGGTTACTTGTTTGCCAAGGTAAGGGGTGTTTTCCCGCTTACTTTTGAATCTTTTTTGAATTTTGAATTTCAAAATTCGAAGAGTTGGTAGAAAGATAGGAACAGTCCAAACGTCTGAAACGTCGTGCGACGGTTTCTTCTGACTGTGTCAGGACGTGCAGGAAGTTATGGTGACGTGACATTATATGGTCATTCCAGTCTCTTTTTCAGGCGCGTGGGCGCGATTTTTCGGGCGCGTGGCCGCGAAATTGCTGGCACACGTCCTGTCAACAGCTGTTGCCAGCCTGCTTTATGCCACGTGTCATAGTTTCATTGCACCTTCGATTTCTCTCTCCTCCGCATTAAATTCATCGCATTAATTGCGATTAGTATATAAAGGGGGAGAGAGCTGTTTGCAATCCACACTTTCACCCTTCTCTTCTTCTTCTTTAGCGATTTCCGGCAAATACTCCCCTTTTCAGGCTAGCATTTTCCCGAAATCGCTTTCTTTTTTCTGCACCATGTCTTCTCGTGATCTTGAGTCTTCGGCCGATGACAAGAGTACTGCTGGTGAGTGCCAGTGTGCTCTGCCCGGCGATCAGTACCAGTATGTTGTTAGGAAGTTCATGCTCGATCCTCTCGAGCCTGAGTTTCCTGAACCCCATCAGACCGTGTACGATGCCCCCAGTGGCAAGATCGGGGTATATGCTGCATTCTTTGTTTATGGGAACCTTAGGTTCCCATTGACAAAGTTTGTTTACCGTGTCCTCGAAAGGCACGGTGTTCATCTCACCGAGCTGCACCCAATGGCGATCGCGAAGATTCGCCACTTCGAGTGGGTGTGCCGGATATTGGGTGTTGAGCCCTACGTGGACCGCCTGATGACCTTCTATACTTGGAGGTGCATCCAGGGGTGGTACACCCTGACAACCCGAATCAAGGGTTTGAAGATTTGCGCGACAGAGCGCAGTCTCCGATCGTGGAAGCGGGAGTTCTTCTACATTTCTGCTCGCGCCGTCCCCATTGCCATGAAGTTTAAAAATGGCCAAGCCATTCCGAGCCACCACGCCACAAACTACCAGGAGGCGGAATGGTTTGCAAAGATATCCCTGGTCCAATCCCCGGTTTTCCGGTTTCCGGAGTCCGGGATGGTGATGTTGGGGATGAGCCGAGTGTGGAAAGAGGCTGACGCGCAAAAGGTTCCAATCGTCCTCGAATACGGTTCGAACTCTATCCCTTACGGTATGCTCCGTTTCTCTTTGCTTATACGAGTTTATCTTCTAACTGTTTATTTTCTTTCAGAGGGGAACAACTTGGAGTCGCTCCTGTACCCGCGGGAAGCTGACGGTCCCGCGCGGATGGGTACTCGTGCTCTAGACGAGAACGAGTTGCCCATCCTGGAACAAATGGCGGATCGGTTTGTGGAGGTCTATCCGCCGGGCCAAGAGATCCTGAGCCACCGGCGGCCAGGTAAGGCGATATTCTATCCTCAACCCCTCAATGCTGTACCCGCTGCTGGAATTCCTTACGTCCTTTCTTCTTCTGAGGAATCCGCAGATGGTCCTCCCCTAGTGCAGAAGAGGAAGGCTGCCGGCGGGAAAGGGAAGGAGAAGGTGGCCTCCACAGCTGATCCGGTGCTTCTATCTGACACCGAGTCAGATAATGAAGAGGTGGCGGGGAACCCCGGTGGTGAGAAGACCACTGCTCCGGAGGCTACGACTGTTACCTCCGAAGAACCGACGACGACGGTGACCGGCATCAAGAGACCGGCCCCATCGGGCTTGTCCCCGCCCCTCCGTACGTTCAGGCTCAAGAAAACCCGTAAGTACAAACATTCTTTTTGTAGATTTCACTTCATAAATTTATTAACACTTATCTTCTTGTGCAGGCGTGGATGTTGACGCATTCCAGGGTGGAGCGCAGGGGAGTACCTCTCCGCCAATGACGGTAGGCTCGGTCAGCCTACCTGAGGCGTCGACCCAGGCACCTTCGCCTGCTTCCGCTGGTCCAGTTGCTCAATCCTTTGAGCCAACTGTTCCAGCCGAGATGACGTCACCGCCGGCGGTGAGTGCAATTTTTACAGCATCGTTCACCGAGCCGGCGGTTACGGTTGCTGCTGACTCTTCGGCGGCGTCCGCGGCGGACACCATGCCTCCGCCATCGACTGCGGCGGAAACCATGCCGCCTCCGCCATCGGCCTCGACGGCTGGACCTTCAGGTACGCGCGGGGCTTCTCGCCGATATTGGTTACCTTCCCATCTGCCTGACCTTTTGGATGGATTTTCCTTAGGTTCAGGTGATGGGTTCGGTGGCTATCGGCCTGTGATCGACCCTACAGGTGCGTAGGGTTCTTTTGTCCTTTTATGTAATTTTTATCATCTTTTCCTAACTGCTTTGTTTCTTTTGCAGTGTCGGATTCCAATGAAGTGTATGTTCCAAGATGGAACATACGCCGAGGAACAACCCTTCGCACACCTGTGGAGTGCGTGGACTGGGCTCGCCACGCTGCTCCCCATGGTGCGTTGGGGGAAGCCATGGTTAGCTACCAGGAGGGTAGGCTAACCAACGAGCTTCGGGTTCTCCTGGCCCGGATGCAGCCACGCGTCGAGCTGCTTTGTCGTGAAAACGACAAGTTGAAAGCAGCTCGCGTTAAAGAAGTATCTCAGGCGCGTGCTCTCCGGGAGGAGAACCAAAAACTAACCGCAGCATCTGCGGAGAAGGAGAAGGCCTTCAAGGCCCTCGAGGTTGAGGTTCAAGCGCGACTCGAGGCCCGCTCCAAGGCTGCCCAAGCTGTTAACGAACAGCTTCGGCTAGCTAAGGAGACTGCGAGGAACGCGACCGAGAGGGCCACCAAGGCTGAAGCTGTTGCTGAGCCTCTCCACCTGGAGAATGAAGAACTTAAAGCTAAGTTAGAGGCTCTTCAACAGGCTCATGATGCCTTGGCCATGGAGGATGCGAAGAAGCTTCAAGAAATCCTGGACCAGAGGGGTGTGCTTGCGCACACCGAGCGAAAGCTTAAGGGCGTTGAAGAGGCCGCTGCAAAGGATGTGCTTCTCGCTACTCTTAATAAGAACGAAGCTGAACGCGCCTGCACCCAAGCTCTGGCTGCCAAGGAATGGCTTCTTCGAGAAGCGTTGCCTCAGGTATTTTAGCTTTATGTCGTCACGCTTTCCTTTGTAGGATAGAAGTTCTTATACTTGTACATTTTTTGTAGGTTGTGCATCGGGTCTTTTCAGAGACATCTTACGACGATGCTATGAGCGCAGCCCTCAACGCTTCTCATGAGGATGGGGAACGGACCGGCTTCCTGCTTGGTCTAGGGTTTGCTGAGAAAGGCGTCCCGCCTTCCAACTTCCCTTTGTATAATGCGGATACCGAAACTATTTATGACCAAGCAGTGAACCAGTATGCTGCCTTCCCGCATCCGGTGGTGGAGAAGGTGAATGAAATTGCTGCTGCTGATGATGGGCTTGCTGTCCTTAGAGCTTTCCTTGAACCGTCACCCTCTGCTGATGGTGCGGGTCCAAGTGGGAGTGGTCCTGAAGCATGATCCAAAAGATCCCTTTCCGCCACTAACGTAGATATTTGCTCTTGTACTTCTTTTGTATGCGGGTATATACCCAGCAATGTTTGTAATATTCAAGTTGATGAAATAAAGAATGTCCTTTTCTTTGTTTATTTTACGCATGTTTACACTTAGTAATTTCTTTAGTACTTAGATAAGTTAACTTTTTGACATAGTAAATTATAAGTTTATTTTTGCTTCCTCTTTCATGATTGTGCGGGTGGGACCGTCACTTGCACTTACAAGGATGGCTAAACTTTACTTACATCTGACCTGCGTGTAGGTTTTCCTTATCTTTTCCTTGAAATTTTCTAAGTGTTCAGAATAAGTTAACCTTTGAACGTGGTAGATGATAGGTTGAAGTTTTGCTTCCTTGTTTGTGATTGTGCGGGTAAGACCGTCACTTGCACTTACAAGGATGGCTAAACTTTACTTACATCTGACCTGCGTGTAGGTTTTCCTTATCTTTTCCTTGAAATTTTCTAAGTGTTCAGAATAAGTTAACCTTTGAACGTGGTAGATGATAGGTTGAAGTTTTGCTTCCTTGTTTGTGATTGTGCCGGTAAGACCGTCACTTGCACTTACAAGGATGGCTAAACTTTACTTACATCTGACCTGCGTGTAGGTTTTCCTTAGAACTTTTTAACATTTTTAGCGTTGTGTTTATGCGGGTTTTGCCGCCTTCCACACGCAATTACTTACTTCTTCACGCATTGGTGCGGTGAATACCGGCACATGGGAAGTTCATAAGTTAAAGGTTAGGCTATCAATACATTGTGTAAGGAGAATCATTTCCATTAGAAGTGGCTCTAGGCCTTTTCTTTACAAGTTTGGAATTGATTTACATATAACATTTGCGTAATTGAGCTCCATTCCATGTTCTTGGGATAGGAGTGCCATCGAGCCTTTCAAGCCGGTATGCGCCTTTTCCCAGGACTTCTTTGATAATGTATGGCCCTTCCCAGACCGGGGCCAGCTTTCCTGGGCGCTCTTGGTTTGAAGCCTCGTTGTTACGCAGTATGTAGTCTCCTTCATTGAAGCTGCAGAGTTTTACCCGCGTGTTGTAGTACTTTTGCATTTGTCGTTTGTAATTTTCTTCACGCACTGCGGCTAAGTCTCTGCGTTCCTCGGTTAGCATAAGGTCTAACCGTCTTTCCGCATCATTGTCTTCTGGCTGGATCAAGACCCTTGGTGAGGGTAAACCAATTTCGACTGGGATCATGGCTTCAGTGCCATAAGTGAGACTGAACGGGGTTTCCCCCGTACTGGCCTTTTTCAGCGTTCTGTTTGCCCAAAGGACGTGCGGGAGCTCGTCCACCCAGCCGGATCTGTGTTTCAGGAGTCTTTTCTTTATGCCATCGACGATGCTCTTGTTTGCTCTTTCCACCTCACCATTACCTTGCGGGTGTGCCACTGAGGTAAAGGTGTGGGTGATTTGAAGTTCTTTCAGCCACTGCTGTAGCTTCTTGTCAGCAAAGTTGGTGCCGTTATCGCTCACCAGATTCTGTGGAAGTCCAAAACGACAGATAATAAATTCCCAAATAAATTTTTTAATATGTTTTGCGGTTGTTTGGGCTAAAGGTTTTGCTTCTATCCACTTGGTGAAGTAATCGATGGCTACCACTAGGAACTGGACATTTCCTGCTGCTGTGGGAAATGGGCCTGTCACATCGATGGCCCACTTCTGGAATGGCCACGAAGAAGTGACTGGAACAAGTTCGTTCTTCGGGCGATGCGTGTTGGGTGCGTGAAGCTGGCAAGACCTGCATTTTCTAGTGTATGCCAGTGCATCCATATGCATCCCCGGCCAAAAGTATCCCGCATTGTTCAGCTTAGCCACAACAGCGCGGGGACCTGTGTGAACTCCACAGATGCCCTCGTGTACTTCCCTTAAGAGGTAGTCAGCATCTTGGTTGTCCACGCATCTTAAAAGTGGGCCAAGAAAGTTACGTCTGTAAAGGTTATCATTGATGAGTTGATAATTTAGTGCTTTACAGCGTAGTTTTCTTGCCTGTGTTTTTGATTCTGGTAGTGTTCCTGCTGCAAGGTAATTTATTATTGGTGTCATCCACGTTTCTGTACCAGTTTGGATGACACAAATTTCCTTGTGCGGGACTGATGGTGCTTCGAGGAGTTCAATGCGGATGTCCTTTCCCAAGTGGGTGAAGGCCAGTGATGCAAGCTTGCTTAACGCATCCGCAGATTTGTTTTCGCTGCGCTTAACGTGTATGACTTTACAATCATTAAAATCACGCATAAGGGTTTTTGCCTGGGCGAGGTACAGGGCCATTATGTCGTTCACAGCCGTGTACGTCCCATTTATTTGGTTGGCCACCAGCATGGAATCCACGTGGGCTTCCAAGTTTTTCACTCCCATTTTACGCGCAATTCTCAATCCGGCCAAGAATGCTTCGTATTCGGCTTCGTTATTCGTACTTGGGAAATCCAACCGAATAGCGTAAGTATATTCTTGGCCCGCTGGGTTGGTTAATTTTAACCCTGCGCCTGAACCCTCGTTGTTGGCTGCTCCATCAGTATAGAGTCGCCAGATATCGTTGATGTCCTGTGCTGGGGAGGGTTGAGCCTCCTCCTGGCACTCTTTCTCCCGCGTAGCGGGGACTTCTGCAATAAAATCGGCCAGGACCTGGCCTTTTATGGCTGGTCTTGGCTTGTACTTAATTGCATATTCTCCCAATTCAATTGCCCATTTGGCTAGACGTCCCGATAATTCGGGTTTGCCTAGAACGTTTGAGAGTTTGAAGTTGGTGAGAATGGTGATTGGGTGGCCCTGGAAATATCGTCTTAACCTGCGTGAAGCGTGTATAAGTGCCAAGACTAATTTTTCGAGGGTAGAGTACCGGGTTTCTACGTCTGTTAGTACACGGCTAACATAATAGATTGGCATCTGGATGCCTTTTCGTTCTGTTAGCAGTACTGCCCCGGTTGCTCTATCTGTTGCGGAAAGGTATAGGATTAACTCCTCTCCCGCTTGTGGTGCTGTAAGTGTTGGGAGTTCGATCAGGCGTGACCGAATCTCCTGAAAAGCTGCTTCCGCTTCTGGTGTCCAGCGGAAGTGCGTTTTCTTCAAGCAGTTTCTTAATGTTGACACGAAAGGAAACGACTTATCTGCATGGTTTGCCAAAAAGCGACTAAGTGCGACTAGTCGTCCATTCAGTGTCTGAGCCTGTTTGATGGTGGTAGGTGATTCCATTTTAACAATGGCTTCGACCTTTTCAGGGTTCGCTCTGAAGCCATCTTTAGTAACAATGACTCCCAAGAACTTCCCTTCTTCCATCCCAAATGAACACTTGGAGCTTCATGTTTATCTTTCTGAGCGTGTTGAAGGTTTCTTCAATGTCTTTCAACATCGCTTCTGGCTCGGGGCTTTTGATGACCAAATCATCCATATAGACTTCTAAGTTTCTCCCGATTTGGGCATGAAACTCTTTGTCCATCAGGCGTTGGTACGTGGACCCTGCATTCTTAAGTCCGAAGGGCATCATTTTATAACAAAATGTACTATCGGGCGTCCGAAACGCGGTTTTGTCCTGGTCATCTACGGCCATGTGGATTTGATGGTACCCCTTATACGCATCCAAGAAGCATTTAAGGCGAAATGGTGCCAACGAATCCACCTTAAGATCAATTTCTGGTAACGGATAACAATCTTTGGGGCATGCTTTGTTCAAATCTTTGAAATCTATGCACATGCGCCATTGTTTGTCATTCTTCGGTACCATTACGGGATTTGCAACCCATGTTTGATATCTACTAACGCGTATGATGCCTGCGTCAAGGAGTTCCTTGACTTGGGTTCTACACGCGTTAGTTTGTTCAGGCCCCATTACTCTGCGCTTTTGTACGACTGGCGTAACAGCCTGATCGCACTTGAGCTTATGCTCCGCCTTACTTCGGGGTACACCAGTCATATCAGCTGGTGTCCACGCAAAGATGTCAGCGTTTTTCTGCAGTAGGCGTTTGAGTAAGGTGCGGGTGGGATCAACGATTGTTGGTCCAATGGTAACGGCCTGGTCGGGGTATTTGCCATTGAAGGCCCATTTTTCCGGTTCGGTGATGGTTGGTTTAGCCATCTTTGGTTTGGGTTTAGATGAGACAGATGCGATGCATACCTGGGGAATGCCAGTGATCATCGCCACACCCTCAGCTGTTGGCCATCCCATCATGCCGTGGACTGAAGATACCACGGCGTTGAATCTTGCCATCCCGTCTCTCCCGAAGAGGATGTCGTATGTGTGGTGTGGCTTCCTCATCACGACGAAGTCCACATCCTCTGTGCGGGAGTGTTTTCCATCTGTAAGAGTGACGGGGAAAGATAGGATACCCAGGGGGGTTTCTGTACTGCCGTCAAACCCTTCCATTGAAGCGTAGACCGTTTCCAGGCGTTCTTTGTCTTCATCATCCAGCTTGTCAAAGAACTGCCTGTACATCACTGTTGACGAAGCGCCGTTGTCAACAAGAGTGCGGGAAGTGATGTAATGCCCCAGCTGGCTTTTGATGACGATGGGGCCTTCTTTGCTGGGGCCTCCTGGCACTCGCGGGAAGCGCACCTCAGCTTCCTTCCACGCGCATGGTTCTGTCGCTCGTCTTTTTCTTCCTGCGACTTTGCCATGGACCATGTTGATGCTGATGTCGACGGGCTTTCGTCCGTTACCTCTGTACCGGTTGTCATTTCTTCCTCCCTTCCTGATTGATGCCACGAGATGTGCAAGTCTTCCATCCTTCACAAATGTCTCAACAATATCCTTCAGGGATGTGCACTCTTCAGTACCATGACCCTTTGTCCCGTGGAAATCACAGGATTTGCTTTGATCCGCATTAGGTTTCTGCCGGATCAATGGGGCTTTTGGCCATGGCAATTTTTCCGTGGCAAATATCTCCGTGACGCTCTTGGTGAGTGGCGTCCACAGGTGTTTTCTGTTTGAAGGGTGTGTGTTGTCCCTTCCGCCAACAAGAGGGCGAGAGATGGATGAGGTGTCAAAGTTTACCCTTGACTGCCAAATACCTAGCCGCCTCTTTTTGTTCTGCCGGGCGATCCTAACGTTGTTCTCCCTTGTCCTCTGCGTGTAGAGGTGAGTACTCTGGGGAAGATCTCTTCCCAGCTGCTTCTCTGTCTCGGCAAAGCGCTTGGCTGCCGTCATGATGGCATCCCATGTGGATGGCATGCCGTCCTTACCCGTTAATGTGCGGATAAGCTCTGGGTACTCGGCGCCCTGGATGAAAGCGGCGCGAACGAGATCTTCACTTACGTTGCCCAGACTCAATTTCTTGGAGTTGAAGCGGGTGATGAAGTCTAGTAAAGATTCATCCTCCTCTCTCACGCAGTTGAGGATCCTCCACTGCTCTTCAGTGTACTTCCTCTGTTGGCTAAAGTGCTGGCTGAACTTGTTCTGAAAGTCCGCCCAGTCATATATGTGGTGGATCGGTAAACGATCGAACCATGCCCTGGCCGCTCCGACCAGAGTCATCTGGAACATGTAGCACCACGTGGGTTCCGTCCAGTTGCTGACGGTAGCCCCCGCAATGAACCTGTTCAAATGGTCGTCTGGGTCGGATAGACCATCATAAGTGCCAATGTTGGACATTTGTTTGGCACTTCTCGGGGCGATTGCTTCCGCAATGTCCCTTGCGAATTTTGATTTTCCTGCATTTGTAGCAGTTGGTCTAAAGGTTTTGGAGAAGTCACGCGGGTTTCTCTCCGCGATTGGTTGAAAAGCTTCCCCAAAATTCCTTTTTGGTTGGACGTCCGTTTCCTTACGCTTCCCTTTCGCCTTATGGCGAGGGTTCGCGTCGGTATCGGACTCCAACTCGTCTGAGTACTCGCAGTCACTGCTCATATTGAGGTGTTGGCGAGTACTGCCGAATTCGTCAGCCTGCTGAGCTGAACGCAAGCGTTCATCCAATTCGGCTTGGAATTCTCTTTGCCGTGCTTCGGCCCACGCCTTCACTTGATCTAGTGTTTGGCGAGGGGCCCTTGTTCGTTTTTCCAACTGGGTGTCGGTGAACCCCAGTGGAATATTTACTGCACTTGCGTAAGGATTGTATAACCGCCGGTGTCCCCCCCAGTTGCTGGGGTTGTTACCGGGGTTTCTTGGTCGGTTACTGGCCTTTGGACCGGAGTAACGTTAACCATTTCTTCAGAAATTGTGAAAAACTAAAATAGTTCTAGCTTTTATGCACGGATGGCGCCAATGAAGAAACACTAAGTGAACCCTGGACAGATTATAGATAATCTAGACAGATTATAGATAATCTGGGGGTTAAGTAATGTTTCCCACGGATGAGATCTAACTGAGAAGGCTGTTCTTCAGGAGACCTGCAAAACAAACACCGTAAGCTCGTCACTGAGAAGGGGGGGGGGGGGGGTTCCTCCTTGTGACCACCCTCCGGCGTGAGAATCAGACTAGGTTGCTCTGAATATAAGTGTATATTAAGAGATTGCTAGATAACTGGGTAGCAGATGATCTTACCATTCCAAGATGTTGGAGTATTTATAGCCGAAGGTAGGTTAGAAGGTATAGCCGGCTGAATAGTATTCCTGTTCTACCAACAGTAGACTATGCACAGGCCATACTGGTTGGTGGATAGGTTACGGCCAACAGTAACTATGTCGGCTGCACTATTCCTCCAACTGTAGATTATGCACGTCCTACCTACTGTGGATTATACGCAGGCCATGCTGGTTGGTGAATAGGTTACGGCCCACAGTAACACTATTTCACCAACTGTAGGCTGCGCATGCCCTGCAGTAAGGGTTGGTGAGTAGGCAGCGGCTAATAGTAACAAACAGTACTAGAGGGTGCTCCTCCTCGTACTGTTGTCGGTGAGCTGTCACCCTGTGATTGGCTCATGGGCTGTTCTGGTCAGATTGTCTGTCCTATCCATACCTTGGTAGGTATAGTACAGATCTTTCAGAATCATACGGACTGGCTCATTTTGGCGGGATTGTTCCCGTCTTGCTCATTCCTTCATGTGACTACTGAAGTATCTATTGTCTTGTGCGTGTAGCCCTGCTGTCTGCGGGTAGCCTTCCCTGATGGCTTGTATCCGCAACTGCGGGAACAGGCGGGGTACTTCACCATTGGGAGGCTTTCCCTGCGTGTACAGCTTGCGTACTGCGCGTAAGGTTCTCTGAGCATGGTGGGTCCTGCGGAAGCAGATGGCCTTTGCGCAGACGTCCCTGTTCAAGGTGAGTCTTGCGGGACCAACTGGGCTCTGCTGGGACCTACCTCTTCAACTACAGTCTGCGTGGAGGAGAGCTGTGTGTTTGGCTATCAACTAGACTCAACACGTTTTACTTTGCAATGATCATTTTTACCGGAGGAGGTTTAGCCTGCTTTTGTAGTAAAAACTTTTGCATTTTGTTGGTAGGCAATGCGGCTCTTTGTTGGTGACCTTGTTTGGTCTTCTTTAAATCAACCGTATGATCACTTGCCTGCAACGCAAGGCATCTTTCCTTTCGTTTTGCTCTTACTTTTCTTACTATGTATCAAAGAATACATATATAAATGTGTGTGATGTAATATAATACAAAATGTGATGTGGTGTTGCAGGATCGAATATATCGAAGCATTTGTGCAGAAGGATGTTGTTGTTATTGTTTTATAACCATGAGTTGGAAGTATAATAAGGAGTAGTGGTTTATTTGCTTGCTTTGTTGTTGCTGCTTCTTAATCCTAAACAAAATGTTTTGTTTTTTTGTTTGTTTGTGTTATTATACCATAAAAAAAAACTTACGATTACTGTTTGTATATTATTGGGCAGCCTTTTCAAACTCAACTATAATTAAACATACATTACTTACATGTATAGTTATGTTCGTTATAACTTTATTATAAAAACATAAATACGTAATTGTGTTTAAGTTATTATCACTTTTTGCTAATGATACATAAATTTTGTATTTTTTGTATCGTAATTTATACCACATTAATTTTGTGATAGCAAATGTCGTTACAATAACTAAAGGACTACCGATCGAATTTCTGTCAAGTCCCCGCCGCAACGTGTGGGCTTTTGTACTAGTAATATTTTAAGACCTTTTGAAATTCATAGTAATTTCTTCGATCTTTTCTTCTAATGCTTGTACATTGACTAAACATGTGAGGGAAAGTCTTTGGATGAGAAGTCTCCCTAGACTTCTCATCCAAAGACTTTCCCTCACATGTTTAGTCAATGTACAAGCATGGATGGACCCGCTGTTGGGTTTGGTAAAACCTTTTCATGGGCTGGCTCATTCTTTGGTCGACGACGACTGAGAAACAAAGGAAAAGGTCAAGTTTAATTATTTTATTAAGGGACCCGTTTAATGTTTCTTTGTCCTATGTTTTCTTCTATTTTTATCCCTTTATTGTAAAGATAAACCTCAGGTGCAGTTGTGGACGTACGTTATATTGTCGTACTCTTAATTTTTTTTTATTTTGTACGTCACTTTTCTGTTATATTTTTTAGTCTCTTAGATCCAATTGGTAGCAAGGGAAGGAGAGTTTTTTACAAAAGAGTGTGGTTAAAAGAAATATGTATCAAAAAGATTTAGGGTGTGTTTGTTTGATATCTGAATGAGTTTGAATGGGTTTGAAAGTCTGATTCGCTCAGCCCTCAAACTGTTTGTTTCATTCCAAGATCACATCTGAATGCTGAATGAGCCTCTTACCCATTCAGTTTTAAAACACCGCTGAATGAGAACTGAATGAGAAGATGACCTGATTGCCCACACATTCGTTCATTCCTTCTTTTCTTTTGGGTGATCGACCAACGCACACCACCACCATAATCGCTCTATTTCTGCCTGCTTCCAATCACAACCAGGTACGATTTCTGTCTCCCCACACTCTTTGATTTTTGTTTCCTGGCCTCTTCGGTTCTGATATGGTTCGAACGGCTAGGCTTGGAAGCTAGGGTTTAGTTCAATTTATGGTAAATCTCATCAATATATTCGTTTGCTTATGTCTTGAAAATATATGCTAATTGATGTTCAGGTTATGCCAATTGATTTTTATTCAGATTTATAGAGTAATTGGTCAATTAGGGTTAAAAATTGAAACACTTTTGTGCTAGAAATCTGGTTCAGGTTTTGGAGTTATTGTGATTAATATTTAAGATTTAGTTGGTTCTTCTTTCCATTTGAGACTTCTTTTGAATTTCCTGATTGTGTACAAAGCTTTTGAGTTTTCATATTAAGGGACTTTACATGATTAGTATGTAGATGAGTGTGTAATCTGTGCATTTTGCAATATGTGTAATCTCTTATATTTTAAATTGTCTATTAGTTAGAAACTGTGATTGATGAGTGTGCAATTTGTGCATCATGTTGAAATATGCGTTATAGCAAGAAATATGTGATTGATGAGTGTGCAATTTGTGCATCGCGAACTTCTCGTTGCAGCTTCTATGTCATTTTGTATTTGTTTTTGTAAGTTATCTTTTTTTTTGTTCTATTTGTACTTTTGGACGTCTCGTTACTCGCTTGAGGTTCCCTTTCTTGGCTTTTTATAAAAGTTTGGCCTTTAAAAAAAAACCGAACTGATACAAAAAAGACTTGAAAGATGCACCTGCATTGACCTGCACATATTTAGCTATTAACGGATGTTATTTCCTGATATAATGGTTTTATGAACGCGTTTTCTAAAAAAAACTTGTTTATGAGAATAAAGAGATTCAAATGGGTAGATTCTTTATAAATATCTTAAAAGGATAAAAGGTTACATGGAAACTTTGCTTATTATTAGCGCTCAAAGCCTCAAAGGGCCTAAGAAATGCATAAATAGTATGTTCTACTGTTGATTTGCTGCTCCTAATTTGACTTCTCTAGAGATATTTGTTGCAATCTTGGAATAGCTTCATCCTTCCGATACCAATTAGTCCAGCTCCTTACAATGTGTTCCCAAATTGCATCACATTAGTTGGGCCTTTCATCTTTGATCAAGCCTTTTAAGACTACCTGTTGACCACCTTATGACTTTTTGGTTAACTTTGACAATCCAAAAGTCAACCACATCTTAACAATCAAAAGTTAACTAAAAATTCATCTTTGACTACCAATTATGCGTTGACCAAAACTTGCAGCATGTAGACCATGATGCACTTTAATGTAAAAACCGTTACTAACGGTTTGGTTCACGGTTTTTTTGACTTAATGTACTTAATGACAAAACTTTTACATGGATACAACAACTTATTACTTGCTATATTTGATCAGTACACAATAACAAAAATGACCAACACAACTGCATGTTTTATCAATGACAGTAAAAAGTTAGAAACTTACATAGAAATCCATTTGATACATGTATATACTTTTAGCTTTAAAGTGTTGTATTGTTCATATTCCTCATTTGGCCCGTTAATTATGTTCATTTTTGTGCTTGTAATATCCCATAAGTTGTTGGTTGTTCATTTTTAGAAATGGCCCAAAAAGAAATGACACAAAAAAAGGGTAGGACCCGTTGGAGTTACGAGGGTATTGACAAAACATTTCTTGAAGCATGTCTTCATGAAATAACACTCCATGGAGTTCAAGGAAGTAGCCTTAAACCAACATCATGGAAGAATGTAGCGGAGAAACTGAAAATAGAACACAACTTTATTGTTGATCAAAAACAAATGAAGAATCATTATGATTATTTTAAATCAAAATTTGTTGCTTGGTCAAAGTTAAAAAACAAAACCGGAAACGTTTATGATCTCGTAACAAACAGTTTTAACTTGTCAGAAGAAGAATGGCAAATTGAGAAAAAGGTATTTCCTTTGTATAAATAATAATTATTATTACATTTCTATTAATCTTAACTTTTTATAATATTTTTCACACAGACCAACAAAGTCGTAGAATCGTTGAGAAGTGTGCCACTTCTTTATCCCGAGCTTTGTATTCAGTTGTTTGAGGGCTCTACTTCAAATGGATTTGACAGTTGGGGGCCATCTTCTACACTTCCTCGTCCTTCTGAGGAAGTGTCTAACCAAAATTTAAATGATCTTGAGGATTTCGAATTCACTCAAACGGAACCCCCGACTCAAGGTGTTAGTGAGGAGTCATCCGGTCAGTCTAGGGAAAAACGTAAAGTTAAGGAAACATTTAATTCAAAGCTAATAGAAGTTGGGGACCATATTACCAAGGTGGCAAAGATGTTGATTGAAAAGCACAATCTTTCTAATGACATGGATGCATGCATGGAGAAGTTGGAGACATTGGGATGGGGAGAGCTTGATGCCAAATATCAAACGGTGCTTTTGCTTTTTGGTGAAAGTGCTGATTTGAGGAAAGTCTGGCTATGAATTCCTCCACACGTTTGTGAGCTATGGGTTAAGAATGCGGGATCAAAGCATGGATTGTTTTAATTTCATGTGTCATGGACGGGCTTTTTTTTTTGGATGTTTTTGTGGATTTTATGTTATGTGTGATTTTATTTGGATGTTATGTCATGTAATGTAGGATTTTCTTTGGATATTATGTCATATTATGTAGGATTTTCTTTGGATGTTATGGCATGTTATGTAGGATTTTGTAATGTGATATTGATGTTATGTTTGGATTATTTGGATGTTATCTTATGGATTTTATGCAAATGTTGGTAATTTTTATGACAGGTTGCTTTATGGATTCGGACGATGAGATTATGGTGTTCATATTCCTTTGTTGGCAATGGCTAGGGTTAGCTTCAAGAAGAATTGAAAGGATAAGAGACCTGAATTCGGCATTGACCGGTCATGCATACACACAAGAATTGTTGCATGGATCTTCTACACAATGTTATGAGATGATGCGTCTTTCACGTGATGCATTTGTACTATTGTGCAATCATTTTAAGCAAAGAAATTGGTTGCAAAATAGTAGGTCAATAAGTTTGGAAGAAAAGGTGGCTATGTTTTTGATGGTTATAGGACATAATGAGCGTTTTCGAGTGGTTAAACGAAGGTTTCAACACTCAACGGAAACGATCCATAGATGTTTTCATGAAGTCCTAAATGCAATGATGAATTTCGCAAGAGAAGTTATAATCCCAACGTCTTCTAATGAATTCGCAAATACCTCATAGCGACATAGAGAGCTAAAACAAATATTTCCTGGAGCAATAGGTGCGTTAGATGGAACTCTTATACATGCGGTCGTGCCTGCTGATCAACAAACCCGTTATAGGGGAAGAGGAAAAGGTGAATGCTTTCAAAATGTCTTAGCAATTTGTGATTTTGATATGATATTCACATTTGTATGGGCCGGATGGGAGAGCATTACACATGATTCACGAGTTTTAAAAGAAGTTGCATTTAACCCAAATTCCGGCTTCCCTTTCCCCCCACCAGGTTATTAATCATTCTTCAACTTTTATTATTAAATGCACTATATATTTTTTTTGTAATAGTTTTGATACCAACGTTATAGATAAATGCTACCTTTGCGACGCTGCATACACACACACTCGTGGATTTATGGCACCCTATCGTAATACAAGGTATTGGTTAGCCGATTTTCGACGGCAACGTGCGTTAACTAAGGAAGAAAGATTCAATCATGCTCACGCACAACTCAGAAATGTTATTGAGCGCGCGTATGGTGTTTTGAAGGCTAGATTCCCAATTCTAAAGCAAATGGCTCCCTTTTCTTTTCCAATACAAAGAGACATAGTGATTGCTTGTTTCGCTGTCCATAATTTTATAAGGAAATGCAATATTCATGATCAGTTATTTATGGACTACGATGAGAACACTATCTTTTTTGATATACAAGGTGGAGAAAGTGATGGCCAGTTCGTTCACGACATAGAATGCGGTTCACAAGGCATTGAGTATATGACCACTTTGCGTGACGAAATAGCTACTCAACTAGTTTCAAATTAATAAAATTAATTTTGTATGCGAAGTATTTACTTCTATTTAGATTTCATGGATTTTAAAGTAATAATGTGTAATTTGGATTTCTATGATGTTTTGTATTTCCTTTTTATACTCTATTTATCGTTCGGGGTTCTAAACAAACAGATACATTTCATTCAGCATAAATTAGTTCAGAAGGTAAGATAGTCATTTTGTACAGCTATTCAGATGTCCAACCAAACAGACTTTAACTTGTTCAGATCTTACTGGTTCAGATCTCTTAACCATTCAGACCTCTTTATGGTTCAGCACTTAATGATTCAGTCATTGCCAAGCAGTCCCTTAGTTCTAAAACTATTTATCAAAACGGGTATTTTTTTTCAAAAAGTTGTGTTTCTCTCCAAATCCTATTAGATAATCTGAATATTTTTATTTTAGTAGCTTGGAAATATTGTTTTATTATTAATTTGAAAAGTAAGAATTTTTTACGTTCAATGAAATTAAAACTTTCTATTTTTTATTGAAATTATATATTAATTTGATATTTCGTTTTGATGGTTTCACACCAATATTTTTATTTTCTAAATTTATTTTTATAATAATCGTACTACATGAGATAGCTTCTATATTTTACGTAGCTTTTCATATATATTTATATATTTGTAAACATAGATTTTATACTTGTTATTTTCCAAAAAAAAAAACAAAATTTTGATTTTAAATATTGTTCAAAGAAACACATATTTTGTTTTGTGCTATTGTATGGGGGTATTTGTTATTTTGATAGTTTGAAGGTATGATTATTAAATTTGTTATGAAACATAAATTTTTTTACGTTCGATGAGCTTAATCATATTGTTTTTATTGAACTTAACTTGTAATTCTTTACACTTATGTGACGGTTTCCACCATCTTTTGTTTTCTAAATTTATTTTTCTTAATTTTTACCGGTGTGGTTAGACATGAAATAGTCTTTTAACTTTCACTTATAATATTTTTTTTCGAAGCTTAGTTTTTTGCTTTGCTTTATTTTTTCTTAGAAACTAGAGCGAAAGTATTCACAAATGAACGAGTATTAAAATCCAATGAAAAAAAAATTAGAAGCTAACGAGAATAAAAGCTAAGTTATGGTATAAAAAAAGGTTAGACCACAAAATAATTAAATCAAACTTAAAAGTTATCACAAACTAATTAAATCAAACTACAAGTCATACTGCCTTGTCTTTGTGACAAATAATAATGTACTAACTTTATTTATGACTTGTAGTGCCTTGTCTTCTAAACAAGTATCATAAAATTTGTGACTTTGTTGTTTTGTATTCCCTGCATTAATAGGACTAACCAAACTTTTGTATGGGTTAGTAAACTATAAATTCATATATTTCATACTTTGAAAGTATCAAAATATTTATTTTAGTTCATTTCGATGTCTCCTCACTAGAAACATACTATATATCTAGTTGTGTATGACTAGCAAAAAATATTGTATTAATTACAATTAACTATGATACTTTTGGCCGAGTAACTTCCATTTCTTGATAGAAGATGATAATGATCACTTGTTCTATATCAAATGATTCAAAACTTTAACCTTTATAGAGATGAACTTTCTTCATATTAGAATATTCCAACATCTTCTTGATGTAGTTTAACTGATGTACAAAAATATCATTATACAAATGCTCGACCCCATACAATCTCTTTATGAGATATATTGCAATCATCAACATGATATTGTTGATTAATATTAAAGTACTCTACACATGGATCGAGTACCTCATATTCATATCTCGTTTCCCCGAGATAATCATCGAGTTGATTATACCATTTCTAACTCGGCTTTTGTAGTCCATGAATAGAACTTGTTAATTTCACATAACAAATTTCTTGAGTTTTTAGCTTAAATGCTTTATCTGTGTATAATTTGTCATGAATTTCTTTCCATGCTGACTAATCATTCATACAATATACTATTCAAGAGTTTTTACAATCCGTTATGGACTTCCTTCCATTTTTGACCAATCACAAATTTACTCTTCAATTATTTGGCATCTATTTACCATATCATTTTCTATATCATATTCAAATATGTCATCTATAATTATATAATTATCATTTCATATTATACCAATCTTGTATATATTTTATTGAATATCACCATATGCTTATTGATGCATAGGAATAACATCTTTAAGATGTTTACTTCATGCACTAAACCTCGAATTTGCATATTGCAATCATATCGTTCTGGAGAACTTATTTCATATGATTTGGGAATTTAAATTCTTTAAGTATAAATTTCATTATCATAATATTTATGATGTATATAAATTCCCTCTTGTATTACCAGATTAAATTATATTGCATCCACTTTACTAGAGAATAAAATCTCCTCATCTTTATGCCACCAATTCTCTCTTGTATTACCTTCCAAGCATCAGAAGGTTGCAATTAAACGAGTATTGGAATCTACTTTCTCTACCAGATGAGACAGTGATTATAAACATTTTAAGTAAAAGGTGTCTACCAGTTGCATGTAAAGGCATCATAAATTATGAAAATTTACACAATATTGTTGACATTTCCAAATGACACATTCATAATTTCTAATATGCTATATATCATAATCAACGGGCTGGTATCTTAATATTGTTAACAAAAGTTTGTTAAATATATATCTTACTAGCTTTTATACCCCCATATTACGGGGTAGTTTTACATTATTCTTTTATGATATTTATATATTTATTAGATTTTAATTTTATTTATTGTAAAGAAATCTATCTATATTAATAAAAGAATACCACTTTGTGCCACTTGGCACTCTCTCATCCCTCCTCACAATTTAAAATCCATTTTCAATATAAGGTTTCATTTTCGGATCCCGCGTGGGTCTTACCCGACTCAACTATTCATTTCTGGATCTATATATTGTTATAACCTTATTTGTTTTTATTAAACACAATCGCAACCCTCCCGATTAGAAACCCTAGGTCGCCTTTCTTTCCAAAATGTCTTCTTCGTATGATAAATTTTAGGGTTTCTTACATACTAATTTAACACAAAGAATCTCGACGTACGAATTTGTTTAAGGATCCTTCATCTGATAAAGTTAGGGCTTCTTACATAATTCAATGCTACATAAAGTTAGGCCTTCAAGTGTGTTCTTCGTATCTCGCTACAAGAATTTAGGGCTTGAGGTGTGTTCCTCAACGCTGAATTTGTTAAGAATTTTGGTATATACTTTTATGAAATTCGGTGATCGATAGTTGTTTAGAATATTTAGTATCTGATTTCATTTTTTATTAGTCTAATTCATTGATGGAGTTACACTGTTTTGGTTATAAGTTTGTTAAAACAAACAATATAGGGTTAATCCATTTTACTCTATTATGTTGCTGGATCACGTACAGGGATAAACACATTTTACTCTATTAGCCTATTTGATGGAGTTCCTAATCTTATGTTTTTGGATTATATGCTCAAATAGTTATAGAATTATTGTTCTTTAAAATGGTATATATAGCATGAATGATATGTTTTAATAGCTTCACTTTATAAGTATTGCTTACTTAAGAAGGTGTCACAAGCTATCTACTTATGCTTTGCATTGAAGAAACATGCAGTACTTGGATGTTGAATATTAACCTTTTACTTCCATTGATATGATTTTGGGTATTGTTTATTAATTTAAGTTTATGTTGATTAATAGGGATTTGGTGGAAGTCTTAGAACCAAAACCCGAGGTGGTTTTCCTCCAAGAATATGGAAAATTTAAAGATCGATTTAACTCAGCTAGATACAAACCCACCCTAGCTCCGCCTCTACAGTCGGAAGCTCTGTTGATTTCAAAGGTAAAACTCATGAATAACATACTTTCGATTGTTTTTGTTTGGTGATTCGCTTGATTTACAAACATTTCAGTACGAACGAACCATAACTTTCGAAATATTAGGGTTTTTGAATGGTTCGTTTTGATTTACGTAACATATCGATTTAGTACCTTATGTTTTTTTACTTCAATGGTAGGTAGTAAATTTATTTGATTTTGTCTTTCTTTCAAGAAACGTAAACCCTAAATATATTTGTTTGTTGTTTCCTTAAGTGATTGATGTGATTACATTGGATCCATGTGAGGATGTTTTTGGCATTTCGCTTAAAAGGTTCTTATTGGACCATGTTATGTAAACCCTCAATCTTGAAATTTTGGTATATTTCGTCAATTTTAATGGATAATTTTAAGTTCATTGTAAACTATCAGCCAAGATTTTGATTTAATATTTAGTGATTACATAAAAAGATGTATAATTAATTGGATTTATTCTTATTTTTTTTAAAGTTATATAATTTATGGGGAAAAAAAACTCTCAAGGTCAAAAGCATAAAGAAAGACATACAGTTTCTTGGCCTCAATTTTAATTTAATCACTTGATTGAATATTATTTCTATGTTTTTCAATTTATTTCTATAAAATGTCAATTTTAGATTAACATTTTATTGATTTTGTTATGTGTGTAACCGAATAGGCAACGATGGAATCAATGCAAGCATTGTCAATAGTAATAAAGAAAACTTCAATATACAAATTTGTTGGTTATGCGGTTCCTATTCTTTTGCAGAGTCAAGTATAGTTTCATAATTTTGACTTCTTTTTTTATTTCAGTTGTTTAATTTATATCTTTATTTTAAATGAATACAAAGGATTACGATCTGCACAAGGAATTGGAGTTGTGTTAGTGTTATCTTTGTTGTTATTTGGGCACAAGAACAAACGCCTTACTGGAATTTATTCTCTATCATGTAGATACTTATGACAACCACCTATCTATTTATCTACCTTTTTATTTATTATGATAATAGCATTACCTGTTTATTAGTATATTATTAAGGTGTTTAGTATGATTTATATTCAAAATATGAAACCTATACACAAAATTTTAAAACAATTCAATTAGTACAAATCATATCTTTAGTATGGTTTAATTCACAACCCTGTTAATGTACTTTGTTTTATTTTTACATGATGGGCTTAAAATTCTATCATCAATTGATGTTATGCTTATGAACTTATGATGGTAAGTATCAAAATTTGACTATGATATGCTTTCTAAAATTCACATCTATATTCGTCAAACTATAAGTCAAATATGCAGTCCAACTTTCCGTTAGTTATTTACAGAATTTTAACATTACGTTTTTCATTAGCTGACTTTTAACATTAGTATGTCTTTTTCATTTATCCTGGCAATTACATTCATATGAAGAAGGTATATTGACTAATGTGAGAGTTTTATTAAGATTTATGAATGGCCTTATCAAAAGTTCCAAGCATACATGGACAAAAGATACTGATTCTTTAGAAACAAAGTATTATCAATACAACCACAAATGTAAACTACAAAGAAATTTTTACTAATTTGTAGCATATTTGTGTAAAATTATTGTTTTGTAATTCATGTAATTTTAATGTAAATTGTCATTGTTTTAACAATATATGATAACTGTGTTGTTAAGTGTATTTTGCTTAATGGCTCAATTTTGAAATTTTCATCTATTACCCGTGTAATACACGGGCCTCAAACTAGTTAATAATATACTTAGGATTTGATGATGAAAGGGTTTCCCAAATAGATGAGATGTTATAACCCGGTTTAAAAGCTATCTAGGTTTGGTGAGACCTATAACCCGCTTATTTTCTTTTATTATAAAATTGTTTCTTAATTATATATATATTATTTAAAAAAATAAATAAATAATTGGATATTAATTTTAGTATATCCCTATTTTATAGGATTCTCATATCAAATATTTGATAAGATTAATTTTAATTTAATGAGATGTTATAACCCGTTTAAAGGCTGCCTGAGTTTGGTGAGACCCATACTCGGTGGAACTGACCTCGCTAGGCCATAGGACACATATCCCATCCAACATGCGTACAGTCGATGCTACCGAGCATTCCGGGGAAATCATGTTTTTCACCGTGCACCTCGTATATGCGTTGGATATCTACAAAGTTGGTTTGCGCAAATATCTCCATGAGTAAATAGATATGATCTTTATGTATAAACATTGTCAAGTAAACCCTTGGACAATATATAAATATAACTAAACGAAACACATATGTATATATCTATATATTGACAAAAAAAATGAAGTGTGTCTCGGGAAACTTTTTCAGACATTTCTAGGTATTCATCCATTGCGTTTGACGAAATTCCATACGTTAGTTGACGAATAGCAGCCGTACATTTTTGGATGGTCGTGAAACCGGGTCTACCTCTTGCATCTACTCTTTGTTGAAAAAAGGATATCGATCCGACAAATCGTTTGATAAACGCATGAATAGTTGTCTACTCATTCGAAACCGACGCCTAAAATGTTGTTCACCATAAAGGGGATCCTGCTAAAATAGTGACGCACCAAAGCTTCATTAGCGCCAACTCTATCACGAAGAAGAGGTGATTGTCTTGTTAATCTTTTGTCTCCCTTGAAATCGTTCAACCAACCGGTTAACTGTTATTCTCCCAGCTTAAAAAACAAGGTCGTCTTCCTCCGAAGAGTCGGACGAAGAAAAGGAATTCCATTGCAATTTTGGTTTATAATTGGGTGTATTGGAGAGAAATGAACATATTTGGTGAGTGTTTTTTTTTGTGTGTGTGAAAGTGCTTGTTATTATTGGTATATATAAAAAGTAAAAAAAAAACTCTTCAACAGTCAAATGTAACTTTAGCACACGCGAGCCGGCTTGTGGCCGGTCGCGACGGTGCGTTTTGGTGTTGTGGCCAACGTGGCTTGCGCCAGACCGTTCGCGGCGGTGGTGGCAAGCCACAACGGACTGTCTAACATACAATATAAAACTTTATAGTTGTTTAAAATAAAATATAAACTATAGTTCACTTGTGATTAGAGGTGGGCAAATAAACCGGTTAATTGAACCGACCCGAAAATTGAACCAAAACCGAATCGGTTTGAAACCGATTATGTAGAAACCGGTTTGGAACCGATTGAAACCGTAGGTTCGGAACCGGTTTGTAATTTTCTCCACCAAAACCGGTTCCAAACCGGTTAACCGAACCGAAACCGGCTAAAACCGGGCAAAAAACCGGTCAAAACCCGAACCGAAACCGATCGTAGCATGGTAAGAAACCGGTTCCAACCCGAACCAAAACCGATCATAAACCGGTTTTAACTTTTGTTGACCAAACCGAACCGGTTTTAACCCGAACCGGTTTTAAGTTTTAAACCGGTTTGTGCACCTCTACTTGTGACCGGCCTTAACCATCATAAAGAAAAGGAAACTCATACTTACCATCGCTTATGATTTACGAAAGGCAATTTCGTTTTAATATAAGGATCAAGTTATAAAGTAATTGCCAATTACAAGTTGGCTCTTGGTTTGTGCTCCCCTTAATTAATCAGACTAAGTTAGTGCTGTAAATATTTATAAAATCAAGTGAAAGTAATTACAAGTCGGCTCTTGGTTTCTGTTCCATCTAATTTTTTACCTTTTCTTAGAACGGCTTTGTTTCATTTAATTCATCATAGTAAGTTATATATATATATATATATATATATATATATATAGGATAAGTATTATTTGAGAACTATTAAATTATTTAAAAACTTGAAGGAACTCTTAATAACTAACGTTTTTTATAAAAAATTTTGTATGTTAATGTTATTTAAATGTAGTTTTATCACTTTTGACATATATGTTTATGATTACAATTATGAAAATTAGTTTTTTTACGCATATCTATGTTTTTTTTACACATATGTAAATTTTTATCACATAAATTTTACACATGTGTTGTGATTTATATATATAATCAAAATTTTTTTTTTATAAATATGATAAAGCAAGTCTCAAATAATGTTAATATATAAAAAAAGTTAAAAAAATATTTGGTTTTTAAGAGTTCCTAAAAGTCTTAACTTTTTTTGAGTTATATATATATATATATATATATATATATATATATATAGGGTTAGGTTAAAATAAAACCCACTTAAGTTGTGAAAACTCTAGAAATTCATTCTTAACCACATGTTTTTAATTAAAAATCTTGTGATCCACAATTAAAGTTAATAAAAAATGTTAAAGTTTTCTTACACTTTCTCTCTCCTGAAAACACATATATAAATTACTAAAAAATGTAAAAAAAATTGCAAAATATTTTTTTTATGTTTTCGATGTTTTGTATTAAATGTAACAACATATATTACATGTAACAAAAAAAAAAACGATGTTACATAGGGTTTTCACGGGTTTTCTTAACTCAATAGGGTTTTCAAACTATACTTCTCCTATATATATATATATATATATATATATATATATATATATATATATATATATATATATATATATATATATATATTTCTTCTTCGAACAAACAACCAAGCCAGACCATCCACCCTAACGATTTATAGCGCCGGTGATCCGACCCTTCATCAATTCCAGGGTAATCCCACCACCGGAAACCCATTGTGATAAAATCATGGCTCGTACACGATATTTTATCGAGTATAGATACAACAACCTCCCATCAAAGCACCATTAGAACACTACTCCTTTGGTAGTTATTAATCAAACATACTTTGTAATATATTTTTCTTGAAAATGTAACTCAGAGTCTCAGACCATATTTAACTCTACTCCTAAATTACATCTATATATATTATGTTGTACGCTAAAAAAATTATGAATAGCCAAATTTGGACGAATGTTTATAACCAATACCAATATAGTTTTCAGTGTTCAGTTATTTAGTTATCCAACATATGAACAACATGTTCAGTTATTTAGTTATCCAACATATGAACAACATTAAACACATTAGTTATCTCCTCAACTTAGTGGTAAGGCTTAGAACATAAATGAAACTAAAAGAGGTCATGCATAACTTTAACCAAAGAGCAAGGGCCAAAAGTGAAAAACCATACGTACAATTTGCAATGATAGTATACAGATCACATGACTTTTCAAACAGCAAAAAAGACTTTTCAAAATCTCCACTTTCTTGCTTTGGTTGTATTACGATCAATCTTTGAGTGTCATTTCTTCTTTAATTATAATAATGGGAGATGCAGCTGTTTCGGCCCTTGTGAAGGATGTGTTGGGGAGACTGACTTCTGTAGCTATCCAAGAGTTTGGTCTACTTTGGGGATTCAAGGATGATGTTTTAGCTCTAAAAGATGATTTTGACCAGATCAGAGTTGTTCTTCAAGATGCAGAAGAGAAACACAAGGAGAAAACTGTAGATTTATGGCTTAGGAGTCTCAGATCAGTGTCTTTAGAGGTAGAAAATGTGCTGGACGAGATCTTAATTGAAGCTATGCTACAACGGTTACACAAAGAAAGAGGCATCAAACACAGGGTAAGAGCCTTCTTCTCTTCCAGCCATAATCAACTTATGTTCCGTGTTAGGATTGCTCATAAAGTTAAAGGTATAAGAAGGAAATTGGATGCCATAACATCCAAGAGATTAGAGTTAAGTTTGACCCCCAGTGCTATAAGTCATGTACATGCAGACGTCGTATGTGAGATGCCAAATAGGGAAACTAGCTCGCTTATACATGATTCTTCAGTTATCTTTGGAAGAAACAAAGAAATAGAGATGATAACCGGAAAGATATGTGACAAAGATATAGGAAAATATGACAATGGCGAGATTAGGGTGTATGGTATATGGGGTATGGGAGGTGTGGGAAAGACTACTCTAACTCAATTAGTTTATAACCATGAAAGAGTAGATCAATATTTCGAGTTAAAATGCTGGGTCCATGTCTCTGAGAAATTCCAAGTTAAAGAGATAATAAAAAGCATCATCGAGTCCACAGATAAATCTGAGTGTACACTTTTACAGCTGGATGTGTTGCAAGATTCCCTTCAAAACAAGTTAAGGGGAAAGAAATTTTTAATTGTATTCGATGACGTTTGGATTGAAGAGGATGAAAAGGCCAAGTGGGAGGAGTTAAGTAAAACATTAAGTTGCGGGGCTGAAGGAAGTATTGTTGTGATGACAACACGATCTAATACAACTAGTCGGATGATGTCTAAGGTTCGTGAGTTACAACATGAACTTGGATGCTTATCAGAAGACGACTCGTGGCTATTATTCAAGAAGTTTGCATTTGCACAAGGACGAGAGGGGGATGACATAAGCAGGCTAGAGCCTATTGGAAGGGAGATAATTGTTGAGAAATGCAAAGGACTACCTTTGGCAGTGAAGACCTTGGGTAGCTTATTGTGGTCAAAAAATAGTGCAAGTGATTGGCTACGTGTGAAAGACAGTAACATATGGGAGCTGCAAGAAAATAACATCTTGCCTGCTTTGAAGTTAAGCTATGATAACTTGCTTCCACATTTAAAGAGGTGTCTTGCTTATTGTTGTTTGTTTCCTAAAGGTCAAGAAATGGAAAAGGACACGATGATTCAGTTATGGGTGTCAAATGGTTTCATTCCACCAAGAGGTGAAATAAGTTTGTATGTGCTTGGGGAAGAAAGTTTTAATTGTTTGGTTTGGAGGTCCTTTTTCCAGGTTGTTGTTACAGACCATAGATATAAAATGCATGATTTGATGCATGACATGGTCCGACATGTGATGAGACACGATTGTTTAGTGATAGAGACAGGTAAGGAAGTTATAGTCCCAAATAATGTGCTTCATTTGAGCTTATCATGCCCAGAATTTCTTTTTTCAACACAGAATCTAAGAAAGTTAACATTATTAAGGTCAATATTTATGAACGGAGAGATGAATGAAAGTACCATTAGCCAGATTTTCAACTACGCATGTCTAAGAGTATTATACTTGTGTGGAATTGGGTTAAGGACACTACCTGAATCAATTTGCAAACTCAAATATCTGAAATACTTGAATTTATCATACATGGTTATAGAAGTTTTACCTGATTCGGTTATTTATCTCCAAAATTTGCAAGTGTTGCTTTTGTGCTTTGCGTGAGACTGCGCAAGTTGCCTGAAGGCCTGAGATACATGACTAATCTTCAACGTTTGGACATCATTTCTTGTTCTTCGCTCCTTTATTTGCCAATTGGAATCAAAGAACTAACTAGTCTCAGAATGCTTCCGTTGTTTCCTATTTATTGCACAAGTGGGGCCAAAATTGGGGAATTGGGGGATCTAAACCTTCTTGAGGGGGAGTTAGAGATTTCAGGACTTGAAGATGTTGGAGGTTTTAGTGAGGCCAAGAATGCCAATCTTAAATACAAAAGAAACCTGTTGGCTTTGGGATTGAATTGGTCGAACAAATACTATATGAGAAAACCTGAACCAAGAATGCTTGCATCTGATTAAGAGGTTCTGGAGGGACTAGAACCAAATGTGTGTCTCAAGGGATTGAAAATATCTCATTACATGGGAAAGATTATTTCTTCAAGTTGGATGGTTAATTTAATGAATCTGGTTGAAATTAGTTTTTATCATTGAGACAATTGTGAGCATATTCCCCAGCTTGGGAGATTACCCAATCTTAGGGTCATTAACCTGCGTGACATGGATTCTTTCAAGTGTTTTGTTGATGATCATAAAAACATGTTAGGAGACACCAACAATATGTTTCTTTGTTTACAAGAATTAAACATTGTCAAGTGTCCCAATTTGGTTTCCTTACCAAGTATCCTTCCAAAACTCAAGGTATTAAGATTAGTAGAGTGTGACAGATTACTTTCACTACCGGATGGGATTCATAGTTTCAAGGATCTGAATAAACTTGTGATATTCAGATGTGAACGTCTAAGTAAAAGGTGTGACAAGGAGAGAGGTATAGATTGGCCAAAAATTTCTCATATTCCCGACATTAGCACTGAATACCCGTGGTAACATTAGCAGCCCTAGGTAAATTCAGTTTTGAACTGTTATACTTATTATTTTTTATTACAATTGTGGAAATTAATGTAATTGCAACATAAACAAGAAAACTCTTCATTCTTTTTGCAGCTTCGGTTGTGATGTTATGTTGATCATGACACATATGGTCGAGGTTGAGCTTTTTTCTTCAGTTGTAATTTTTTAACTTGGTTTTAAGCTTATAAATGTACTAATGTACCCGTTAGTCCGAGGTTTTTTTTTCTTCTTTCTAAATGTCATAGTAGTGGAATAAAATGTTCCAATTATTAATGCTATCATGTTAATATTTTATAAGATAATCGAATGCTTATATTATATAAAATTATCGTTCAACTTCTTCATTATCTGTTTCATTACAACTTAAATTAATGCTAGTAAACTCGTCCCGAGCCCGATCTTCTTTTATCGAGCTCAAGCCGGCTCGCGAGCCTAAACAAGCCTGTCATTCACATAATTTTTGAAAATATATAATTAATAATTAATATATTCAATGTTATAAAAAATAAATAAAAATAACAAAATAATATATATTATTTTATAAATAAAATTATAATTGAAAAAAATATATTAAACTAGTTATAAATAAATACAAATAATTAATAAATAATAAACAAGCCAAGCTCGAGCTTGAAAATCTACTCATGAGCCGAGCTAGAGCTTTGAAAATAGAGCTCGAAACGAGCCGAGCTCGTGCTCTGTGTAAGTTAAACAAGCCGAGCTCGAGCCTAGTTGAGCCCTGACTCGGCTTGGCTCGTTTGCACCCCTACTTAATTACTTGATAAAAATCGGCCACAGTGTCTAAAATTGGTGATCGGGCGCACCTTCCACCTTTCCTTCAATAAAACCATGAGTTCACCGAAGCCAATGATTTCAAACGATTTAATGTCAATAGAGTTGAATATATATGACTATATAAGTTGGATTACTGAAAATTCTATAATATTTTATACACCATAAATGAAATGTATTTAGGGTTCGTCTTAACTTTTTGGCTAAATGTGTGTGTTGGGACAAATTTCTACCCGCGAATATAAAACTAAGATGGCGAACATAATGTGTGATTGCTCATTCTTATAACAAGTTTAACATATATGACAATTCTAGACGGGCTAAACATGTCACCCAAAAAATATTACTTAACGGGTCAAATAGGTAGAAAGTTACCAAGGTTCTTTGTAATGGATATAAAAATATAGAGAAAAGTTCAAATACAAAGGGAGACAAATATGAGAAGTGTGAGAAAGATTTGTTGACACATAAAAAAACCCTAAAAAAATAATTAAAAAAAATCATAACTCAAAAAATATAAAAAAAAAACAAAAACATTTTGAAAGCAAATATCTTTCCCTCGTCATTCCCGTTCCAAAAAAAACCCCGACGAAAAGACACAATACCGAGAAAAAAAAACACAATGACGAAAATAAACAAAAAACACAATGATAACTAAAAAAAGGCACAATAGATCACAAAATATAACACAATGTTGAACAAAATATACCACAATGTTGAGTAATATAACACAATATCAAGAAAAAAAACACACAATGTCAAGGATAAAAAGACAATCAATGACAAAAATAAACAAAAAGCACAATGATAAATAAAAAGACACAATGATCTTTTTTACTCAGCATTTATTTTTTTTGTTTTTTTTAAACGAGGAATACGGTGGAAACATTTTTGTATTTTTACGTTTTTTATTTTTTATTAAATATTGAGTTATGATTTTTTTATTATTTTATTTGAGTGGTTTTTTGTGTTGTTACAAATCCTTTTAATCCTTCTAAATTTTATCTCTTTGTAGACTAACTAGACCATATAAATATAATCCGCTGAACTAGATTATTAAAGAAATAATATACTTTTCTTAATTATGGAAACTCAACTTTTGAATAAAAAGCACTCCATTCAACCGAATCAATCCGGTCATAGCTAAATTTATAACTAAACTAGTATTTTGAGCTCGCGTTCCGCGGCGCGGTAGCCATTAAACGCTAAACTTCGCCCTTGCCTTGTGTTGAGTTAACTCCAAAAATGTAGACTAAAAAGGTAAAACATTATTGTAAAAACAGAAAAAGCCATTACTCAAACGGCAAGGCGGCTTCTTCTCGATTGTACTCAATAACTCATAGTCGATGAAGGTGCCATACTTTGGTGGTCAGCGACTGTTTGGTGGGTGTTATGAAAAGTCTATATTAAAATCATATAAGTTTCTTTACTTAATTAAGTTGTAACAATATGTAATGCATAAAGTAACATCAATCAAAAGCTTGGGTCTGTTAAAAATATTAAACAGAAATGTCAACCTTCGTCATACATAACATCAAATTACATTCTAACTAAAAATGTTTGTATCAAAGTAAATCAAATAAAGTGTTAACTTATTCATATCAGTAGCCTCAACAACAGCAAAACATAATGAAATTCTATTAGACAGCAAGTTAAGCAAATAAAATGTTTAACCTTGATCCCAAATAACCTTAGAAAATAGTTTTCTTCTTCTGTTAAAAAATGGTTAACACTGCCTGTTTATTGGCATGTGTTTTTGGATGATGTAATTTTAACATGAATCACATAAATCCCTTACAATCAAACCACAGATTTCCTCTAGCAAAAAGGAAAAGAATTAGGATTACGAAATGGCCACTTAAAATAAATTAAAAAAAAACACACACATACAAAACCCCCCTAGGGACTGATTAATGTGAGGAGGCTCACAAATCATTCTGTTTCTCACTAAACATTAGATTTGTGAGAAACTATAGAGTTGCAATCACCGTCCGTCGCAACCAAAGATGACCGGCAAGGCACCAACAACAAAATGATTTGTGAGGAGCTACCGAGTTACAATCACTGTCTTCCGCCGCCATTGAAGCCCGGAAAGCCATCTACAACAGCATGGCAACAACTCCGTCGCCTAATGAGAATCAATACTATTTCGATACTTGTAGAGGTCTTTTGCTTGTACTTTGTGCAACGAAAATTATTAAAACAGAAAAAAAAAAGTTAAATCAATATGTCATAGCTATGTGGCATTGAGAACCAACAAAATGATCAAAACTGAATAGTAGCCTTCCTTACATAAATTAATCTCACCGACATTCCATTTTAGACACGTACTAACACGGAACGTTTTGACTTTTGAAACGTTAAACTACATACAGATTAGGCGCATTAACTCGTGTGCCATCTTAGTGTAGTGTTAACGTTGACCGTTTATCTAGTTAGTTGACTGTTAATTATTAGTAAGTTACAAGTTAGTCGGTTAGTTTAGCATTTTAGATCTTGTTTCTCTTTGTATATATGTACGTTCCAGATCATAATGAGGATAATGAAACTTCTCATATTTTGTTTTCTCAATCAAATCAAGATGGTATCAGAGCTAAACTAGCTCTAACCGTTTCTGTTCGTTTTCCGTTGCAATTCCGTTCATTTTCCGGCTGTTCATTTTTTCCGATCGTCTTCTCTTATCAAATTGATCGTCGTTTTCAATTCAATTCACTCAGCTTCTGTTCGTTTCTCATTACTTTTCTTCTCAATTAAACATCTATTCTATCAACTTCATTCTTGTTCTCATAAATCATGTCTAAATCGAGCAACACATCCAGTGCCCTAACTCTTGATTCTTCAAATCCTTTGTATCTTCATCCTTCAGATCATCCGGGAATGATTTTAGTCGCAAAATCATTTGATGGAACAGGTTTTGGTGCCTGGAAACGTGCTATGACCATTGCACTCTTAGCGAAGAACAAATTGTCCTTCGTTAATGGAATTTCAATCACACCGACTAATCCTTCCTTTCTTGCTCAATGGCAGAGATGTAACGACACGGTAATATCTTGGATTCTCAATACTTTGTCTGGAGATATATCTGCTAGCGTTTTGTATACTGAAACTGCACATAATTTGTGGGTTGAACTGAATGATCGATATGGACAAGTGAATGGTGCTAAATTGTATCAGTTACAAAAGAGTATTTGTGCAATTTCACAAGGTAGTGGTGATATTGCCACTTATTTTACCAAAATCAAAGCTATTTGGGATGAACTAAACGCATTGAATTCTATTCCTCCGTGTTCGTGTGGTGTTTCTCATCTTCTTGCTAAACGAGAAGAGGTTCAACGCTTAGTGCAGTTTCTTATGGGTTTGAATTCCAGTTATGATAGTATTAGAGGTAATATTCTCATGATGAAACCTCTTCCTTCAATTAGTGAAGCTTATGCAATCCTTATTCAAGATGAGAATCAACGAGAAATACATTCTACCAATATTTTTTCTACCGAATCTTCATCAATGAATGCCAATTCTCGAAACTCCTACTCAAGGTTTGAAAACATGAAATCAGAGGTCTGTACTCATTGTAAGAAGTCTGGTCATACATCAAACAAATGCTACAGACTTGTTGGTTTTCCAAAGGATTTCAAGTTCATAAAGACCAAAAGGTTTTCTGCAAACAATGCTTCTAGTGAAGCTGATGTGACTGAACAAAAAGAACAGGCACCACTTGGTTTAACTTCTGAACAAATTGGTGATTTACTACAGCTTTTACAAAAGTCATATTCTTAGAAATCTGAAAATGGGGATGCTGCTTTCAATACTTCTAAACTTAGTCATGCCAACTTTGCAGGTATAATGGCTTGCAACTCTTCCATTTTAACTACAAAATGGATCATTGACACGGGTGCCACTGATCATATGTGTAATGATGAAAGTCTTTTGACTAATATACAATCTCTTTTACAACCTATATACATCGGTCTTCCAAATGGACATGCTATTAAAGTTCACAAATATGGAACTTTTATTCTAAAAATCTCTCTCTCAAAAATGTTCTTCTTGTTCCACAATTTATACACAATCTCTTGTATGTTCCCAAGCTTTGTGATGATACAAGTGGCATAGTTTATTTCACTGAAACTTCTTGTGTCTTGCAGGACCTCTCAATGAAGAAGCCACTGGTCCTTGGTAAACTTCTTCATGGGTTGTATCTGCCGCATCCATCTTTACCTTGTCTATCTTTGAATAATTGTATTTCTTTTTCTCAATCTTCTTGTAATTTTGTTGTCACTAGTATTACATGGCATCAAAGACTTGGTCATTTAGTATAAACTCAAACAATTATATTTCTTTTCTAATACACATGTGGATCATATTGAACAATGTGAGATCTGTCCAAAATCTAGGCAACATCGTTTACCTTTTTCTCACAGTCATAGATCCACGTCACATGCATTTGATTTGATTCATGTTGATACTTGGGGACCATATTCTGTTCCCACTTATAATGGCTATAAATATTTTCTTACCATTGTAGATGACTACAGTCGTACCACTTAGACACATATGTTGTCCACTAAAAGTAATTCTTTTGATGTTCTTCAAGGATTTGTTGAAATGGTTGAAACGCAATTCAATACTAAGATTAAATGTATACGTTCAGACAATGCATTTGGACTTGGTTCAAGTACTAGACAACGTGCTTATCTTCTTAACAAAGGCATTATTCATCAAACAGTGTCGGTGTCCCTCAACAAAATGGTGTTGTTGAGCGCAAACACAAGCATCTTCATGAAACTGCCCGGGCTTTACTTTTCCAATCTAAATTACCAATTAAATTTTGGGGAGATTGTCTTTTGACTGCCACTCATCTTATTAACATTTTTCCAACAACTCTCCTTAATGGGAAAACTCCTCATGAATTACTTTTTAGGAAATCACCTTCCTATCATCATTTGAGAAGTTGTGGATGTCTTTGTTATGCTTCTACTCTTACTCGTGGTAGAGACAAATTTCAGCCTCGAGCTTTGCCTTGTATCTTTATTGGTTATCCTTATGGTAAGAAAGGATATAAACTCTACAATCTTAATACACATCACAATTTTGTGTCTAGAGATGTCATTTTTTTAACATGTTTTCCCATCTGTTTCTCTTACTTCTTCATCTTCTATTTTTCCTTCTTTTGATAATTTTTCTCCTTTTGTTCCTGATGTTTCTTTCACTCTTCCTCCCGATTCCATTCCTTCTACTACTTCAATTCCAACTTCTGATTCTATTCCATCTACTACCCAATTTTCTTCTGATGTTCCTCCTCCTCCTCCGGTTCTTTGTCGTTCCTCTAGAACTCATATCCCACCATCTTATTTGCAAGAATATGTTTGTAATCATGTTCTTACTGATGCTGATTCTTGTCATCATACTACTACCAATTTTTGTTATTCATCTACTTCTTTGCCTTTTCATAGTCTATCTATGTCCACCCAATGTCTTGATGCTGCCATTAACCTACTTCATGAACCTACATCCTATCAAGAGGCTGCAGGGCACCCTGCATGGTAGGATGCAATGGTAAAAGAATTTGATGCTCTTATAGCTAATCACACCTGGGATATTGTTTCTCTTCCTACTAGTAAGAAGCCTATAAAGTGTAAATGGGTCTACAAAATTAAGTATCTTGCTGATGGTATAGTTGAACGGTGCAAAGCCCGTTTAGTAGTTCGAGGAGATACTCAACAAGCTGCATCGATTACAATGAAACTTTTTCGCCTGTCATTAAAATGACCACTATTTGCAGTCTTATTGCTATAGCCACAAAACTGAAATGGGATTTGTTTCAACTTGACGTTGATAATGCGTTCTTACATGGTGATCTTGATGAGGATATCTATATGCATGCACCTCCTGGCATGTCTTTACCTTTTGGTCAGTGTCTTAAGCTTAAAAAGTCCCTTTATAGACTTAAACAAGCCTTTAGACAGTGGTATGGTAAACTTTCTGATGCTTTAAAATCAAAGGGTTACATTCGGTCATCCAATGATTATTCTTTATTTTTCAAGAAAATGGGTGATTCTGTGGTCTATGTAGCGGTTTATGTAGATGATATTCTTGTAACAGGCAATTATCTTCGTGAAATACAAGTTTTAAAATCTTTTCTTGATGCTACTTTCAAGATTAAGGATCTTGGTCATCTCAACTATTTTTTGGGTATAGAAATTTTACCTGATTCTCATGGAGTTATTATGACCCAAAGAAAGTTTGCTACTGATCTAGTTAATGAATTTCAGTTGCTATCTGGTACTCCTGTCTCTTCTCCACTACCACCGAATTTGCAGCTTAAAGCTGGTGTTAGAGAACTTTGTTCAGACCCTTTGCAATAGGTTGACTGGGAAAATGAATTATCTTACTCACACTCGCCCTGATTTGGCTTTTGCTGCGCAATTTCTTAGTCAATTCATGCAAGATCCAAGACAACCTAATTGGCATGCTGCCTTACACACATTAGCTTACATTCATAGTACTATATCTCAAGGGTTATTCTTTAATAACACCCCTGATTTTTCTCTTACTGCTCATTGTGATTCGGACTGGGCCTCTTGTCCAAATAATCGACGTTCGGTCAGTGGTTACTATATTTCTCTTGGCGGAAGTCCTATCTCGTGGAAATCTAAAAAGCAACCGACTGTCTCTTTAAGCTCTGCTGAAGCGGAATATAGATCTTTGCAACGTGTGACTGGAGAACTTGCTTGGCTTACACGGCTTCTTCACGAATTTAATGTTCCAAACGTTACTCCGTTCCGGTTAAATGCGATAGTCAAGCTGCGATTCACATTGCTAAAAATCCAGTTTTTCACGAAAGAACTAAGCATATCGACCTGGATTGTCATTTTGTTCGTGAAAAATTACACGATGGGTTGATTACTTTGTCACATACTCCTTCACACGAACAACTTGCTGATCTTCTGATTAAAAGTCTTCATCCTTCTCATCATAGTCTTCTGCGATCCAAGTTGGGGATTTCACAACCACCAACTTGAGGGGGGGGGGTGTTAGTGTAGTGTTAACGTTGACCGTTTATGTGGTTAGTTGACTGTTAATTATTAGTAAGTTACAAGTTAGTCAGTTAGTTTAGCACTTTAGATCTTGTTTCTCTTTGTATATATGTACGTTCCAGATCATAATGAGGATAATGAAACTTCTCATATTTTGTTTTCTCAATCAAATCAAGATGCCACGACACGTTAAAATATGAAATAACAAAATTTGAACTAAACATCAAAACACTAATTAAAAATAAATGTGATTTTACAGATATCAGGTCTTTACCTAAATTTGATTAAAATAATATATAAATTTTTGATAAGGTATATTTTTTACTAATTGAAAATGAGAATGGTGTTAGTAGGACATAATCAAGTTGCTACCTATGGTCACCATCAATCGGTTGGGCTGAGCACGGTTCGGTTTGGTTATTAGGCGAAACCGAAGTAATCAGTTATTTGTATATGTAAACCGTTCGGATTTTGGTTTTCCGATTTTTCGGTTTTCGGGTTTTCAGTTAATTTCGGTTTCGGTTCGGTTGTTTTCGGTTTTTTTTCAATTATGTGTTGGCGTTGCAAAAAAAAAAGAAAAAAAGAAAAACGAAAATGTATATTTTAAGCTTGTATAAGAACGTGCTAGAGTACCACAATCTACATATATATTGAATTCAAAAAACATAAATAGGCACGTGCTACATGAAACTATACGAATACAAAGTTGATAAATAGAGTTTAAAAATTAAAAAGCAATTAAAAGTTTAGTCCCGATATTCATTCATCATCTTATTTATTTATCTTTAAAGTTTAGTCAATTCCTCATAATCTTGATAATCTTTATCATCATCAATCGGTTCGGTTCGGTTTTTTTCGGTTTTTTAAAAATGGATAACCGAATCAAAACCGAAATTTCGGTCTTCAAAGAAACAAAAATTAACCGTCGGTTAATGCTTCGGTTTGGTTTTTTCGGTGCGGTTTTTCGGTTAATTCGGTTTCGATTCTGTTAATTTGGTTAATAGCTCAACCATAATCTCCAGCATCATTGGTTTCGCCATCGCTTTACCATCTACAAACCTCCAATAACAATCGAACACAATACCTAGTGAAGAAGATTCACCATCTGCACCGCCACCTGAAATCGTCGAACACTTTTACCATATGTCCATAATAGCCGCCACCCGAATCGCTTAAGAAACCGAGCATCATCCTACGATGAATAACCTCTAACCGGTGGCATCGTGTGGTGGTCAGCGACGTTACGAATCAATACGTACCTCCTTTGTTACGGCCTTCATGGTGATAAAGAACCCTTTACCGGAGGCGGTGTCTGGTCAACCATCGTCGCCTGCCGCTACGATCTACATCTAGCCGGAACCCTCTACTTTGGTAGTGAGGGTGTGCGGCGGTACCGAATAGGGTTGTCTCCGAGGATTTGGATACCTCGGCTGAGCCGAAATAAAAAGGCCCATAGCCTTAATGAGTAAGAAAATATATAAGCTAATTTTTTTAAACGAGACTTAGTGTTATAACAATAAACATAGAAAAATATATTATTAAAATCAAATACCGTAATAACTAATGATTTGGGAAATTCTCCTAACATTGGAAAAAAAAAATTTGGCTTGGTCCTTGGTGGGTAGCTTGGTCAATCGTGGAGGAGCCTGGTGGTTAACAACGAACCAACAGTGATTGTTGGCTAGGTTGGTCATTATTCAGCATTCGCAAAGAAGGAAGGAACCAAAGAGAAATTTTAGTCGACCGCTATTTCTTTTATTTTATATCGGGTTTTTATTTAATTTTTGTAGTTTTTAGTTTTAGTTTGGGCCCAATAATTTAAACTTGATTAAATGGATTATGGATAAAAAAGAATTTTGGGCCCAATAATTATAAGATGGTAAGCAGCAATTCATATTTTCTAAGTTTTATATTTTCAAATGTATATATAAAAATTATAGATACAAAAAGTTTTGGCCCCTAAAAATTGCGTGCCTCGGCTGACGATCCGACCGGTACTACCCTCCATCCGCACAGGTACCGAAGACAGAGAAGGTAACCAACTATTTTGTTGTATTCTAAGGAATCAGATGCTCTTGTAGAAAGAGATTTCTTCAGTGTTTGTGGGCCATAATTAGGACATGTATGCTAAAGATAAAAAGTCGTATTGAACCCTTCCCTTGTACCATATGCATAAAAACTACCCACAAAAATGAATAGTATTTACTACTCAAATTCAGAATTCTTTATTTAGTATATATTATATATAATTTGTAACGCATATCACCTCTGAAGAGGTATGTACCCCGCCTCAACACCACAAGATATATACAAGACATTAGAAGTCAAAGATATTATCAAGGTACAAAGCCAAAACTTATGCTCAAGCATCACATGCTTGCACATATCACATATGCTCAAGCATCACATATGCTCACGCATCACATGTGCTCATGCATCACATATGCTCGCGCGTATCACATGCTCACGCATCATATATGCTTATGCATATCACATCGTGCGTGGCGCATCCGCGCGCGGCGCATATCACATGCTCGCGCATTATACATGCCCACCCATGCGCGTGGGGCATCCGCGCGTGACGCGTATTACATGCTTGTGCGTATCACATCTGCGCATGAAATATCTGCGCGTGAGAATAAAGAGAAGACCTCGCGCATCCTCAGGATGGGCGCATATCACACGTGCACATAATCAACCTCGTCCTTATCCAAATCAGGATTAGGGCAACCTTGATTGTGCACGTCAGACAACCTTCCAGAAGGCATCTTTTTAAGGAATAAGGATATGCTGATGTTGACAGCTGCTAAATGAAAGGTGGACAGCTCAGCATGACTCATGGGTTACCACGTGATTATAACCAATGAAAAAGCACCAGGTGTCTCCGAGGACACGTGGCGCAAATCGATTGGAGGAGGCCAACAAAACCCTAATCTGGTCTCAGCTCAATCAGTGGAAACCCTAGCACTATAAATACATCATAACGTACACAGTTACAGACACATTGATTCACATTGAAGCATATTCAATCACACAATCATACAGAGTAACATAAAGTATTCAGCATTTTAAGCAATACTTTCCAAATTCCCTTACTCTCACATTATCATCTTCTCCTACATATACTTATTCTCACGCCGGAGGGTTACCCCAAAGAGGACCCCTCTGTCCCTTTCTGAGGGGTAAGTAACGGCGCTGTTCATTTTGTAGGTGGAAGAACACAGATCCAGAAGAACCATCGGTGAAATAGTATAATCACACCCGAGGAAAGTAGATCTGCTACCAGTGAGTAGATCCACGTTTCTTCATTGGCGCCATCCACTGTTACATCGGCAATCAGATCTCATCAGATCTACATAAAAAAAAATCAATCACCATGGTTTCTGGCGTTCGTAACGTTGATCAAGCTCTGGAGGATATTGAACGTGAGGGTGTTAACGACGGACAGCAGGTTCTGAGGGTTCCGCGTGATTCTACGCGTACCACCAGCAACCGTCCCTTCGTCACAACCCCTCACGGCCAGACTGAAACTCCTCCAGACGATCTCACGTTACAAAATATGGCCGGCGCGAAACTGAAAGGACCAATGGGTCAAGAAGAAGAAACAAATGATCCGAATGAATGGCTCATAAACGAGCAGCGGCGTCTGATGGAAAAGTACAATGAAATGGTCAAACAGAAGAAGCTAGCCGACCAAACACAAAGGCAAGCGTTTGATAAGCAGACTACAAAAAGGCCGCGCGCAGCCGGAAGAAGGACATTCTGTTCACACTGCACACACTGAGTTCAGTGATGAAGAAGTGCATAGCATGAGGAAGACGCGGGATACTCATGCAGGAGGCTCACAGCTCCGCGCGCCTGTGAACATGGCGCCTGGAGCCAGAGCCGATCTGGATCTGCACATGCCGTACAGCCCACCAGTCAGAGGGCAAGTGGACGTAACCACACCCTACAGACCAGCCATCTTGGTGAAACATTCAAAGTTCACTGCGCGCATCGCGCAGGGCTCCCATCCAGCACAAGACCAAGATGCCAAGTGGTTTGGGTAAATATGACGGCACGACAGATCCAGACGATTTCTTGCAAGGTTTTTACAACACGGGAAACCTAGAGAGCTGGACGATGCCAACATGGTGTCATATGTTTGCTCGCTGCCTAACGGGCGCGGCGCGGGTATGGTTCGAGAGCTTGCCGACTGGGCAAATTGATGGGTTCGAGGAACTATTAGAAAAGTTCTAAGCCCACTTCGTACAGCAGCGCAGGCACACGCGCGATCCTGATGACATCATGCACTGCGTACGCAGGAATGATGAAACGATTGAAGATTACATCACTCGGTTCAATCAGGAGTCTCTGGCAATCGGAGGTATAACCGAGCAACTCCTGCGCGTGGCCTTTATACAAGGCGCGCGCAGTGATCAATTACGACGAGCTCTCGTAAGCAAAGATGGCATGCCCACCACGTGGGCCAAGTTAATGGAGGCATCGCGAGTTTTCGCGAGAAATGAAAAACAGATTGCCCAAGATAGGGCAAGAGAAAGAGCGCATCAGGCTGAATCACCGCGCAGCAAAGAGAAGAGGGCCAAACAGAACTCTGTATGGTCCAGGTTGCAGCCAACAAGTTTTTCTTCCGCAGAAAAGCAAGCGCAACCAAGCTCACCCCAGCCCCAAAAAGATGCCCGTAATCGCGGGGAGGGTGACAAGAGGGAGGGCGGCAGAGATCCTAGCAGACCTCTGCCAAGAATATGGACTCCCCTCACTAAAACACCTTCACAGGTGTTAAGTACTGAGAATGTTCAATTCAAGCCCCCCAAGCAACTACACTACAAGGGACCGCAAACAGTGGCAAATATTGTGAATTTCACAGGTCCCCGGGCCACAACACCGACGCATGCCATCATTTAAAGGATGCGATCGAGAAGGATGTAAAATCAGGCAGGCTGGCTCACTTGGTGAAAAACCAAAGAATAGAAGATGAGCAACCGGAAGGAGCCTCTGCCAGCAAGAAATACAAAAGAATCTGTGTGGCTGAGGGGGGACGACAAGGGCAGACGTCAAAAAAGAGAAGCGCGCAAATCCACGGAGATTGGCGCGAGCAGCAAGTCATCTTCCCAAGAATCAGGGGAGGCCCTTCAATAAGCAGTCCTCTCGTCATCACCACACACATTGCTCATTACGAAGTGTCAAAAGTCCTGGTGGACACTGGAAGCGAATCTGACATTATGTATGAGCAATGTTTCAGAAAGTTAGACCCGGCAGACCAAGCGCGGCTCGAAATTGTGAACGCACCAATCTGTGGTGTTTCAAATGAAATCATCCATCCCCTAGGCCAGATTCAGTTTGAACTAACTATGGGGGATGATGAGCACAAGCGAGCCGAAGTTGTCAACTTCTTGGTCTTGCCCACCACGTCATGCCACAATATGATCCTGGGTAGGGGAACGATTGCCCAATTTAATGCTGTACCGTCGCCAGCGCACGGCGCATTGGGGTTACCTACACCAACAGGCGTAACATTTGTTTACCGCGATCATTTGTGCGCAGTGACAAGTACGCCGCGGGAAGGGAGAATGAAACTTCCAATGGCGGACAATGCGCCAGAGAAGTGGATTTTAAACCCAAAATTCCCAGAGCAAACTGTCACAATTGGCGCTACCATTTCAGACGAAACGAGATTGAGAATGAAAAGGTTGCTCACAAAATACACGTCGGTTTTCGCGTGGCAACACTCCGATATGACGGGGGTCCCGCGAGACTTGGCGCAACATTCTCTTAACACGTTCAAGTCGGTGAGCCAATTGCTCAGAAAAAGAGAATCATGGGGGATGAAAAGGCGAAGGCCATGAATGAGCAAGTGGAGGACCTGTTGCGCGCAAACATCATCCGCCCGATCCGATACCAGACGTGGGTAGCCAATCCTGTGATGGTAAAGAAAAGCAACGGGTCATGGAGGATGTGTATTGACTTCAAGGACCTCAACAAAGCATGTCCGAAAGACTGTTACCCCCTCCCAAACATCGACGCAAAGGTGGACTCCGTGGCGCCATTCAAGCTCAAATGTTTCCTGGATGCCTACAAAGGCTATCACCAGATTCAAATGGCACCACAGGACGAAGACAAGACTGCCTTCAGAACCGACAAGGGTGTTTTTTGTTACACAAAAATGCCCTTTGGTTTAAAGAATGCGGGCGCCACCTATCAGAGACTTATGGATTCGGTTTTCAGTGAACAAATCGGAAGAAATCTAGAAGTCTACGTTGATGATTTGGTGATCAAGAGCAGGGAGGAGAGACAAATGCTCAAAGACATCGAGGAAACTCTTCAGCGCCTAACGGAAGTTAACATGAAGCTCAACCCGAGCAAATGTACTTTCGGCGCGGAAGAGGGGAAATTTCTTGGTGTAATGATCACTAAGGATGGTTTCAAGGTGAACCCCGAAAAGGTGGAAGCCATCCTTGACATGCCTTCACCATCCACCATGAAAGAGGTTCAGAAGCTGAATGGTAGATTGGTGTCAATCAACAGGTTCCTAGCGAACCACGCCAGCAAATCTACTCCATTCGTTAACACTTTGAGGAACTGCTTGAAGAAGAGCCAATTCAAGTGGACGCCTGAGGCTGAGCAAGCTTTCAGTGAGATAAAAGAATGTCTCATAAAGCTGCCCGCGCTAACAGCTCCACTTCCTGGCGAAACCCTTACATTGTACCTGTCAGCTGGAGACCGCGCCATCGGCGCAGTATTATTGGTGGATCGCAAGGGGATCCAAACGCCAATATACTATGTGAGTCGGGTGCTGACAGACCCTGAGACGCGCTATTCCATCATGGAAAAGTTAGTTTTGTCACTAACACACGCGTCGCGCAAGCTCCATAGATACTTCAATGGTCATCCTATTGAAGTTCTGACTGGTTACATCATCC